>NC_064877.1:21577500-21640000 GCF_943734665.1 Anopheles aquasalis | reverse complement strand
CCATGGGGGCTCGAGGCTCATGATCGGCTTTCGCTTCTAATGTTTGTTCTAAGCACAAGCCAAGTGCTGTAAGAACTTTAATGAGCCTCATTTTGGGGCAGGTGATGGGGAAAAGTGGAAACCCGATGCTCCCCCTAATTCACTCCCCTCCGCTGGTGAGCTTTTTGGGGAATTTTTCGATTAACGCCACGGATCGGAACGCCACGCAAACCCTTGGCAACCAACCAACAAACAAGGTGCCGCCCGAAACGATCATCATCATTCCATTCCATTCCATTTCATTTCTCTCTCTCTCTCTCGCTGGCGATCGATCGCTTGTTCGGTTGTTGTCGATCGTGTGGTTCGAGATCTGCCGGGAGGCGAGTTTTTTTTTGTCAAGATCTGCTCTGTGTTTATCTTTTTTCATGAGTGTTTTTCGGTTTTCGATTTGCCTCAGAACCGAACCCGGGGGGAACCTCCAGCTGGGAATCGAAATGAACCGTCAAGCGCCGACTGGCCACGATGAGCAGGGAGTCGTGGTGTGATCATTTTGTTAATGATGCCACAGAATGAGTATTAGAAGGAGGAAGCGGGAGGGGGGGTATTGGGGGCATAGAGCAGAGACCATTTGATGATCTCGAGAGAAACGAGATGTTCTCGGTGAACCTCATCGTAGTCGTCGTCGTCGTCGTCCGCAGCGGAGGGAAAGCGGAGACGCGGTATACGCACGAAATATACGATGACAGTTATCGGTGGACGCGGCTCATCAGCTCACCTTCGGCGCACCTTGGCGACAGCCCCGGAAAAGACGAGCTTCGGAGCACCGGGATTGAATTGGAAAGTAGAAAACAATCCTCCAAACTGCATAATCAGAGCGATAGAACAACCGATAGACAGACAGACCGAGTGAAAGAGAGCGAGAGAGAGAGAAGGAGTAAAACATTAAGAATCAAAGAAACTGTGCTACGGTCCAGCGGTCTCACCGAGCCACGCCGTGGCAGAGGCAGAGAGACATAAACCAAATGAACGAATGAGCCGTGGTCCATAATAAGGAGAACTAATTCTGATGAGGCCTTAGCGTGCGCCTGTGTGTGTGCGTTTGGTGTGAGTGATAAATGAACACATAAAAAATGCTCGTCCACATATCACTCGGTAACCTAACGAGCTGTTCTCGTGGCCATTGGAGAGATAGAGAGAGCGAGCAACGATGACGATGACGACGAAGACGAGGACGAGACACACTTTGAAGATCCGCTGCAGCAGCAGCAGCAGCTCGGCTCGGCTCGGCACGGCAGCATCGCCGGGGGGGTTTGAAATTGGTACTTTAATGTGGTTGTGCTCGCCAGGCCTCCCGCTCCCCCCCCCCCCCCCCACCCACCGCCTCGGTGGGGTTCCAGTTTTAATGACTTCATTTTCGGTGCTCCACCAACACGAGCGCGACATGGCGTGCGACCCCCGAGCCCGGCTCATTTCGTTCTCCATTCTTTCCTCTTTCGCTTATCTCGCTCTGCTCTGCTTCGGCATCCCCCCCCCCCCTCTCGCATCATCAGCAACCTCACTTCCCTCATTAATGGTGAGGCAATGGGAAGGACATAAATAAGGTCCGGGCACACACGAGCGCGGCCATGAACCAGAAGGCCCAGGGCCGTGGGCCCTGGGACCGGGATGGGGAGTTCTAGGTTTTGTCTTACATTCGTTCGTGCGCTTCGAGATTATTTATTGTGTGTTTTCGGCTTCGGAACTCCAGGGATCCACGGGGACACAGGAGGTTCAGTTCCGAGTTCCAAGCTCAAAGGAGCCCTTGGTCTAAAAAAGTTTGGCGCTCTTTGGACGTCGTTTAAAGTTTGGAAAAAATGGTTTTCTATAGAAAGAAAAAATGTAGTCTGTCTTCTTGAAGTTAAAGATCCTCTGTACAGAATATACTTGCAACACAAGAGCTTAAGGATCAAACATTTAGTTAAAAATTTGGAGAAAGTTAAAAAGAGTATCTTGATCTTGAAGATGTCAACTAAAGTACGATCTAAAACTGAATTAAAGAACTGTCTACTGACTTAAGCTGCTCTGTGATTTATTTTCCTCCTTGTAGAAGCACTTTTCCAACGTTTTCCTGCAAAAAGGCTTGACCTTACGCTTTAAAGATTCATTAAACAATTCGCCTCCACGGCTACGGCTGCGTCTGCGAAGAACAAACATCTGTTGCTGCTCGACCGTTCCTTTGCCGTGGAACCGTGGAGATGAATGATGTTCAAGCTCAAATGGGTGGGGGAGCCGCCGGAACAAGGAATGGGAGCGGATGGAAAGGCGAACCAAAGTAAATAAAATTGATTTAATGTGGCAGCAAATCGATCGATCCGTTCCGTTCCGATCTGGCCACGGCTAGACATGGCCGTTTGGCCGTGATTCCGGTAAAGAGCTCTTTTCGTGGTGGGGACGGAGTGGGACGAAAAGCCGGAAAATCTCGGCTTTTTCTCGAGTTCAGCTGTCATCGGATTCGGATTCGGTGATGTCGGTCGGTCGGTGTGGTGCTGTTCATTTCGACCTCTACAGCTTATCGATGGACAGCTGTCCGTTTGTGCCCCCCAAAAGAATGACAAAGAAAGGGAAACCAAAGGAGTAACAGCGTCGATGATGGTGTCCTTCTGGCTTCTGGCCACGTACCCGTGCGTGCGCGCACTCGCTAAGCGGATTATTCCGCATCCACTTGAGACCACGCTTAAGGCACGCCAGCATCGCGATCTCTCTCTCTCTTTCTCTTTCGTGGCAAATTACGAATGAATTGTCCTCCGTCTCGACCTGTCGCAGGAGATTAAGAAGCGCGGTTCCGTCGGCCAGTTTCCAACATTCCAACTTCCCAAAAACTGGGAAAAAAGCTAAAGCCCGGTAGCCAATGACTAGCTGCCGCTGCTCTGGCTGCGGCTGCGGCTGCGACTGGCCGTCGAAATCCACTTCCCAGGCCAAGTCCCGGGCCGGTTATTAAATCATTCTTAAGCCCCCCTTCGCAACCTCCCTCCAATGAGAGGAAAGAAGCCAAGCGAGACACCGCAAGCGGACAGTTTTATCTTAAACGGTCGCTTTGCTCGCACGCAAACATCTGTCCACCTGCCTGCCTCGTGTGTTTGTCTGACGATCTGGACTCATTTTGGATTCGATCATCTTTTCGCCGGTGCTGCTGGTCGGTTCGTTTTTGATCTTCACGTCCGCCGGTGCTCCGGTTGATGAATATTATTTCTTTTCGGACACTTCTTCTCGCTGGCATCATCTCAGCTGCTCCGGGCCGTGAAAAAAGACGCGAAAAAATCATCAAATAATGCGCCGCCTCGAGACGCAACCTGGGCGTCGTCCTGATGGGTTGGACCGTTGAGGACTTAAGCTTCGCTTCGGAAATAATCCGCCTTTCTTCTCCTGCTGCCTGCTGCGTGTGCTACGTGGCCAGATGTTGGCCACCATCACATACCCGACACACAGAGGAACACAGACACACAGTGGCGAGTGGCGCAAAAGCCATTAAATGCCCGTTCGCTACTGTGTTCCCCCGTGGATCGAAGGTTGCCCCCACCGCAAATAGTCGAACATTTTAATGCTGGCATTGCACTCGGCGCTCGTTCGTGTGTGGCCGCCACTGCAACACTGATGCATCTGGCGCACGCACACGTGGGGAGGCCGGTTCGGGGAATGCGAATTTTCGCTTCCATTTTTCCCCGATTCGCCGCGAGGTTCACTTTGGCGCGAGGAAAATTATCGAACGCTGATGGAGGTTCCGTGGCCCGCAGAGGTGGGCGGGAGTGAGGGTGAAAATTTATTGCCCCCCTTTTGATAATAAATTTTCCTTCAACACCCGCACGATCGCGCCCTCACTCGCGGGATTGGCCCCACCAAGTCAGAGTTACAGAGTTTCATTCCGTTCGCTCGTTCCGTGCTGGTGGAGGCAGGAAGGAAGTACTTCGATTTTTGGCTGAATTTTCCCCCTGGGAATGGTGGTAGCGTGGGCCAGGCCAGCCAGGTTAGTTGGTCGTTCGGTCGGTAGGTCTTTGGAGCAGCGGCAAAGATGGTGGCGACGATGGTGGCGGCGACTGTTGTGGAAGGCAACTGCAAACGGAACCGGCTGTACCGGACACGCGGCTGGTCGGTAGAGGTCGGCTTTTCGATGCAATGCGAGTTTTGCTCTGTGCTTCCGGTATCCGGGAACGTAAATAAACGGCGTGTAAATGGCGTAGGCAGCAGCGATGGCGGCTTAAACGGTTGCGTGTGTTTATGGTACCCCGGTGGACCATCCGTTTGGTGTTCGATGGCTTGCTTTAGCGTTGCAGTAGGCGGCCATGACAGGCGCCACTGTACCGACTCCCTTACACAACTGACAGTCGCAGTAACCAACGACGTTGTCTTGGAGCGCAAAAGCCGCGCAATCAATGGGGTCTTACGTATTGTCATGATTGCAAAAGAAGTTGTTTCTTCTTAACACTGGGTGTCTATGAGTGTTTGTGTTTGTGTCTATCACACTCCAAACCTCAAAACCGAACATTCATTTCCAGCCGCAGGAGCAACAGCAGCTTCTTGAGCACAAACGGAACGCATTGCAGCATAACCGCAGTTGTGGTCTCACTTAGTGCCTCAGCGTCATTCTCACCAGCACCATTCAATCCATCATCATCATCATTATCATCAGCAGAAGGTGCAGCAGCAGTGGTGCAGTGGTTGCGAACCGGGGCGCGAAACTATGCGCGATAATCACGCCGCATAAAAGCCGTAGCCCCAGACCCCGAGCATGAATAAGAAAGGTAAATCACTGCGTTGGCTGCACACTTTGCAGACGTCGCACATAATTAGTGCCTCAGAGAAAGAGAGAAAGTGATGTAGCTAGATCATCTTCCACGGCGAACATTCCTTGGCTTGAGCCTAATGATGGCACACATACAGACACCGACAGACAGCTCCAAGCAAGCTCCTTAGGCTCCGCGAATGGGATCTCACAGGAGTCTAAAGACAAGGCAACTGCATAATTGCAATTATCACAGCGGCCAAGTCCCCCCCGTCCCCGTCCTTGGTCGTCATTTCGATGCCCCAGACACTAGCGACGAGGACACTAGCGCGCGAGCATAACTAGCCAGCATCCAGCATCGACAGCCACCGTCGTGGTCTCAAGGTATGGCCTTTTACAAGCTGCTGGCGTAGCAGCAGCTACCTCCGCTTCTGTCATAAATTTTGCGCACTCCCTTCCCCAAACCACCAGCATGCAATAGCATCTCTCTTCTCTTCTCTCTGTTTCCTTTAGAGTCATGCCACGAGCACGACGACCACCGGGGACAACGTTGACTCGGTACCGATGAGTTCGTCCTCGGCTGGAACGAAGGGGGTAGCTGGTATTTAAAAACCGCAATTATTTTAATTGAAGTGCTCCACGTAACAACATCATCATTTTTCACAAGTTTGTCCCCCGGCTCACCAGTGCACCAAGACAACCAGTGAAGAAGAAGGTGCTGCAAGAGAAGATAAGGAAAAAGGTGGAGGGATTCCACCCGAAAAAGAGGACGGAACCCAAACGTTCCCCGTTCGGCCTTCGTGCTCGATCATTATATAGCCGGAGCGTGGAGCATTTTCTTTCAATTTTCCGTGGTCCTACAAGGGGGAACCACCGGGGGAGGGGAGCACACATACACTGTGGGAAGAGAACTGTGACAGCAGCGACAGCAAAAAAAAAACAGCAAAAGAAGAACGAGCCACGAGACCACCGAGCGCAAATAATTGCGGGCATATCTCAATAAATTTCGTTTTCGGAACTCGCAGCAAGTATCATCTCTGCGCTGCATCGCCCTTCCTTCGCGTCCACCTCATCATCATCATCGTCGTCTTTTTCTTCTTTTTCATCTGCGAGGAGTGTGTTCATCATCATCGTCATCATCGTCGTCGTCAGCGAGCGCGGTTTAGATGCTGTCACGCCGAATGGAGGTGGAAACCACGAACCGCCAACAGGCAATCGGAGAGTTCTGTCCGCAGGGGAGTGGGAGGCGGATGACGGGTGGATTAAAAATAATTTCTCAATTAAGATGCACCATCTCTCTTATAGCGCTCTCTCTCCCTCTGCGGCTCTTTTTGTTATTGCTTCGACAGCAATTCTCCTCCAAACGAGGCGTCCGTCCACTGGATCTCTTCGAGTCTTGACAATTATGATCCCTCTCGGTGAGACGAACATTATGTACCGCGGTTTTCTTTCTTCTACCAACAGGATTTCGATAGTTTTTTGTCTCGAGATCTTATACAAAACACACAAACATTCGCGCGGCAATTATGTGCAGACTAAAGATCGATGGAAAGCTTAAAGGTCATCACGATGCAACCATGGCCATAGCACCTCATTACTCATCCTGCCACATTGCGAACATAGCAGGGGCTTCCATCGGTGGTAATTAGATGTTCTAAATCTGTACTAAACAGCCGCGAAGCACGCGCACAACCAAGACCAGACATCGGCAATCGATCAGTCGCCGGTCCGGGTTGATCAAAAGGAACCGCCTGGCAGTCTGGCCGTCTAACTTGTGCAAACACGATCGCTCATCCGGGAATTGCGCCACCCAGAATGAACGCTGCGCGAATGGTGTGTTGCAAACAAATCGCGATCTTAGTTCGCGAACAACAACCTCTCGCGATCAAGTGCAGACGACGGACATGTTCATCGATTTATCATTTTTCTTCTGGAACTTTTTCTACCTCAGCACTAGGGAGAGTTGCTTAACGAGCTACCAAGAGTGGAGAGACCAACATACAACAATCGACAATCAAATCCATCGATTATGGATCGGGTTCTGGGCTCTGGAATTGTGCTCCTCCTCCCGCCGGGGAAGGCAGTGATTCAAATTCAATCCAAATCAATGCCAGATCGAATTTAAACTTTTCCCGTTCCAACCACCAGCAAACACAATCGACAAGCGGCACAAACAATGCACAACAAATCTTAAACAACAACCTGCCATTGGCAACGAGGCCATCGGGTGCATCCGGGGTGCATTGGGATGCTGTCGATCGATCGACGTCCTGTTCCTTTGCTTCGGCTACAGATGTGCCTTTGCCTTTGGAACCATCTGGTATGTGGCGCATACATACACATGAGCACGGTCCAACGAGAGCTCCTTGATAAACGGAACAGAAAGACGACGACGACGACGACGGCGACGAGGACGTCGTGGACGAGATCGATTGGAAAAACGGATTCCGATCAGAGCAGTTCTCGTTATCTTTTCCGGCTATGAAAGCATACCGCAATGGGAGGTTCACCCGGAAAAACGGAATTTTCTTTTGAAGAGCTTCCATCTCTCTCACGCTCTCTTGCTCGCTCGAGAATGAGGCACAGAAGAGTTCACCATAAACTATGCCAGTTCTGCACGAACAAGGGAGAAAGGCTACGGCTAGGGTGGTTTAAGGGAAAACTTTCCCCCTTTTCCTACCATGCAGCCAACCGGGAAAATCGACCCGAAGCACCAGCATCCAGAGCCGGCGCTTTCACTCGCTTTCACTTCACGGCCAGCGGGCGGATTGACGGCGATTTGAATAATAGTTCTGGCATCCTGGAGGTGGGCCAGGGCTGGAAAACTTTTGCTCCGGATCCGGATGCTATCAGATGCAGAGCATGATTGAACTATGTGTATGCTGCCTGCGCCCTCTGCACACCGCTGGAGCGACCCCGTGGCTGCTGACAGAAGGAATTCATCTTCGCTTGTCACGCTGCACCTCGCGGCTGCTACTCTTCCGGTTCGTGCCTGGCTATGTCTGTATGTGTGTACCACCGAGGAATGCAAATGCCTCTGGGCGTTAGTGAACAAATGGCTCGCGATAAGAAGGAGAAAAAAATCCCCGGAAAAGTGCCGGAACTGCCAAGCGAAACATAATAAAACGCGATGCAAGGAATGCGATTTAACGACTGCGAAGCTCTACGAGATCTTCCTTTTAGTCTTTTGAGTAACGCGAATGTGCCCGAATGTGGTTGTCTCATTTCGTTATTGCACAGGAGGAGAATATGGAAGGTTTTTGTTATCTGACAGCCATGCCAAGGACCGCCAATCGATTGTTCAGCATTTAATAATATTCCCCTCGTCAAATTCGATTGTGGCAGAGACTAAAGATGTCTACGCGAGTGCGACCACCAAGCAAACCAAACTAAACTCCGCCACTAACCACATCTCGTGCTGGATTCAAGTTGAACTCAGTGTTGTACGACATTCACTACGATTGAAGGACTCGCTCTCACACCGTAATCGCCTAGCACACACATGAAAATGGCACTCGAGGCACGGCAAAGGCTCGATTCCAGACCATTTATATTTTATTACCATTTAATCTCGACTTTCTCCGGCTCCGGCTGCGGCTCCGGTGTTCCTGCTGCTTTCGGGGACCATCAACTCAAGAACTACCACTGCACACGCGTATGTATGCGTATCCTTGTGCACACAGCACACGACAAACGGTCTTTGTAATCCTTAAAACCGTTCACAATCGTTTAATATCCACTTATCGATAGTACGGGCTCCGACTTGGGGCCTTGAAGCGAATGTGCGAGCGAAGAAGGTCCTCGCAAGTTCACTCGCCTCGGTATTCTGGTGGGTGTGTGCTGATGGGCACATAGATTTGTCTTCGTCTTCGTCGACGATGGAGAGAGTCAAGTACAGTTTAAACCCGTCTTTCTCTCCGGGGGGGGCAACGACTTTTGCCGGTTCGAAAAGTAGCAGACTCGAGACTCGAGAGCAGGAGTGCTCGAGCGCGCCCTGAAGCTGTTAATGGTGTAATCCTGTACGATTATCAAACCATCCCCTTCAGAGTAGGGAAAAAGGAGTGAAGGCAGCGAAGCGAAACCATCGGTATCTACCGGCAAAACTACCTCCCCCCGATATCGGTTGCGTGGAATCGAAACCAATCGAAATGCCATGTCTGATTATGTCAGGCTGGCTCCGTTCGCTGGCTGGCTCTCGTTGGTTGAAGATGCTCTCTAGGATTATGTTTCGCCTTGTGGAAAAAGGTTCTGGCCAAACGGTTACGGTGTGCCAGACCCGTAGTGGCGTACACACTGCAGCAACCACGACACCAGAACGACCACAACGACGGCTGCTGCTTCTGTTCTAGAGAAAGGCTTCAGTACAATGGGTTAGCCGCATGTGCGCTGTGTCTGTCCGCCAGGGGCCCAGTGGAGATGGGGTTCGATTTGGAAAACGTGCCCAATATTAAATAAAGATTCGAGCACGTCCTGTACTGCATCGGACCAGGCCAGCCCAAAAGGGACAATGCGACCGTAGAGCATCGATGGAAAATGAATATCCTTATCTGGGTTTTAGTGATTGCGATGCGAGCAGATTGTGATTTTTCTGGGGATTTTACTATTCTCCAAGGTCAGAACAAGCAACACAGAACGGCATTGCGTTCTCGCCGGACATTGAACATAATTCAATGCGCCACAGAAATGCCACAGAAACCACCACCACCACCAGAGCGAGAGGCTTCGGTTAATTCGATATTTTAATTTCCATTTCCGATTCGTTGTTCACGATCCGTGGTAATCGATACCACAACCACCACCGCTTGGGAAGGGCAGAAAGGAAAGTGATACTTTTCTAATCCTACCCCCACCCCGAAAAGGGCTGAGAACAACCTGCAGCCCCCGAATACGATCCTGATTACGCGAGCTGACGGATTGACGACAAGGGCGACGACTGACGACGAAATCGATTATCAAACTGTGAGGTCCCGGCCGGTGGTGTCTGGATGATGATCCCCATAATCCAGAGATCGCTACAGCGTAGTGGATGAGCGTAAAATGCAACTGTTTACTGTAGGAGTTTGACGAAGGCTGGAGTTTTATGTGGTTCCGTGGTCTTAAAAATAGAATTCCATTCCAAGTGAGTGGATGAGACACTCCCGAGAGGGGGCCCCCTTTTAATGAACGATCCTTCGTCGCCCTGATCGTCGTCGTCGTCGTCACCGGTCGCCACCAACGAAAGACCACACCGAGGTATTCCCGACGACATCAATCTTTCATTTTGTCATCGCGCAATATCGTGAGGGTCCCGTGGAAGCGTCATTCGATCAGTTCGATCGGTTACTTGGCATGCTTCCGGACGGCGCTGGTGCTGGTGGTGGTGGTGGTGATGCTTAGGAATGTCTGCGGTCCCGAAGTAAAACCTCCTCACGGCCTCCGGGTCTCAGGGTGTGGTCCTGGCGACGACTAACACGACGACGACGACGACGACGACGCAACCGCAACTGCGCGCAACCTTAACCTACGGCGTAAACGGTGAAACCGCACCCGACCGACTCGACGATTCCGCTTGGGAATGGGGCGTTCCTGCTGCTGCTGCTGTTTACGGTCGGCCACAGCATTCCTGTGGGGCCGAGCGTGCCAAATAGAACAACGTTGTGCGACGCTTTTCCAACCCAAAATCCACTACCGGGGAGGGGGGGGCGTATTTTTAGTTTTATTTTTGGCCACAGCCGGATCGGAGCGACCAAGCAGCTCCGCGGTCTCCGGTGGCATGTCTCGTGTGGTGTGACGCGTGCCGTCTGTCTGTCGCCTGGTGTCGCTCACTTGCTCGCTCGCGGTGGTCTTGCCGGGGAAAATCGTGGACATAATATTTTCCCAACGTGCATCCAACGAGGAGCACCCCCGGGGGGGGGGGAGGATGCGATGTCTTTGCGAGTTCGCAAGTACATCGTTTACGACCACGCCCAACGTGGCGGCGTGTTCCGTTCGTGACATGGGGCGACAGGCCAAGACAGCACGATGTGAGTCGTCCCGGGACTAGTTTTCCCTTCTTTTTTCTTTCACCGGGAGCAACAATCCTTTTGGAATCCGTCTTCGGCTTAAGATTTTAGACCATTCGTGTGCCAACCAACTTAATCTGTGCGGAAACTACTGCTAGTAAAGCACATCGATTACTAACGGATCCTAATCCGTTCGTTTGGTGCTAACTCAGCATAAACTGTTGGCCAAACTAGCAGCTCAATCCCCCCGGGCACAACCAGGCGTATTCGTTCGGCATCGATCAAGCTTTTTCGATAATTAACCCCTTTGACTGGCTGGCTGGTTGGCGAGCTCGACTTGGAGACCACTCCACTCCGTCGCCTTCGCCCCATTAAACCATCGTCAGAGATCATTCAGCACTATGACTGCTGTGCCACGGAGCGATGAATCGAGTCCGCAGCAAGCATATGGAACGGTGATCCAACTTTTGAAGCAAAGACCGTGTGCCAATATGGATTTTGATGATATCAGCACGAATTGAAGTTGCGGATTTGCGGGATGCTCGAACGTTCTTTGCTCTTTGATTTAATTAGTAAACGTTCTGCCAAGTGTGTGCTTGCCGTTGTTGAAAAAGCCCTTCAAAAGCTCATTCCATGTTTGTGTTCCACTCGAAGAGTTGAACGATAGCGCAATCTATCCACGGGCGGGTTGGTCTTGCAAACACTACGCTCGGTTGTGGAAGTAGCGTCGCACACACTTTATTTAATTAAATTGCATCTTCACCCTCCTACACTACACCCACAGTTTCCTCTACTCTACTCCACTACGAAAAACTGATGGATGTGCCTATGTTCTGTGTGCCGTGCGGTGCCGGACCAGAGTTTCTTTAGGAATGTCCTCTCTTCGTACAGTCCCCCGGCCGAATTCTTGCAAGAAATGTGAAAGGAATTTTCAAACTCCTCAATTCCTTCCCAAAAACCGCTCCGCAGCCCGCCGCCGGATGAAGTTGTGACGCAAAAATTAAGTTCCCCAAGCCCCAGGATGCAGGTGTTGCAGGAGCGAGGGTGTACGAATGTCTTTCATTCCGGTACCGCATACCGAGGCCACTGTCGATCGTAGGACGTACTGTGAGATGATGCCGATGCCGATGGTTGTGGCATCCCACAGCTTCGCAGCAAACAACTGACAAACCGGCTCCGTACCTCGCTCATCCCGAAATACACACAAAAACCCACTCCCTCTCCCGGGTCTCTGGATCGTCGATCTAATAGTGTCTTCTCCAGGAGTTCTGATGTGGCTAGCGAAGGAAGAAGGTGTGTGGATGTGTGTATTTTTGGAGAGAAAGTTTTTTGCAACCGAGCACGAAACTAACTTTTTCCAGGATCGCAAACTGCAACACAACGAGCGCCGCACACATACGGTGTTGGTGTGCTCTAGTGTGCAGCTCAAGACAGCAGCAGCAGCAACAGCAGCTCATTCACCGGCAAACCAAACCTAACCAAACACACACCGTACCGGCAAGGGAGGCCAAAAGGAAAAACAGATTCCTCCCCGGGCGCCCTGTGATGGTGTGTGTCTCCGGCTGGCAGTGAATCCGGATACCGTTCCTTCCAGGCGAATGCAATGGAAGGCCACATGTTTCGAGCTGCAAAGAAGCAGCTTTAATGTCTCCACTGCTTCTCAGCTCTTCATTTTCACGGTCCGATCCCACCGAACACACCGAACTGACGTAGCGACCTCGAAAGCGCCCCCGGAGTTCACCCAAACTATGGCAAGAATGTTCCGATTGTCGGTCGGTGGACGGAATGGGGGTCGAAAACACCGCGCAGCAATGGCAATGAACCGCGGCAATGAGAAGAAGAGAAAAAAAAAACGGAAAGGAACTCACAAAAGACTGCGTGGCCTCCGGCCGGGGAGCTTGAAGAAAGCTCACAGAAGCGAGCGCAGGCGGGTGCCCGCGGGCGGAATTTTCATTGCACGCACTGAACCGCACTGGAAAGCGTTTCCACTTTGTGCTACACTTGGTGTACCACTGCCATTGGTGGGGGGGGGGGGGGGGGGGCCTTTTCTTCGCAACTTGCGCTGCTTCCAAAGCGTCCTAAATTCCACGCGGAATTCCGCGCCAAAAGCTCGCACGCCCGCTTTGTAGTTAACAACTCGCATCCGACTGTGGCCGGAAGGGGCCAAAAAAAAAAAAAAGGATGCCGGTACCTTGGCGAGAAAGTAAACAAGGAAAGGATGCCAAAATCAAGAAAGAAACGGAAACGGGTAGCTCCTGAAGGGAATTGTCAAAAGGACTCTATCCCAGTGGGTGGGTGTGTTGGTGAACTCCAAAGCTCCAAAAGAGGTAACTGCGCGGTGACTGGCCTGAATTGGAATGTTGATTGCCCTTTTTCGGTAAGAATGTTGCAGAGAAATTGCTTCAAAGACTCCATTCTCTTTGCGCCAATTGGGCAAATCAATAGCCGAAAGAGAGAGAGAGAGCGTGAAAGAAACATCGAGCACTCGAACATCGTTCGGGCATCCAAACCGGGGAGCCGCAAAACACCGTCGGAACCATTTTACAGTAATTGTTGGCCACACTTTCGCTATCGCCGACAGCATTTATAATTAAATATTTGTGTTTATCGTAATGAACAGCGTAGCGTCGTGCGATCACGTCAGCGATACCGGAGGTGCCCCGAGAACACTGAACTTTAATGCTGGTGCTGGCACCTCGCTCATCGGTTACCGGTTCGCTGGCTCGCTCGCTCGCTAGCTGGCTGGCTGGCTGGTTGGCTGAGTAATGAACAGCCTGTACCGGGCTGCTCCCGGCAACACTAAATGATTGCCCAAGACAGCTTTCTTGGTGGCCTTAACAAACACCACCACGGGCTCCACGGGCTCCAAGGGGCCCACCACCATCTTCGGCTCCATTAAGAAGCCGAAGAAGCCTTCCTTTGAGGGGCCCGCGCGTCACGTAACTTTGCCATCAATCACGTGCCCGCTCTCTCTCTCTCTATCGTCCCTCTTATCTTGCCCTCCCGTCCGCTTCCCCGGGTGGAAAAAAGCACAGGAACAGCCTTCAACAACTTCCGGCAGCCGGAAATCTTCTTGGCTACAAAACACTAGCCAAACAAAACAATCAACCTTTCTCAACATAAATATCATAAAACAATCTCGCGTTCCACGCAAAGCAGCCCCTTCTTCTTCTCCGTCATCCGGTTTGGTTCGTTGCTCTGGCGCGAAAGGAATGGAAACACGTAATTTATCTCCGTTTCGCTCACTTTCAGCAACTGGCCATGGTTTTGCTGGCCTGGCCCACAACACCAGGGTTGCACTTCGTGCCTTCATCTTTTCTCCAGCGCGATATGATCCTGCCACCAAGAATGTCCAGGACCGAGACAGAGAGAGAGAGAGTCCCGGGATAATTTGTACTTTGTTTACGCCACGCCGTCGTTGGAAAGTTCGCATCCGCTGAGGAGTCGAGAGCAAACAGGCCACGTCGACCACCGGGAAGGACTTTTCCTGCTGAAATTCTGTTCTACACCACGGAAGCAGGGATTGCCTTGTTCTCCACTTTGGCCTCGGCCAGTGTGTCGTACGAGCGAGCGAGCTAATTAAATTAATTGAAGCATATTTACAACCAACCAGCACCGCCATGGTTGTCGTCTGATGCCAGGCATGACCTGGTCCGAGTCGTAGACTCCGGAGAAGAAGGAAATGGCTAGGAAGCAACGCGGAACATCCTTCCCTGCTCCATCCAAGACCGGTGCACTTGCACGGCGGGAATGGTAGGAAAAGAAGCATTTTCTGGCAGAAGTCCCGAGACAGGACAACGCACTGGCTTAAGCGCAAAACACGGAAGAGGTTCCTTCAGCGCGCCAGTGAGCATTTCATTTGATGTTCGAGCTCGAGGCTCGAGAGTCAGTTTGCCTGTTCGTTGTCGAGAGTGTAATCCCCCGGTACACTCGGTGCGTTTGTTCCTTCGACTAATTGGCTGCATCAAGGGGAGGAATAGCATCCGTGGCGAAGGATCGGAGGATCTTCCGTCGTACCCGGTACTCTGATCGGTCGTGCGTGAAATGTTTGCGGCAGAGCTAATATTAATAATAAGCCGAGGCTGGAAAAACTAGCCAGTATTACTACTTACTTCCACACTAGTAACGATGAAATGAAAATGACTAATAGGAGCAGCACCGAACACAGCACAATCATGGCGGAGGTTTGGAATGATGGGCCACTGTGGTAGCTGGCGTCGAGGATCTGTAACGAGAGGAGAACAGAACGGAGCGTTATGATCAGTTGAGAAGCATTATAATGTAGTTGTGGGAGCACAGTAACGACCTCTGCTGCTGCTGCTGCTGCTGCTGCTGCTGCTGCTGCTAATTGATCAACAATCATACAAAGCAGGGAATGAGTCAGTGGCGAGGGCGCATTAATTGAAGATAATGAAAGCTAAACAATCAATTAATAACTCAACGCTCACAGAGAACCCGCTTCGTTGGTTTTGTTTATTGAATTCTAGATGATTGCCGCATTACTGGCCGGGGGAGGGTGAAGGCCAGCAAAAACCTCACTGGACCAGGGTACTACGGATCCATTATGCGAATTTCACTCTATTCGCCAACAGCTGCTGCTGATCAGAACTATACAGAAACTTGTTATAAAACTTTCAAAATGAAAAGGATAGCATTGCTTCGAATCGGAACAAGAGCTCCCTGGTCCTTTCACTCAATCAGTCAGTTAGTCAGTCAGTGCGGTAAGCGCTTCAGCCAAAAACTCATGCACGCCACATTAAACATAATTTCAATAACAATTTTTAATGACAAAACTTTTATCCCTTACAAAAGTATCCAGTATCCTCCTCGGAGAGGAGCAGATTGTTGTTTGTGCTCGAGCGAAGCCTGAGCCAGGGCAGCTCAACGTGGCAGTGATGGCCAGAGAGAGCTGAGGCCTTATCATCGAGGAAAACTCGTCGCCAGCGGCCATTTATTGCCATTTAGTTCGGTTTCGGTTTCATGAAAAGCGTGGTTTTGATGAAAAGCACTCCGGGCAGCACTTCCTCTCAGACCGGACTATCATAAAAATGAAAAGTAAGGCGGAACAGAGAGAAAGAGAGCGAAAGAGGAGCTGTGTGCGTGCTCCATGATAACATCGTTTTCCATTTCATTTGATTCGTTTTGTCTGATATAGAGAGAAAGAGAGAGAGGGGGAGTGTTCGAAAGGATCTTTTGAGTCCATGGACCTGCCTCTCCCTCTCGGTAGCACTCCCGGACCGGAAAAACACTTTTTCGAAAGTGGAAATTTATACGACTCATTTGAATGAGGCGTGAGGGAGTGAAGGGCTCTCCCCTGGAAATTTATGACCATAAGTGAAGAAAACTTTCGAGATAAAAATCTTCTTTTTCCACTTTCAAGAAACTCCACAAAGAGGCTCACAAGCAGGGGGGAGGAGCGACCCAGAGTCCTGGGAACAGAGTTTGTGGAATGGGCTCGCTATGGCTAATGCCCGCGACGAACAAATCGAAAAGCTCGAGCGCTCTAAATGCCGTCCAACAAAACAGAAAACAATAAACATATCCGCATCAATGGCTGCTCCGGGAGCTGTGCTGGCTAATGGATGGAGGACACGACACGGACCCTAAGCGTCCGTTCACCACTCTTTTTATTTTGAAAAACTTTCACAATAAAACTTTCCAATTTTCCACCACCGAAAAACCCCGGAGAGAGCGCGCACCGTTACCATTCTATTGGCCAGCTGTTGCTGGTACTGCTGCTGCTGCTGTTTGCGAAAAACAAATGGCAATCCGTAAGGGAAAGCGCGGAAAAGCCACAAAAAAGAACAAAATGATGGCGACGAGCGGAAAGAAGGGCCGAGCAAATGGCTAAAAATTTATAATTAAGGGACCATAAAAACCGATGGCAGCCCTTGGCGCGCGAACTCGCAAGGTGCGTAGCGAAGCGCGAATGTTGCGTTGAAGCGTGGCCGCGCAGCAGAAGGAGAAGCATAAATTTGTTCAATCATGTGCACCAATCAATGCGACCAATGACGAGTAGAAGCGCGGGGGCCCATTCGTCGCTGGTGGTGACCCGTGAATAGAATCGTGGATCCGCAAATCGATCGAACTCGATGTGGACGACCAGCGGCCATCGTTTCGAGGCTTCGAGGCTGGCTTTTTGCACGCCTGCCTGCCCGGCAACACGCTGGAAGGGACATCTGGTCGGCCATTTTCAATTATGATGATGATTATGGAAAGGACCAAACAAACAATCTTTTTATGTTTCGGGGGCGGGAAGGGAAGCGAATCCATTCCGGAAAATCGGTTTTTTGTGTTTTGCGAAACATAATTTTCTCCAAACCAACCCCGTGGAACACACTAATGTAAATCGAGCCTCTGTGGGAACTTCGATGAAGCGACAGGAATGGGAAAAGAGAAGGAAAGCCCACGCTCCGATGCAACCGGGTTTGTAAATCAAAAGCTCGCCCCATTCCAGCGTGAAAAGGGCTTCCTCCCCGGCGGGGGTGGTAATGTTCGGTTTTGTTCACTGGGGGGGGGGGAGTGTGTGCGTTGGTGTTTGCGTGCGCCATTTCGCACTCCAGTGGTTTCGGTCGTGAAAACGCGATTAGTGACGCGATAAATTTCGTCATCAAATATTTGTGCCAATCGACCGATTCGATCCCGAATGTTTCCCTCCCGAAAACAAAAAAAAGCCTTGATTTGATAAGGCAACCGAGAGCCAATCCGGTCCGGCCATTGCGGTCCGGTCCTAGGAATTCTTAATTAGGGCCCAGTAATGGAAGGACACGGAATAGAAACAACGGGAAAAGGAGGGAAATGGGATTCATTAAGTGAATTAAAGGCTCGGTTCCACTGAAAGACAAACAAGCGAACTAACAAGGAGAAACATTCCCTGGGACCCTGGAGCTGGAAATGAAGGAAAACACGTTTTGTACAACACCTTCTGGGACACAGTACCGGTGTCCGGATTAGGTGCTCGCACTTGGTGGCACATTTTTTACTATCAACCAGCCACCAACTGCCACAAAATGTGAACTTTCCAGTGAAAGGACCTTTGGTCGTCGGAGGGCAAAGGCTGCTGCTTCTGCTAATCCTTCGTTTCGATCCGCTACTACTACTACTATGCCACTAGGACCACCAGGACCAGTCGTTCACATAAAACTTAATTTTATTCGACATTTATAGTGCCGTTAATGGATTTCCAAACACGACGATCCTCTGGACCGACGAGGACAAACGAAGCAAAGTGCTTCACTAAAAAGGGTGTGCCGGTGGGGGCCACATACATGCATTAGAGAGAAAAGAGAGAGCGATAGGGGATGGGATGAAGGGATGAACCAGAGAGAAAACACAAAAAGAGCTAACGAAAGCACCAACACTAACCAACAGTAGCTGAAGCTCAACAGTGGAATCTCGGCCATTAGGACGGCTCGCTAACCAAATCTACTAGCATGCGATAACTTCGTATTAGGTCCGTTGGTATCACCACACCGGGGCCGGCACAAATGAGCACATGAGACCGGTCTCAGAACTCCATGGAGGCTTTTCCTTGCGATCGAAGCGAAGCAGAAAACACAAGAAAAAAATCGGAGAGGAAAACTGTAAAGTTTTCACCAGACCAGCCCAGAGTGGGCCTCCGAGAATAGTCCTTTTGCATGCTTCTACTTCATCTGCAGACTGGAACCGGTGGATAAACGAAGGCGCCGGGGGGATCTACACAAACAAACCTCGGAGTGAACGGAGTCCGGACGGAGACTCCGCGCAGAACACTACAAAACGAGGGCAAGGTTCGTCAAAGGTTTCCCGGAGCAAAGATCACTCGAAAGCGGCTGCTAAAAGCTTTTATTTCTGAAGAACCCAAGTCAGGGACGGTGCTAGCCAGCTTGCTTTCCACCAGCATCACCCAATTATCGCTCTTCTGCTCTTCTGTCGGTTGGTGGCTGGAAAAGGAGTGAAAAATAGGGGGGAGAGAAAGAAAGAGGAAGGAGGATAATGCAATCTCCTCCACCAGGGTGGCTTTCTGCAAACTTCCAGCCTTTCGCCGACGAATACAGAGCGCGCTCCATCAGTGATCATCATCAGCAGCTGGAGTGGTGGGTGTTCGCATAGCACCCAGCATCCAGTATGGGCTGGAAAATTGAAAACGAAAAAGGTGCCTCACCATCCCCTCTTTCAAACCCCAAGAACCCCTCCATTCAACAACAACAACAATGGTTGATGCTGGAAGGGAAAAGACGTCCGCGCCAAGACGTGTGGCCATTCGGCATCCTGCGACAGACACGTAGCGAAGCGAAAGGTCACAGAAGGGGTGGGCCACAAACACACACGCGCCTCCCACCCATTCTTTATCTATCGGTCGCTGTCGTCGCTGTCCTCACCTCGGTGGCGGACCATCCAGCGTTTGATTTATTATGATAAGAAGAACAAAGCCCTTTGGTACCTCGGCAGTACGGACACCATCCATAAGTCGGACAGACGTAGGCAAGTCAAGAATTTTGGTTTATTGTCCAACTCTCGGCCAACCGGCCGAACGGACGGACCCCCGGGACGTTCCTTCCAGTCCCAAACAATAAGCTATCGATCGGCGTACCGTGCGGAAAATGCGGAAATCAAGCCCGATTCCAGTCCGGTCCGTACCACTGCGTCGCACAACGTCGAAGCGTCAAGATGAGATGGTCCTGATAGGATCTCCGAGTGGCCGATAGCTTGATGAAAGCAAGCACCAGAAAGCAACTTCTGCAGCGACTTCACTGGTCCGTCGAAAGGGTTCCAAAACCCCGGCCTGATAAGCCTCTGCGGACATGCCAGGCAGAGAGGCCCCCAAAAAGGGGGAATGGAGAGAAAGAAAGGCCACTAGCTGCTGCTGCTGACCGATGACCGAGGACCAGGAGTCTCTTCCTCTCGAGTATCGGGGCCTATCTCGCACGAGCAATCGGATTCGCGTGCGCTTGGAGCGTACGCTTGGAGCTGGAAAATCGATTTCTCATTGTTGTGCTCGCCCCTTCCCCGGGCTGGTCCAGGTGGGAATCGGTGGAAGGACTGGGAAGCAATTTTCAATTATGAAAGCCAGCAATCCTTCTCCTTCATCGACAGCAAACCCTTCTTTTCGTACGCCCACTCGTTCGTGCAGGATAAATACAAAAGCAGTGAGGGGCCCGAGAGCTACCGGAAGTCAACTTGCGTCACTTGCGCCCGTCGCTTGGTCTGGCCGGGGAAAAGAAGTGAAAGAATTATTGACTCTGCTTGCAGGTGATGTGCCTACAGGCAGCGCATACATCCACATGGATGGGAAGAGGTTGAGGGAAAAATGCTTTCAATTTACTGTTAATCCGATTGCAGTCGAACCGGACTGTCGATCCAAAGGATGGTGGCCCTTCTGGGATGAAGATTGAACGGCTTGCCGGAACTGGACTAGGATCCTGCTTCATCCATTGGCTATTGGTCTCTGCTGCCAGGACGATCCGTTAAGCCGTAGTGGCCATATTGAATCCAATTCAAATGAAGCTCAAAAGCTCCGGAAAACTCGGAATAAAAAGAGGTGCCAATGTCTGATGGTACATACCGGAAACGCTTCACACATGTCAACGTCGGCGAAGGAGCTGGCGGGACCGAACGGTAGCTGCTGTTGCTGCTGCTGATGGTGGTGTTGGTACTGCTGCTGTTGCTGTTGCTGCTGCTCCTCGTTGCAGTTGAGCAGCTCGGCCAAAAAGGGGGGCCGAGGTGGTGGCGGTACCAGAAACTCGGGAGGAGGTCCCGGACCGCCACACTCGGTGCCACACTCTAGATCGGGATCCAACATTTCCCACATAGACCCACGCACCGGAAGGGCGTACCGGGTGGGGGGGCGGAGAGACTGGCGATGGGTGAGTTGCGGCCTGCTTTACACTTCCCTTCCCTTCCCTTTCACTTCTCTTCAGGGCCTACCCCTCCCTTCTGCTTTAACACTATGCTGCGATCAACATGATCCGCGCGCACACACTCGGACACACACTCGGACACACTACGGACTTGAAATGAATGATTTTCAAACACAAAACAAAAACACAGACACCTGGGGATCGCGATCTTTGTCGATCACCTTCTTTTCAGCCACATGGTGATGATGATCATGCACAGACCGCACCCTAGGACCCTGGATACCAGGCCTCTAACACTCACGTACGGACGCACACAAACACAAACGGACACGAGCGCACAACGATGTTGACCGATGATTCGGTATCTGTAAAGAGACGAGAAAAAAGGCGGGAGTTTCGTTAATAAACACATCACAAACATGATAGCAAATCATCAACCAGGATGACAGAGAGGAACCGGGTGGGGGTGAAGGGGGAGTGATTCGAGAAAAAACAAAGCTGAAAGGAAATTAAGGAAATCCGCGGCCAAGGCGGCGACGGCAGCCAAAGCTCATTAAAAGTTGCGTGTTGCCTAGGTGAACGCACCAGGAGTTGGTCTCTCTCTCTCTCTCTCTCTCTCTCGGTCTATGTTTCTGGATTTTAATTAATTATTAAACTTTTTAATTTGTTCACAATTAGTCAGCACTAAAAAAGGGAGACCCATGGACACCATCATCCGGTTCCGGAAGTGTAAAGCATACTGCAAGGAACTGGCCAGGGGAAAACACCTTCCATCGGCCTCGCTCCATCCTAACACGCGATGTTCGCGATTGGCGTGCAGTGGTCCGAGAAATAGGATTTCATCTGATGCAACGATGGCCGAGGTCCGGCGAAGCATCTTAGCAACTTAGCCCAAGTCTAGCAACATCTTCAGGAAAAAAAACTCAAAAAACAACAAGATAACAAGAAAGGAGAATGCTAAAAGAACTGCGGTTCTTATGAACTCTGGCTATTTGGTAAAGTTTTCCATTTTCACCGAACAGACAACCAACGGACATCGACAGGAAAAAGGTGGAAGAAAGAACCTTTGGCGACGAGGATCGCCAACCATAACACATCATCGCACCAACGGCTCGCTCTCACGCGGCCATCTCAAGAGAAACCTCATCAAAAGTCGGGAAAAATGGACGCGATTCGGGCTAAAACCAACATCAAAACGCCACGGAGAGAGAGACCTAGTGAGCATCCCCCTGGAGGCGATTAATTACTTCAGCGTGATAATTGGAAATTTTATGGCTTAATTAAGCATTGTATTTCCACCACCCCCATTCCCAGCCAGGATCGAAACTGATCAATCGAATAGATGGAAACCTTAGCTGCACCCCTAAAAAACGCCTTCAAAACGCTGCGTAACTCATGGTGGCCACCACACTTTACACAATTCACCGTGGATTACATCATTCCGTGTCCGCGATCACGATGCCCCGCGAGGGGGCCAAGAGGGCCCCCAAAAACGCACCCACCCTCTCCCCTGGTCACTGGAATCCCACCGAGTGTCCGTTTGAAGATGGATGGCGCAACTTGGCATAAAACCGTAATCAGAGCGTGATCAAAATAAATCATATGATAATCCCTTAAAATTGATGATTTAGCAGATTCCGTTGGTTGCGCGGTGGTGGTGGTGGTTCCGGGAAAGGAGACACCCCGCGCGACGGTGGCGCTGGTTTCATCATCATTTCGCCTTTCAACGGAACGACGAAACGAAGAAAGGACGACGACGTCGTCGGTGAAGATTCGCACGTCCGTGTCCGCATTTGTTTTTCCCGGGGTTTTGTTTACGTTTTCGCCACTTTTCACCGGCACTACGGCCATTCGGTGATTGAGCGTCACCGCAACGCAGCATCATTTGTTGGCCCCGTTCTTTGTGCCGAGATCCTTATCCTTGAAGGTCCAAGGACCTTTGGTTCAGTTGACACACAACAGCAGCACCGAGAAAAAAAGGGAAGCGAAAACAAATCCCGTGGCAGCCAAAATCATCGTTTCATTTTATCCTTCTCGCTGCCATCATCATCATCGTCACTTCCTTGTGTTTTCTGTCTTCTGGCCCGTCTGTGTCCGGCCCGGAAGTGCAAACAGAATTAATTTTTCAATTAAATATGACCGGAGTGGAGTGAAGTTCTTTTCCATTTTCTTCACTTCACACGCTTCATCCTTCCTCGCTTCCTGTGTTTGGGGGCTGGAAGTCCGCTTTTTCCAGAGGAAGGTTTTCCCGAGGATTTTCCCGAGGATTTTCCCGAGTTTTTTGTCTGGCGCTGATTGACGCGCATGAAGCACGCTTGGCGACCGTTTAATAATGTATCCCGGAGTCCCCCAAATTCTAGGCGAATCATCCTGTTCCCGGTCATTGGCCAGGGAGTTCCCTGGCATGGGATGGCAATAACCGAGACCAGACGACTCGACACCACAGGGCACTCACTGTTCGCGCTCTCTATTCTTTCGTTTCCGTTTTTCCGCCTTTTTTACTGGGGGAATTTCCTCTCTTTCTCTTTCTTCTTCCACAAGAGGACCACGTGCTGGCCGCAATTTTGTGCTTGATCCGCGAAAATGATTTTCCTCTTCCTCCTCCTCTTTCGCTTCCTCACCCCCCCGGGACTGAAAATTAGTCTCAACCACGAGTGTCGTGGTTGTCGTCGGTTAGCTCCCCAATTTAAGGCCTTTTCCTATCGTGGCTCAGCATCATCGCGGTCATCGTCATGGCGAGAGCAACACACTGGCCGGCATTGTGGACATTTGGAAGGTTTTTTTTCGGTGATTCTGCACGACGCGCCGTCTCTCGACGTCTAATATGGAACAGACCAATCGAAAGGGAGAGAAAGTGAGGGAGAGTGGCGACCAGATTTAGAATAAAAGCCACCCTAACCACCACCCCCCCTCAGAGAGGGGCTGCGTGTCCGATTCCGCAACGAAAAGAAAACAATCCAAACCAGTCTCTCTTCTCTCCTCTCTCTCTCTCTCTCTCTCTGCCCTCCAACCCTCCCAAAAAGGATGTGGAAGATTTCGTTTATCCTTGGGTTAGCATGCATCTCACGTTTTCACCAACACACGCTCGCACGCACGCACGGACGCAGAGCATAAACCAAGACCCAAGAGGATCAATGAAGGATAAAGGTTGCCAAACCACCAACGCACACACACTCGCACGCTGAGGCCGCGTATCTTCAGGATCAGTTCCGTTTCGAGGAAAAGAAGACTGCTGCGGATGCGGCGGTGATAAAAGCTGCTCAGTAGAAATAAATATATTCTCCAGCAACAGAAACAGCAGCCAATGCCGCCAGCAAGCCGGTATATGCGGCCGCTTCCGGTTTATGAGGTGGCCCACTACTACTTCCTGCTCCCAGGCCTGGGGCCCCGGGGGGTGGTGCAGGTGGAAACGGAATCGATTTTTCGACCTTTCACGGCAACCATAACGGCGACGGCGGAGCCAGAGCTAAGAACGTGTCGATTGGAGTGGATTATTCGGTTATGATCGATAAGCGCCGCAGTATTGGAAGCCCGTTTCCGTGTGTTCCTTGGTGATGAAGAGGGGTGGGAGGGTGTTGAATCCCGCACACACCTTAGCCAATTGAGGACGAGGGGTGGGTTGCGTGTTGTTGCTGACGATAAGACGAGAGAGAGGTGGTGGTTTCTGCGATGAATGTGTCTACCAGATCTCCGCTGCGGCTGCTCGTAAATATTGCTTGTTGGTGTGCTTGATTGGAAATTGAGGGTTACAGCATTATAATGCTGCACCACTTTGTATGCTGCCGAGAAAATGGGAAAAGGGGCGAGCATAATTTGTATTGGCACGCGTTGACAGGTCGACCACTGACAGGATTCGTTTGGAAATCGACTGCTTACATGCTTTCGATCCAGTTTGCATTAAAAACAAAACAAATCAAAGCACCCAAGCCCGCTCGGTTTTTGAAGTAATCGCAGCAATCGATACCTCTCGCCACTGATGGAGTCCCCTCGTCGTCGTCATCGTCATCGACCCACCGGGAGTGTAACGTGATCACCGACAATGCGAATTAGGAATGTAAAACATAAATCACCAATCCATCGACCTCGACGGTACCGACCAATCATTGGCACTCCGTTATACGTGGAAATCATCGAATCGAATATCGATGCCACGTGTGGGAGCGCAATTGCGGCATTGACAAGGACACGCACGCACGCCCGCAACGGTATTTGGTGCAACATGAAACCTTGGCCCTCCCACTCCCTCCCTTCTCCGCGCAACCACTAGACCGCAGCATCTGAAGCATCAGAATCCGCAGCATTTTCATCCGCAGCCGATCCAAGGCACCTCATCTCACCGCACAACTCAAACCGCCTGTCACCATGGTGATGATCGCTTGGCACACTCTCATCCCTCCACAGTCTACTGTCTACAGCAGACGGCGACCAGCCAGCCAGCCAGCCAGCCAGCCAGCCAGCATGTTTATGCTGCATGCGATTCCATGGGCTTCGGTCCGCTAGTAGGCCAGCAGCTCCTGCCACAGAATATGCGAGAACAAAAGAACAAACCTGCGCGGTCCTCGTTCTCATTTCATGGCCACGTTGTACGTATGTGTGCCCGTGCGTACGTGTGCGTGTTCCGGATCTCTCGGTGGCCTCCAACCCGCGTTTTCGTCTTGTGGCGGCTGATGGAAATTTATGCTGGGCGCGCGAAGCACCGGAGAGTAGCGCGCGCGATTCCGTTTTCCACGGTGGTGCCGCTGCGGTCCTCTGCCTCATCACCGCCGAGCCCTTTGCCTTTCCACCACCATCGCACGCACACCTGTAGACCACATAATGTTTTGCGGTTCTGGCACGGAGTGTTTGTGTGGTGTGGGGAGCGTAAGCCGCGACGTCTGGGGCCAGACCAACGGATTCCGTTCCCGGAACGCACACACAAGGTGAACAACCATGTAAACGGAGCGCCCGGAACCATGCGGCTTCAGTATGTCCTGACACACGGACAAGCACACATACACGCGGCGGAAGTGCCAGCCTTTCAATGGCCCACACCAGCACCGATCCGGCACACCTGGCGCTCAAAAACACACACAACGCGACCCAGGACTCGCTGTAACGTTTGGGATGAATTTTCCGAGGAAAAAAGAAGAAAAACTAGAACCGCTCGCTCATTCGCTCGTTCGCTCGTTCGCTCGTCCTGTTGGTGTGAATCAGCAGCGCTCGAGAGCTTCATCAACAACCGAAAACCCAACGAGAGGCCCACAACGGCGACGACGACGACGACGCGTGGCGGGAAACTGAAAAGAAAATGGTTCTATACCTCGGGTGGCACCCGTGCCTTTGTGGTGAAATTTCCCATATAAATTTCCCGATCAATTTTCGTCGCCATTACGCGGGGCATTCGGAGCACCTGCACCGCGCATGGAGGCCATTGTGTTGTCGCTGGTGTTGCCCAGGCAATTTCCATCCATTATCCATCCGAGTAGCGCCCTTTCCTTTTTCCTGCTTCTATTCACAGGAGGCGGCGGCGGCGGCATTTGTTGCTCCACTAAAGGGCGTTGCTGCGAGGCGTTGCGATTGAAAATGGATTCCACGGTCGCCATGGTGATGATGGTGGGATTTTTTACGGCATTTCTGGTTACTTGCAGCCAGTCCTCTCACTCTGGAGAGATAATTAATGAGGATGAGGTCAGGCTGCGCTTGGAATTTACCAAAAAAAAAAAGAAAAAGATTCCGATCCGTTCTGCCACAGTTCGTTGTTTCCAAAATCACTGGGCGCGGAAGAAGAACGAAAGATGAGAGATACACAAACACGCTCCTGTGTGCGCGCGTAAACCAGATGAACTGATCTAATTAGGTGGGGGGAAGCGAATAGTTGCGGACCAAAAACAGGGAGAGGGCAACATGTGACAATGCGCGACCATGTTTGAGTTCCTGCCACCACCACCACCACCAGCACCAACGCTACCACCGCCGTTGAATCCGTGGCTTGGCCAATGCATTGTTAATGGGCAAAAGCGGACTAGTGGGGGTGAGGGAATGCCCGTTGTTAATAACGCTTGTAAACACGCAACAATCCACCACCATCCTATCCCACCCTGGACCTCCCTGTCTGTCACCTGGTTACTCCAGTCCAGATCGGCCGACCGGACTTGGGTTCACACATTGTCGCGTTACCTCACACGCGGCCACTGCCGCCCCAGTCACCTTTTTCGGTTTGCCGCTTTTATGCTTTTATGTTCACTCATGCCCCTCTATGTGTAGCTCGATAAAGCTCGTGCAAAACATTGTCCCCAACGCGAGACACTATTGTCACCTTTCTCTTCCCTTCCTACCAGCAATTCCTTTCCTCTCAATCGGCCGAACAAAACGATGTAAAGCGCGCGCGCGCGCCACATGTGGCACTGCCCGTGGTGGATGGTTTGGGAGCTATTTAACGGAACACGAAAAATGCATTTAAAACGTGTGTCCTCCGTTCCTCACAAAGGGAAACTAGGGGAGGAGAAGAGTGTGGAACATAACGTGCATGCAATGCTGTTGTCAGCGTAATTGTCCTCCATTGAGTCTTCCACCGCCAGGGATATGGTGTCGCGCAGACTAGACTGCAGGTGTCAGAGGCGAGGAGGTGAGCGGGTTCAAACATTTACAAATGATGGTCGGTAGGCCAGTCCAGGGCTCCGGCATCCAATGGTCATGTACCTGTTGGTTTTTAGGGGTGGAATCGGTACTGGATCATAGAGACCCTCCCGTCCAGGAATCATTGGTGAGTGATTCGCTCCGTGAAGTCCTGATTCGTGCGATGCCACGGACAACAACAACCGACAGACAGGCAGCTAGCGAGAATCAAAGCGAAACGATGCTGGTGGACCAGCACATACACCAGAAGTACAGCCGCGTTCGCGATCGATGACATTCTACATTCAGGTTGGAGGAAATTTCAACTTTTGGGTCCTGCAGCGTAGAAGTGGATGCTTTGCTGTGGAAAACAATGAACACAAAGCCCGGGCCCCCTCTTTGTAGTGGAAAGTTTCATTCTCAACCTCAACAAACTTGATGAAGCGGTAACAATTCGGCGGTTTTCCCCTGGTGCACTCCTGGGACGTGACCAGAAGAACAAAGGACTCGGAATCGGACCGAAAAAAAAATAGTTCGATCCCGGTTATTTCGGTTTACCAAAGTAATTTCATTGGTTAGCCAACGGGTTCCAGTAACTTCCTCTCTAAAAAACAAACACACATACACAGACAGCGAGGAGAAACAAGTTAGTTACCACAACAGCAGCAGCAGCAGCAGCAGCACCCAGTGGCGCTGGAGAACTCGAGCTTTGGGTATCCCTCGTACCAAAACTCATGGACTCCGAGAGAGCGGCATCATCATCATCATCAACTTTTCCAATCGATGCAAAACAAAGCTGGCCGACGAAACTCTCAACGAAACTCTACAGCAATAATTGTACTGGCGTCAGCTTTCCGTACGTTACAGCGAACCGGCGGACTGACCGGAACAGTGCGATAGCATAGGAGCATTATGGGCTCCAGTCGGTATCGATTCCGACTTTTCCACCTGACAGTGAGGTAGGGCAGGGCAAGGGAGTGGTGTAGCTCGTAACTCATGTAACTGGTTCGATGAAAGTTTTCAAATTATGACCGAAGCCCCGGAGCCGGGATGTGTGGTCGATTTAACAAAAACTAAAACCACAATAACCTACCAATCGTGGGCAATGGGCACCAGGGAGGGGGGGGGGGGGGGGGGTATAACATGGGCGGCCATTCTGCGTCCGGTAGTTCAGTGTACAATCCTCCCATTCACGAAGCAAACAAGGAGAATAGGATGGACCGATTCTTTTACGGCCATTTTGCCGGGAAATTACATAAACCTTGGTGCTACTGGGATCTTTTAATCTAATCGTTATCGTTTGAGAGAGATAGCGTGTGGTGTACGGACGACGCAATCTGCGAGGAAGTCAATGTCACTCGCTGATCCAAAGCACAAACTAGAATCTGCGAGAAGAAGCTCGGAATGTCCGGAAGTTGGTGCGCACAAACATACCAGCGTGGTCAGTGCGGCTGGCCGTACGTCGTCTGTGTCATCGTCATTGTCGACTGTGAATTGGATTGCGCCTCGACCGTCCACGGTTCCGTCCGGACTAACGGACTCACTTGGCTACCTCCCATCCGCTCTCTCCAGTTTCAGCTGCAGTCCACTGTGGTGTTCTCGTGTGTAGAACGGTGGCCAGACAGTCGGCTGGTCGGCTGGAACGGTGGCGATTAATAAGGTTGGCTTACCGGTTTTGCCCGGATTTGGTTTCGCTCGATAAGCCCTGAACAAACCCCGACCAGATGGACCTCGGTTCAACCCGGGCTTAGGGCCGGTTCGACCAAACCAAACTGTACTCGCCGGCGGTGTGGTTGCCGTTCGTGCGGACGATAGGACCGAACCGGTTCGAACTCGATTCAATGGTCACCACCACTGGAAACCGCAAGGATTTTGCTCGAAAATCAATTAAATCCTTTCTCGGCATCATTGGCCCATTGCTGAACCGAAGTCGAACGGAAAAGGATAGCCTGGGTCGTAGGCATCGGTACGTCGGAACGCAATGTCTTCTCGAGTGCACATACCGACCGACCGGCGGAGCAATTCAAATGAGTCCACTCGTGATGCGTCCCCGGTTTTATGATCCCTTTGTCGGTTCATCTCCCTGGACCTCTGGAGTTGAAACCGGCAGCGTGGTGGTGTAGCGTGGCTAAAGTCAAGTTCCTCTCCACTTCCTAGTGGTTCCCAGTGGACAAGCATTGGACACATCGGGCAGGAAAGTGTTTGTTTGTGTTCAGTTAGCAACTACGTACCCACGTCTCATCGATTGTCGACATGTATCGTCTCCCCAGGGAAGAAACACGGTGCGCATCACCACGAGCTAATGGCTAACGCCATTACACACCTCTCTGGCGGTTCCCCATGCCATGCCAAGGTATCCATCTACTGCGCATTGAGTGCACCGAGCAATAGCACTCCTAACCCTACCTCCGCTCTGGCCAAACATACGCGGACGCGGACGAAAATATCTTCTCCCCGTGGGACCCGATGATGAGTAAGACTATTTCCCCGGCATTGTTTGGCCAGAGCAAACACACTTCTAGGTCAGCTCCCTCCAGTCGTCGTCTTCAGTGCCGAGCGCAGTATCTGGCGCTGCAACCGTCGGTTCGCTCGTGGTGCCTTGTCTCGTCTCGCTGTGGTTTTGAAAAGTTTTCAACGCATCCAGCGGACACGTTCCGTGGAGGTTCCTGGGTCTGTTTTCGTTATCGCTGTACCACGCACGCACCACATTCCGATAGCCCCGTTGTGCCAGAGCGCTGCACTTATCCGTGTGCAGTCCCGGGCCGAATCTTTCCCGAAAAGACGACCTCCCTAAAACCTCCGGACTATTTTCCGGACGAATTGCATCGTTCCGGAGGCGCCCCGGAATGGTCTGCGTCGCGGTTTTGAACATTGACACACACGCCATGGGGTACTGGCTAATGGATCCATGCCGGGACCAGCGCCGGAATACGGTACGAAGTCAAAAGCTGGAGTCGCGCAGTAAAGTAAATACAATTACTGCCCTGATGGTTCTGCTGTCCATCGGTCGTCAGCGTAGCGCTATGTTGTTTGAACAACCCTCCCGTGCCCCGTGCTCCGTGCTACATAGAGTAGTGTGGCCGTGGTCTCGGTGCTCTCTCTCTCTGTGGTTCCGGTGGCGTCCGTTCTTTGAGAGCGTGCACACATAAAACCCTGCACAAAAGTCAATATTGCACACATCACCAGCCAACTCGAGGTGTGTCTGTGAGTTTTACCTCTTCTTCTTCTTTTTTTTTCGGGAGAGCTCCAAATATTATTTTAAATTTTTTTTAATGGATCCAAGTGGAGCTTTTTGTGGAAGACTCGAGAACCAACCGCCATCTTCTATCAAACCAGCAGGTGAGCAGCAAACGCGTCAAGCATCACTCACTCGCGTAGTAGACAGTGAGAGTGTGAGGTTGACAGCTCGCAAGCTACTTCGATGGTACGATGGGCTTCGCTTGTTTTGCATCTCGCGGAGCGTAGAACCAGCACCGCCACATCCACCGGTATTTCTCCTGAAAAGGCGACGTCAGCCGTTGAAACACGAAACCACACTCGAAATGGAATACCGCCTAGAATGCAAAAACGCAAACGGGAAACAGGAAAAAAAACATACCGAGCGGTACGCTATATTCCCGCAGGCTTCTCGCAAAGTTTAAGCTCGCGATGCCGTCATGCTAATTATGGTACCTGCGCATCGCAGCAGCTCCTCGGACGCAGGGGAAACGCAAGGCCTGATGCCGCCGCACAGGGCCAAAGCCAAAGCCGGTGTAAGTATTTGGTCGAATAACGAGAGAGCGCGAAGAACAACCGAATGTGACCATACCTGGCGCAACTGTAGCCCCCGGGGGTAGTGGTGCACTAGAGTCGACGAGGCACAGGACACTCTACTGCTGGACAGAAGTTGATTTAAATGGAAGCCGCTTAATGGTGAGTGTTTCGTTTTGTTTCCTTTTTGTCTTTCCATGCCTCCCCCGCTGGCTGGAGCTCGCGCACCTAGGTTTTGCATGTCAGAATGGACTGAACTGGACTTGAGTGGACTGGACTGGTACTAGCTGCAGCCACCATCCATATTACTCTCGAGAAGACTTATAAATATTAAAAGACTAGTCACCAAAACCGGGGGGGCGAGAAGAAGGGACGACTTCAGCGAACCTTGCAAGGAGCGAACGCTTTACTCCCTCGAGACACTCACCCGCAACCCGCAGGGCTTCTCACGTTCTCCTCTCTTAACGCTTAGCTGAATTTTTCATAATAATCCGTACATATTTTATGATAAACTAGACACCGTGTATGCCAGGGAACTGCTGCGCTTTGCGTGCTCAGCGCAATGAACTCAGATCCAGACAACAGCAGCAGCAGTAGCCGCCAAAAATGGACTTTCCGGATGAACGAATTCGCTGGCCACCGAACTGGTCAGCTTTAACCCCCCGGAGAGGCGGGTGGAAAAGCGGTGGCACTCCGACAGTGTCCTGCAGTGTCCGGAGTTTCCGTTATTCCTTCCTTTTCCACCCCAAAACATTACACAGAGGCGGATCTAGAATTGGAAGGGAGAGTGCGCGCGCGAAGACATTGGTACTGGTGCATAAAGCCGGGCAAAATATGATACTCTCTTCGGCTGCCATTTATGGCACACTCCAGAGGGCACTCCAGCGGACATACAAGAAACATACAGCCACCTTTCCTCGCCCTTCACAGGGCTGGCCACGGTCCCTGTGGTCCCATCTTCAGCTACCAGCAGCAGCCAGAGACGATGCAGAAGAAGTAAAAAGGAAACGGATCAACAACATTCCTACCGATTTGCGCTGCTGCTGCTGCTCGCTCGAGGCCGCTCCAAATCCAACGGGGAAGCCAGACTCCATTCAGGTCTTCCTTCCTCTCCTTCAACCTAAAGTCACTTTGGTGGCCGTACAAAAATTACATCTAGACCAGAGCGAGAGAGAGAAGAGGGGGGGGGGGGGGGGCAAAAACAAAAGAATGAGCAATAAAGGTGAAATTTATATTTGCCCTCCCTAATGGTCCACCACATTCCGCCCTTTTGCGGAATATGGAATGGAAGGAAGCATCGCGAGTCCACTTTGGATTATTGGATGGAAATAGGGGGGGGGGGGGGACTAGAAGCTCTCTTCCTTTCTCTCTGTTATTGCTTCCCCAAGGAGCCGAGGCGCACTGTACGGCAGTGGTTCTTCCGTTTTCGGACACTGGCCTACTGGATCCACCCCCAAACCACCTCCCACTAGGACGAGCTAACCCTTCCAGCAACGTTCCGGATTCGGGCTGCATTTGCACCATCACCGGAGCACCACCACTGGCAGCAGTTTCTATCAAACAAATATCTCAGGGCACGCTAACGAATCGGTGAAGGCCAACGGTGACTATTGAATGGAAAATATGGACGATACCGCCATTGAATTATGCGAATATGGTCCGAACGCGAGGGTGATAACGACGACGGCGACGGCGACAGCGACGAAGACGATGTCCACGCGTATAACCTGCCGATGGACCACCCGGGCGGTCCATCGGTCGCCTCCAGCAAAGGGCCTCAGAAACAAAGGCCAAGGTACTCCCCCGGGGGGAGGAAGGAGTGCACGTACATACAAGGAACTGCTGGTACCCAGCACTTAGCACCCTTTTGCACCGGGGGCCTCTGTGGCCAAGAAGGTGTCACCGCATTCGGAATGTCGTCCACGTTTGGCATCATGGCCATGGCCGACAGTATGGCTGTTGATTAGCACACACGCCAGACCACCAGGGGCCACTCTGCTCATTCTCATCTCATTCCACACAATCGGGAGCATGATAACGTCCCCGAGATAGTGTTGTACACTCTGTCCACTCGCGAGATGTCCGCAGCTAAGGTTCAGAGTAAGTCACAACCTGCCAGCGACGGTCGACAGGGCGAGGAGAAGAGACCGGACGTGACACCGGTGCGCGACGGGCGTCCATGCCGGCTAGTGAGAGCTATATTCACCACTTTGTAGTCCCGGCGGCCCATACACACCCCATCGAGGCGAACGTTCCGAGGGCCGAAAGGTGCGATAATGACACCTGGAATAATGGCGCGTAATTTTTCTCCCTTTCCGCTGTTTGCTGTTTTAATGAGGGATTGAGGTGGATTGAGCCACCACCAGACAGGCACCAGACCAGACCACCAGTCATCATCATCGCTCGCTGAGATCGTCATTCGCGAGCTGATGGATACAGGAAGAGAGGGAACCAGAAGGTGGTCCGCATCTTTGGCAGGATGCACAGCAGCAGCAGCAGCAGCAGCACTTTGTGCCACAGCGGGAGGTATCTGAGTTCTTGGTCTTCCAGCCGGACACTGTCGCAATTATGACTTTGTTTACCCTTTCGTTCGGCGCAATACAAATGGGGCCCGCGATTGCATGCGCGCGCCGGGGGCATAAGCAATTGGTGGTCATGCTCAGGGCGCACCACTGTACAGGAGGGATGATGTACAGATTGGCTGGCTGATCTTTTGCGCCCGGGATGTTGTCAGAAGCCGTGTAGCCAGCCAGAAGCACAGCAGGAAGCCCCCGGGCCAGGGACTAGGAACACCGCTTGGAACCGCCACTTGCATCATCCACGTCATCTGCAGACGCCACGATGAGATTGGTTCCATTGGAATGATCTCAGCGGCCAGAATGACTGGATGCTGCTGTTGCTTCTGCTGCTGCTGCTGCTACTGCACGACACAAGTGGACCGTCGTTGTTATGGTCGGCCAAAAACGAGCTACAAAACTATCTTCCGAAATTGCTTCCATAGAATTTCCTTGGTCCGCTCCCTTTTTCCCTCGGTTCGATCTCTTCACTGTTGGCCACTCAAGAATGATTCACGCCGGGGTGCTCCCGCTGTTGCCGTTGAGCCATTAAAAGGCTAAAAATACTGGCACGGCACTAAACATTCGACGGCCAAACGACCAAAGGCAACAGGCGGGATGCAACTTGAAGAACTCGAAAGACACACAGAGACTCTCCACTTGAGTGAGCTGAAATATCGTTCCGATAACAACTTCTGATCCGAAACCTCGGTGGCGGCGGCGGCGGCCCCTTTTTGACGGCTCATTCTGGCGGGAATCAATCGCTTCATCAACCAAACGTATGGACGGAGGCTACCTACCGAACGGCAGCAGCAGCAGCAGGAGCAGCAATAGAACAGTTAAATCCCTTTTTTAACAACTTCACTTAGAGCTGGAGAAGTCCTTAGGCGCTGCAGACAACACCACACAAAAAAAGCCACCCATTAATGAACTCCGCGGACCCATAGAGAGCTCCCTTTGATTCTTGGCTCGTCGCAGGTACTGCTCAACCACTCTCAGCGCGCTTATCAGCCAACCAGAGCTGTGGTGTTTCAACATTAGGATTAAGACAACCGAAAAGTAAGGTTCGGAGGCATTCGAGGGTTTCGAAATGGTTCACTTGTCCCATCCGTGGCCTGTGTAATCGCGGCCTGACCTATTCTCCGGCCACTTCTGGTCCGGTAAGCTCCGGACGATCGTTTCATTGATGGCTAATGGCCTTGGGAACACTTGGGATTGTTGTTGAGCGCGATCCCGCGAGATTACGGCGCATTCTCTCGCTCACTCGCGTCTCTCGTCTTTAAGAGCTCAACTCAAAACCCAATTAGAAGTCAATCTTCCTCACGTCGGAACTAGTTCCTGGAAGCCAACGATCGTTTGCCGGCCTCGTGTCGTAATGACGTTGGTCGAGATTAGAATGCCAGGGTTCCAACCATAATGAACACCTCACCGTCCGTCGGTGATCATAAAACCCGCCAACGACGGTCTAAATCCGTTGTCGTCGTCCAGCAAAACAAAAAAAGAACCGTCGATAGCACCCAAGACCAGATGTTGGTTCGCTCGCAGGTAGGGGCGCAGCATAATCCAGTTCACCTTCGTCACCGCGTTCTCCTTCGCTCTCTGCGCGTTCCTCTTCATCATCATTCCGGTTCCACACGCGCCGCACCGCTGGTTAGGTGGAGGTTTTTGTCTTAAATGTCTTAATTGGAAGGATCCGCGCATCGCATCGCGGCGTACTCTCGGCCTCGTCAGGAACTCGTCCTCAACTCTTTATCTTAAGACGTCGATCCGACTCCCTGCGACTCGGTGCCACACTTCTCGCTCTCGGATGTTGGAGCAAAAACAAAAAAAATCCCAAGAACCGAGCCAGCCACCTCGAAACGAGGTGTAAAGCGAGAAGCCCATCAAAGCGCTGAGCTGAGCGGAGGTTGGTCGGTTGATCGTCTGAAGCTTCGTTCGTGCCACAAACGTGATCATCGCCCAGTCGATCCCACAATATCTGGAGCTCGAGCTGGAGGATTATAGTAATATTGTTTGTGGGATCGTTTCATCACGATTTATTGAATAAATTGCTCAATTGTGTGTGCGCGAGCGCACGCCATGCTCCGTGTGTACAGCATGCAATTTGAGGCATTCATCCCCTTCCTCCCCCGGGGGGGGGGGCTTCGTTCGTCATCACCGCGTTCCGATGGCATTTGCACGCAGATCTCAAAGTGAGATGTTTGCGGAGATCGATCGATCGCGTGATGGAAACATTTCAAAGCGGGAGGAAACCACGGAACCGTTATGCGCGCACCAGAAGAAGTGCCGTAGGCAAAGGGGTGCCCTACACAATTGCGTCCACCCCTCCCCTTGCCACTCTTTTCCTCTTCGAGCGAGCGAACGACCGGAGAGCGCCGCCAGCGCGAGTTGAAAGTTGAATGTTAACAATGAAGATTCACTTCGATTTTGCATAATGGCGCGAATCGGTGGCCGCTCCGCTTCCTTCCAGGTCCTCTCTTCCCGCCGTACAAACTGATGCGTGATGTGCGGAAAGAATGTTAAAACGCTGAACCTGGAACCGGGCGAAAACCCTGGCGAATCCTGGCAACAAAAAACGCCGCCGCCGCCGTTGCCATCGTTGTCTAAAAGCGAAGCAATTTTAGCTTAAATCGAGCGATCACGTGGCTCTACTCTCGACTCTCGTCTTAAATTGTCCCAAAAAAAAAAGGTTCGTGAAAAGCGTAAAATTCGTCGTCGCCACAGCTTCCAGCGTCGCCGTGCCCACTCGGTTATGCTGCTCAGGTAATGCGCGAGAAGCCAACCAGCACCTCCGGCATCACAAGCACCACCACCCATCGCCCATCGGAGATACGGAGCCGCCGGAGCTAAGCAGCATTCCGGGCGGAACGTGTTTGCATTATTGATTGGTTGTGTTTCATTTCCCGGGAACTTCCGGGCACCGAGGGCTGCGAGCATTCCTTCCCCGACAGAGTTTCAGTTCTATTGCTTCTACGGCTCGTCGCGCCGTTGCGCCATCGGTTTTTGCTGCTTCTTTTATGCCGCGTCACAAAACACCGGAGCCATTCGCCGGGGTTGTGTGTCGCACGCCAACACCCGAACGACGACCGAAAGTGGCCGCGAAATGCGCGGTGGTGGTTTTTGTGTCGGCATCATTTTGGGTGGCGAGGAGATTCGGAATCGAAATCGGAACACACTGTTATCGGGTGCAATCAAAACGGTACCTTACGCTGATGGCGCGTGTGTGTTTGTGTTTGATGGCATCAGCATCATTATGCTGATTATTATGATGATCAACGCTATCATGTTGCAGGAGAAGTGCTCGAGACTCTCTTCGTACCTTTCCGGTGAGGTGAGGTTGGATTTCCCCAATTTTCCATTCACTCTCTCGTTCGCTCTCGCTCTCTCTCTCTCTCTCTCTCTCTCTCTCTCTATCTCTCTCTCTTTAGTTGTGGCTATTTTGTGAACCACAAAAATTGGAACGAAGCCACCGGAAGAGGCCACACTCTGCCGGCGAGGCCGATTGTAAAGATGAAATTACAAAGGAGTGCCTCGGTTTGCCCTGAGTGGTCGATACAGTTGTTTGGTGGAAATCGATCTGATCAACTACAATCGAGAGGAAGAGGAAGAAATGATTCAACTCCAAGAGATCCCCAAGGAAAAAGGATGCTCCCTGGCGGCCACACAAAACAAGCTTCTTCATTCCTTAAACGAGTTGGCAAGCAAAAGGCTTCTTGTATCGTCTGGCTTCCAAGACAACGTGTAGCATGTACATAGCATATGTTTTATCGCAACCGACAACAACAACAACAAAACCATCAACCAACGGTCGGCATTTGTGTCTACCCGAACTGCCACATACGACCCATTGTACCATTTCTGGCATGATGCTGGCTCCTCAAAAAAAAAAAACAAACACTCTGGCCAAGCAAAAAGGCTTCTGCCAAATCGGGACATCGCACAAGCCATAACCGAAGCACAGAATGAGAACGAAACAGAGCATTTCCATTCATATCAAGGCCACGTCTCGCTTCCAAAACGGTCCATTTGTGGGTCCGACCTCACCCCTTCTTGGAACTCACTCGGCGGATGCTGGCACACGCGCGCGCAACCGAAAGGCCCCGGCCAAAATCATAATCAGCATAACAATGGGCGAAAACGCGAAATACATTCACCCGCTAATGCCAATTTTAGCAGCAAAATGGTTCCTGGAAGGAACCGGTGCACCGCATCCGCATCCGCATCCGGATCCGCCCCCGGGATGAGGTTTTCCGTGAAGCACCCTGGAGAAGAATTGGCGGCCCGGTATTGGGCTGCCAAACGACAATACCTTCCAGCGTCGCACCCACCGGAAGCATCGTCCTTTCGGAAGAGCGGCATTGTTGTAAAGCGGTGAAAATCGTGGGCCTCTCGTTTTCAGACACGCTTTTTCCCGGGAATTTGTTTTTGGGGAAATTGACCGGCAGAGAGGGAGAACACAGGAGGTGGCCAATAGTTACTCCCTTCACAAATGCCACGTGCGGTGGTGTCGCCCGCCTGGGTGCTAGGTCCCCCCAAAGTAAATGCTCTTTGCTTCGAGAGAGTCGAGATAAATTTGATTTGTAATGACGCGCTGGAACTCGGCAGGATATTACTCAATACCAACCGGAGCGCTCTCGTCGGTCAGACGTCAAAGCATTCGGAATTCCATTTGAAGCGGACCGATAACGGGCTGGAATCCATTTCATCGCATCGCTCTGTGTGTTTGATTAAAGCCAGTTTCTTCAAAAAAGGATGGTTTATGAGTTCGGTCAGGAACTCCCCCTCCGTCTCCGTGGAATAATGGAGACAACTTTCTATAACAAAGCTGTAACTCCCGCTGGTTGTCGAAGCCGGAAAAATGTAAAATGAAAAGCGGATGATAGGACAAGACAATTTGTAGCGCTGGTAGGGGAGGAGTCACTTTGATCCTTTGCACCATTCAGCGTGGCCAGTACAATGTGAAATCGTCGTCTGTTCGTCGTCGTCCTCGCTGGCAAAAGGATCCGCTGCGAAGGATTTGGAAGTCACGACTCAGTCGCTCGTCCTCCACTTCCTAGCGTCCAGGTCGGACCGATCCATTACTAGCGGTAGAGGCAGCCGGCAGCTAGGACACGGCTGCGATAGGACAGGAATAAATCAGTATCAGAAACGGGGCACCAGGCTAATGGAGACCTTTCTCCGGAGTTTTGTCCCCGGTCCCCGGCAGACGCAATGCCGGGGCCGAGCGCTTATTAAACTTTCAACAACAATCGTCATCGGGCATCGGGACGACGCGGCACTTCTCAATTGACTCGTAAGGCAGGCCAGCCCCGGCCCGGGAATAGGATTACATCTGCCCTCAGCATCACCAACGCTCAGCGAGAGCAAACAAAGAAAAGGGCCTCTGTTGCCTTCCTCTTTTTTGCTCCGTGTAGTGTCAATCGTTGTTCATCGATACCCCGAGATCGATAGCACCGAGCAACGGTGAGCCTCCTGTACAAAAGCCTCGACTGAAGGACCTGAAGACCCCTAACGGCACAGACGGCACCGATGGCGACAGCTCCCTTTTTTGCTCCGGCCCATTTCCAATTCTAATAAGTCATTTTTCCCCCGGAGTTGTCCTGGCGACAACTCAACCAACTTCCAAAAATTGGTCAACCGTTCCAACCGTAGTACCGGTTGCCTAGTACCGGGCGGCCTCCGCCTGCCATCCAAAGGACCGAGGGGCCAATAGGCACCGCCTGTGGAGAGCGAGTTTTTTTTTTGTTGAAATTGTCCCGATTGTGAAATTGGCATTAATTAAACGGCCCAAAAGTGGCCTGCTCCTGCTGTTGCCGTACCGCCGGTCCAAGGGCAAAAGGTCTGGGACAAATCCCAGAAAATTTGTCCCGAAAACCCCGGTGTGGAACCCCGGTGTGGCAGACGTGCCAGGGAATGCAAGAAACCCAACCGACTGGACCGGACTGGACGTGTCTCTGTGGCGCACACAGGCCACAAAGAAGGGAATTCAGAGCAACAAAACAGGACCTTTTCGGACCGGGTACCTTACGGAAGATGAATATTCATGATCGATTTACTGCGTCACCGCCGTCGCAGACTTCCGTTTTCAGGGACGGCCCATGGTGTTTGTGGTGAAGATTCGTCCCGTTGAAGTCGCTTTCCCGCAAAGTCCACACCGTTTTGCAGTTCCTGGACGAAAGACCAACGACCGGCTTGCTGTTAAGTTGTCAATGCATGGAACTACACAACGGACACTCTGATCCACATTCCAATCCCGTTGGCCACGGCAAAAGTAGTTCCAAAAATGAAGTAATTGTGCGTGCGTGCGTGCGTGCGTGCGTGCGGCCGGCTCATCAACGGGAGGACCGTGAAGGTGCATAAGGAGTAATTTATACAATTACATCCCAAACGAACAGCGAACCGGTTCGGTTACTTCCGAGCAGAGTCCGTCCATCAGACCAAACCGTCCCCAAACCGTTTGCCGGGGGGGGGGGGGGAAAGCAAGGAGCACCTCAAGGGAAATTAAGATTCGGATGCCAGATTGCGCATGCAACGGTGGCCACAGTAGTTGCACCCAGTGGGGGCCAGTTTTTTTTTGGGATGCGGGACGAAAGAAAGAATGCGTTCCCGATGTCAAACGTTGCGTTGCTGGAACTGGTTTTTTGGTGTTGTCCGGTTTGATGGTTCATCGATCGATCGATGGAACGGTGACAAGGTGGCGTATCGAACACAGGCCTTCAGGTCTTGGTCTTTTCGATCGTCAAGGCAACAGCAGAAGAATGGACTACTTTGAATCGTTCACTCACCAGCGTCTTCGCAGGGCAGAGGGATCCGTTGACTCCAGTACCTTCACGAATTGATGTTGTTTCTGTGTTGCCTCCCTGGTCTGGTCTGATCTGCGAAGAAGCGAAGAAAATGAAGAAATAATTAGGACGGAAAAGGCACGATTCAAGAGGATCCGCGTTTCCTCGCCTTATGCTAATGCAAACCCACTGCTGGCCATTTCCACTCCATCCTCTCACATCCTCTCTCTTCCCCATCCCTTCACGATGCTGCTGTTCTGCCCATGAAAGGTAGCATCAGCTCATCTCATTCGAGGCGATCGGAAAAATCCACACCAAAAACAAAACAAAAAAAATGGGAAAGAAAAAACCCTCGACCCTCGGAACCGTGGCACCCATCGGCACACAAAAGATGGCCACCCCTCTCCCACTAGGCCCTGCCGCGGTACTTTTCGGATATTATTGGATAATCACACGCCTGGGAGAACTTTTCCGTCGACGGCGGGACCGCGGGCCTACACCTTTTCTCGAATCCATTAGCATCCCCAAGTGAAAACACTCCCCACCCACTCTCCTCTCTCTCTCTCTCTCTCTCTCTCTCTCTCTCTCTCTCTCTCTCTCTCTCTCTCTCTCTCTCTCTCTCTATCTCTGTCCTGCTAGCTCTGTGGCCACGGGGCAATTAATTTACACCTTAACTACCGCAACACACCGGACCATCTCTAGACTGGACCTGAACTCGTGGATGGCCACCATCCGCCGGATGCACCAGTGCTGCTGCTACTTTCGGAGCATCAGATCTGTCTGTCGCTTCGGTTGCTGCCCTCTGCTGCTGGCTGCCCCATAAATAAGTAGCCCCTTGAGCCGACGCTGAGGTGAAGACACTTCCGCGATGCGACTTCCAAACACCGAAGGACATCTGCTGCAGTCCAGGGAATAATTTTAATATTTTTCCAACAAAATCAAGACCCGAGAATGTGTCTTTTGCTGGGTTGTTGTGGAGAAGAGAATCGGCAATAAATAAGGGAAATATAATAAATTCCTCCAGCATACCGGCTTGTCACCTTCAGCAGCCTCACCAACAGTCAGCAAAGTTAGCTTGCTGGCCAAGTTCTGACACTCACAGAGCCGGACACACGGTTTACAATGGTTGGTTCCGGCCCGGGGTCCAGTGGCCATCGACCGAAACGGGCGAGAATATTTATGTTCACCTAATTATCACACTTATTTATTTGTTTTTCCAAGTTTCACAGCTCGGCGCGGCATCGTTCGCCCATCGGCGACCACGGGCCGTCGTCTCTCTTGTTGTGGACATTTGCGCCGACATTAATTCATGCTGGCGTGCCACCTCGCTAGCGGCTAGCCTGTTTTTCGAAGCGCGACTTCACTTCCGGGCACCTCCAGCAGTCTTCGGCGCAGTCCGGTCATTGGTCGGTACAAGGGAACGAAACCAGAACCGTCTTGGTCGCCAGCAATAATACCGGACCTAAGTTATGGCGCATTGTGATGTCTCCAAACTGCACCGGCCAAGCTGCACCACACTGAAGGAACGTGGCTTCTGACCGAAAAGTAACAGAGATAAAGGAAAGAAAAGCTGGCATCTCAAGTGGCCAAACCAAGAACACAATGCAACAGAGCATGTAAACACACAAATCCAGCTTCAATTCGGGTTACTTTCACCTCGTGCGCGCAATACCAAAGGAAAGTTTACTCGCCCGAATGGCCCATTGAATCGCGGTTTCTCGGTTGGCAACCGAAGGGCGGAGATAATTTATGGAAATTCTACGAACGCACGGGCGCGCGCGCGCACACACAACGATCAAGCGATGCTCCTTCAAAAGACCAGTTGAACTGATAAAGATGAATCGGTTTCGACCGCCGCTTCTGCTCTCTGAGACTCCGGTGAAAGGGTAAGCGGCTAAATGTGGCGAAAGCGAACCCAATTCTCGAAGAAAATGCGCGCGTGTTTGTTTCTCCTCTCGAGGAGCAATATGAAACAAACGGTCTGGCCACAATCGGTTTTAGTGGCGAAAGCGTAAGCAAATTCGCCGCCGTTCAATCTGGCGCTCGATCAATCGATGAGAAGCGAGCCAGAAATGAAATGAAAGGGGGAGGGAGAGGCGCCATGCCATTGAAAACATAAATTTTTCAATTTCAATTTCCCCGTCAAATGACCTTAGCCTTAGGGGCACGACGCAGAGGTGGTGGTTTGCCGGGAATTGGAAACTGAGACTGAGGGGATGAAAAGCAATTTTCTTTCAACCTGGCCTAGACCCAGGGCGACGGATGCCGTTGGATACCTGCTGCGTTCGTCTAATAAACGTCGCCGAACAGACCGTCGAACGACGATAAAACCGAAACTCATCAGCGCAGCAGCAGCACCACCAACAGCAGTTAGAAATATGAATAATTTGAAACTAATTAACATTCATCGGCCATCTCCCTCCATCTTCAGGGTTCGCGCGATGACGCCGTCGAGACATTCTTTTTGAACCCAGCATTTCAATCAATTTTTTCCATTTTTTCCATCCAGTCGAAGTGGATTTGGAACCATTTTCGGGGTATTCAAATGACGCAAGAGAAAGAAAAGAAGAAACTGATTTGTTCCCGGGGCGCATGCGGAATGCTAGCAAACGCAGTGGGACTTTGATCGGCTGCCAACGGTTATCGGTCCATGACTCACTCGACCTGGTTGTGGCTTATCGGACACGGTCTGCTGCTGCTGCTGCTGCTGATCGACGCTTCAGTCTGCTTTCGTCTGTTTACCTATCGATACCGTCCGATGACACAATCTTATCGCCCAGAACCCCGTAGCCCGAAACTGGAAGCACTTCAGGCAGGAGGCACGTTGAGAAAACACACCCGGAGCGATATCCCGAATTTCCCGATAACGATCCTCTCTTCTTGAGACCAGTAACGAGCTAGCAAAATACAATATCTCCAAGTGTACCACACAACGGTCCCCGGTGGGAACACAAACGATCAACACAACACCGAGGACGACGCGTCACTTCTTGGCTTCGAGACTACCCCCCTAAAAAAAAGGGACTCCAGGAATGGAAATAAATCAAAAATCCCAAAGCAAACCCCGCGAAGCAAAAACCTCTGGGCGAAAAGGCGATCGAACACCGATGATGACGATGATGATGATGATGTTTGAAATTGATCACTCAATAACTTTTGGGTCGGCGCAGCATGACATCCTTCCCTCTCTTTTTGACTCCAATTCCGTCCACCGTTTTCCTTTTCCTCGATGCCTCTTCGACGAAGGGCTACTCCGTGATCCTCAATAACGTGCCCGTTTGGCTTCGAAAAGCTTCGAGTCACTCGAAGGACACAAAACCTGGCGAACAGTCGTTCGTTAGAACGAAATCGACCAAAAAGGATTCCAACCGAAGAGGCGCACGGCGAGGACGCGACTCATGGCCTCGAATGGGAAAAAAGATCCCAGAAAAAAAGAGAAAAGAAAAATGGAGAATTATCCTTTGCACAGCAGGGGGTGGTACCGAATGGTTCTTCTTATTCTTTCGGGGCACACAACGGACAGAGAGAGCACGTCCTCACCGCGCTACATCGTACGTGCCTACGTGTCCATGCCGGTCCACCGGTGGGGGGGAGAAAAAACCAATTCCCGGACGAACGCACGAATGACCACATCCGACCACGTGAGAGGGAGGGAGGGAGGGAGGGAGGGAGAAGGCGCAAGAAGCAAATCTCTTCGAGAAGCAACCAATGCCGCCACCGCCACCGCCAAACAATCGAAGCAAACATATGTTTCGTCCCTTTTTGCTTTTGATGGACTCATCGAATTGCTGTTTGTCGTCGCATTGTAAGCAGGCCGGGGACGGGAACTTCGTGGAAGCGGAGAGCCAGAGCGAGAGGTTACCAAGGCAACTGCATGCAACCGGGGAATGCCGGGCCCTGGTAATACCAGGATTGTCAAAAAAAAGGGAATAGTGAAGGATATATGTAGAAGCCTCCTCATAGGACCTCTTTTCGCTCTCTCTCTCTCTCTCTCTCTCTCTCTCTCTCTTAAGCTCAACCTCGGTCGATCCTTTTAATGCCTTAATGAATTGCAATCCCCTCAGGGATCTGTCGGCCAGGTATGCGGGCCGGATTTGAGGCCCAGGACATGTACGTGCGTGAAACACACGACCACGCATAACAATGTGTCGTTCCTTGTGTCGGTACCGCGCGGGGGTGGACGGGAGAGGGTGGACGCTTCCGCCGAGTGCCGAATGAGCGATAAACCTATTGAGGAAGCTAATTTCCGACAGAGCGGATTACAAGCCCAGCGCACAGCGAGCAGATTCTGTCTTTCAGGTTCCAAAGGGAATTAGAGCTACTTTCGTGCTCGGCACGCTCGGTCCTACGCTCGGTACGCAGGTGAAGGTGTGGATTAGCAATAATAGTCTAACGCACGCACCGAATGACAGATGGCAGATCACAATGCGGGACAGGGAGTTGGAGACTCCAAACCAATTGACGCAACACCAGTTGTGGTTGCGTCCAATGAAAGCGATACCACGATAGTGAAGGCGTATTCTGTTGTTGGTGGTGGTGGTGCTGCTGCTGATGGCAACGTCTTACTTAACCGACTTCCTTCTCCACCTCCGAAAAAAAAGCACAAGAAGCGCGAGGGCGCTCGCAAAGAAGCATGACTAAGCGCTCCGTGGCGTGGCTTGGCGTCATGATCTGGTCTGGATCTGGCCCCGAACCGGGAGGAACCGGGGCGAAATATGAATTACACACGGGCGGCCCACACGCGAACCCGCGAGACGCGAGATATGTTTTACAAATCGTTGTGTTTGAAGCCGTAAGCAGGCCGGCTCCGGTTCTGGACGCGGTTCGAGGTCGACCACTTCCTCCTCCTCCTCCTCTTGCGAGACGCCTCCGCGTTCGATGACGGTTAATAACGATTACAATTGATTCCACGGGGAGGCGTGCGCGCGCGCGCGCATACAAGAGGAAATGGATGCCCCGGGTGCCCCCGGTAGCCGCATCATCGCTGATCACAATGATCAGAACCGACAACCTAACCGCCCCCTCCCGGGTTTCCTTTTATACCTTTGAGCGATCAGCGATGATGGTGGTGATGATGGAACGACCTCACTTAACGGTGTGTGCAGGGCGGCCGCAACACGGTCTTCACTAGGCCAGCAAGCAGCAAGCCAATCGGCCATTTCGGGGCCCCCGGAAGCACGAGAAGCACGGCTAATGGACCGGAGTTCGGAGTGTGGAAATGGGTTGCCGCGGAGAGGCCACACCAGACGCGTTCAAGGTTATGTTTAGCGGTGGCCAGCGCGTATCCTGGCTCGGCGAGGAGAGAATCCGGAATGATGCTCTGACGCCAAAGTTTGATTCCATCCTTGACCGCCGAGGCAGACGTTGCCTTATTCATTCACAATCAATCCAACAGACCAATGATGATGATGATGATGATGATGATGATGTCGTCGGACTTATGCATGCCAACGAGTGGACGAGTCGTCTGGACAGTCGTCTGTGACTTCGACGAATGATCGAGAGGTAAACATGACCGACGGGACAAATTACACTCTCGCCACTCTCACTGTAATTGACCAGTTGGCTTGGGCTGTCTGTTGCCTTGCCTCACAGCGTCCAGACGCCCCGTAGATACCCGACTAGTAACCAGTCCGCGGAGCACACAGATGGCAATCTGGATTGATCTGCCAGTCCATCCGGTGTGAATCATGTTGCCTCGTGTGCGTGGCGCAATGCCTCCTTTGAACAGCATTTCCACGAAGCCCAAGTCCAGCCCAACATCAGTCCAATCGGTTATAACCGCACACCGAGATCTCGGAGCAGCAACCATCGGGAGCAACCTTTTTGGCTGTGGCGCAAAAACAATGTTTCCTTTGAGACAGCGACCGGCCATCGCTAAGCAGCCAGCATAATAAGCATAAGAAGGCAGCGAGAGGAAGGAGATGAGACGCAATAACGAGCGCAAGACGTGACCACCATGATCAGCCCATGGGCAGCAAGTACGCCAGCACGAAGGAAGTATAACAACCACATCTGATGGATCAGCGAGCCCCGATTAGAGTGGATCCGATGCCGCCGCTGCCACGAACTCTCCGTGGCCAGTAATGGGCTGGGAATGAAGAAATTAAATCCCTCCGCTCCGCGTTTCGCCCTCTTGCGGCCACCATCTTCAGTGATGCTGCTGCTGCTTCTCACTATTTCTCCTCCGGGGAGTGAAGTGATTGGCTTTCGGTGACTTGGGAGTTTTCGGTCGCGTCACGTCAGCACACACGACGCGTCGTCCGCGGACGGGTGCTACCGGGAACCGCAGACACCCGGATGACCCATTTAACCCCCCCCCCCCCCCTGGTACCCTGGTCAAGAGAAACATTCGATTAATGGATCGTTTTCTCACCTGCTCCTCGGCCAACCGATCCACACCTTTGATGGAAAGCACCAGGTTACACCTTTGCACGCAACGCGGCACTCGGAGACGATCGCAAGGTGAGTGTCAACTCGTCACCAACCCCCACTAATGCGGAGTGGTGTCCGGGAGTTTTTGGAATTTTTAATTAGTCGCCAGCCCCGAGAGGTCACCAGCTGGTCCCTCATGTGGCCGAAGTGTTTTTAATTATCTACCGGGGCTGACCGACTCGGCTGGCCACCAGTTTTTTGGGGAGGGGCAGGCTGCGACAAAAACAAGGTCATCGGCAAGCCGGTTCGACGCCACACACCCTGGAAGGGGTGCTGGAACAGAAAGCACCGGAATTCGTGCCTTTTAGTGCCGAGCGCGAGCGGTCTCTCCAGAGCCGCAGAAGAGTGAATCGTGCCGATGAATAAATATTTGCATTTTCCCGCCCTTTTTGCCTTGGGAGAGTTGAGCGATACTCGACAACAACGCTCATCAACGGAGCATCGTCTAGAGAGAGCGCGAGAGATACCGCCTTCAAACGAAACGCCGGTTGTTTGTTGGGACGCAGCAAACATGCCATCCACAAGTGACCGTAGACGGGATATGCTGTGCGATGGTAAACAACATGCCGAGTGCGTCTAATGCTCGCGCATTATGGACGGACGCAGCATCGGGATGCGATCAAAGGCAAGGCTTTGTTCTGATTTCAGTTCCTCCTCTGGCGTGGTAGGTCAAGTGGAGGAACGCATCCACGGGTACGCGCACCAAACCATTGACAAACCCGGCTCACGCGGAACGCAATGGAAGCTGGCATCGATTTCAGGTTCCATTTGCAGGTTCCATCGGTTCATTAACCCCCCGCTTCCCAGGTATGATTGCGTGTGAAAGTGGCCAGTGGCGATGCTATATGCATCGCTTGGGGGCTGAGCTGGCCGCTGTTGGCAATTGAAATGATCACCGAGGCCAGTATTATTAGCGGCATCGTCAGCCGTAGTGACCGATGGTACCGGTGGTGAATGGCCACTCTTATTTGCCTCTTTCACGTCGTTCGTTCCCGCCAAAAAAGAAAAAAAAAACTCCCACAAAACGGGCCCAACAACAGGAGACTAATCAATCAATCCGAGGCCCTCACGGACTCCCCGTCCACGTTGGACCTTCTCCACTCCAGGGCACAGACCCTATTCTGGGGCGCTCGCGCTACCGGGATTGCTACAACTACCTGGAGCACGTCGACATGAGCACGCTAACGATGGTTTCGTCGATGGCTTGTTGTATCCTACAATCAATATTCATCTCCTCTGGTCATCCGGAATCCCGGGATACCCGGGAGAGAGCGCGAGGAAGGGGCCACTTGACAGCAAACACCAATCAGCGGCTATAGCTTGGACCCTGCGGATTCCCCGGGACACTCATTTGTAGCTCCAATCGACACACTAACCAATGCTCTCTCATGCCGCTACGTGGCATTCCCACGGGAGACGTGCCAGCTTAAGACTCTTGGTCCGAGAGAAGCGTACATTCCAGTAGCAAACAGTACCCAAACTCCCACAAATTTTCATCCCGATTTTCTTTCACTTTTCTCGGGCACTTGACGCTGGAACCTGCTCTGCACTTTGAAGTACCTCGGTGCCAAGGCCGACAACGAGAAAAGAGAGCGAGAGAGAGAGACGCGGAGATGGTGCTTTCCCGGTGGAGGAAGCTTTTTCCACCTCACCGGAACCGGTACGGCGCGCCTGACGCCTGATTGTGTTTGATGTGTATACGGCTGGCCGGTGACTGGCGTGCGGTTCCTCCGGCAGCAGGAAACCTCAGCAATTCGCCGAACGAAGGATACGATCCGGTGCGCTCGAGCGCGATTTCCACCGCCACACAACACAGCAACAAGTTTGGTAGCGGCTGCTGCTGCTGCCAGCACGCCAACCGGAAAGAAAAGGAGTGCCCCCCGGGCTCCACCGCCCCCCCCCCCCCCCCCCCCGGAGGGGGTGGATTGATGTTTCGTTATCGATTTGTGCTCGAGAACTGTTTTCCCGATTTCGATGAACCGAGTCGCACCAGCTCAGTTCAGGAGTACGGTGGTGGCCATTCCAAGCAGCAGAAAAGTAGAAATCAATTGACCGACGAGGACGACCACAGAGTTGGTGGTCTGACGTTGAGCATCTTCGTTCTCGAGTCCGCGGATGCGGATGCTACTGCTTGGCCGGATGCTTGGCCACAAGCGCCCTTCCCGGGGGGGCATAAAGCGAGAAAACAAAATGGAAAACTGGAGAAAACTTTTCGTGTTGCTTTTTTCCTTTTTTTCGGACACTCCGCCAAGTCCGCCGCTTTTTACACGGAACCGAAACAGTCCTTTGACATTCGCAGCGTTCCTCGGTCGAAAAAGGGGCAACCCCGTATGAAGTCCTATGATGTGGTTCGAGGGAGCGGGAAAATCGATATTTTTAAAGTTCCAGCATCCCCATTTACCCTCCCCGGGACGATGAGGTTAACCATTAGGTGAGGTTAGAGCGCCGCGCCCTGTTTTGCGCAAAACAGGAAATGTGGGTCATCGTTTTCATCACCTGCAATCCCTCCCCTTCCCTTACGTTACGGGCATGCGTGCGAGCAGAGTAAAACGTGTGGCGGGAAAACTTCTTCAGAACCCCCCATCCTTTCCACCCAGGACCTTCTCTTCCCCAGTACCTCCACACCGAGGATGTGGTTGCGGTGGCTGCCTCTTGAGCGAGAGAGATACACGCGGCGATGGTTATGCTGTGGCAGCATCACCATGATCCTGACCGGGGCACCGGGGGGTGGTGTACAGGGCCCATTCACCACATGCCCACTGCCCTACCAGCACTTTTCCTGCCCTCGGTGGTAAACCACTCGACTCGACGCACGATTTTTGCGGATGGAAAATGGAAAACAACGTGCCAGTGGGCCAGTCCGCTCCACGGTCGTGGTAAACGTGGTGGATGAAAAACAGATTTCCCACACATACACCGCGGTTCACGCACTCACCCGATGGGGGTGGTAGAATCGGGGGGAAACTTCTGCGTCCATTGAATATCCTCTGACCGATGAGGTGATGATGCGGTTGGTTCGCGGAAAATGTGCGACCGGGAAAACTACAACAAATAAAAACAATAAAGTTTTCCAAAGCTGGGCTTGCTTGCTTCATGTTTTTGTATAAAGTAATGGAGAGCGAGAGAGCGAGAGAGAGAGAGAGAGAGAGAGAGAGAGAGAGAGAGAGAGTAAGAGAAAGAGAGAATGCCAATCATGGACTCACTAATCTGTTATTCGCTATTAAGGATGTGCCACCGATAAAGGATATTGATATTTTATGCCACAAAGTGGCTGTGAGATTTTTCCTGACAGGTTTTCCACCGAATAACAGAGTTTATACGAAAGAAAAAAGACTGATAGCGAGCGTTCGCCTGAGGTGTGCAGCATGAGCATCATAACACCCTCAAACACCAGTTTCGTCCCGGGAAAATGCTCCAAGAAAATTCTAATTAAGCGACGATTTTCCTCACTGGTTAAATGCAACCGACAACCCACTTAAAGGTCGCATCTGAGTGCGAGTGTTTCATTTTGTGAATCAAAACCCATCCATCCACCACATTTTAATGATTTCCAGCTCACACAGGCACACACAGCTAGGATTCTGGAATTTTCCTACCCCTTTCGCTGCTGGAGCAAAAAGGATGAGCAGCAGCAGGATGGCAGCTTGTGTCATCGCACCAGGCGACTGCAACAATACCACAGGATCATCCCTCTGCCATCATCATCATCATCATCATCATCGTCATCGTTGGTTTGTATCGTGGTCTAAAAATCTGACAGCTCGAAATCCGGTCCAGTCCGCTTTATCTCCGGCGCCGAGGTGAAGAGTGCTCCACACCATCCCGTTTTACCCCACGGATTCACATTAATTAGTGCGGTTATGCTGCTGCTGCTGCTGGTGCTGCTATGCTCTGCATACACCATGACCCTCCATTGTGGGTCGGTGCGCTATGGCTCGTCTCATCATCAGCGAGCAGAGTATCAAATGGCCACCACGAACAATGGCCGCAGACACTGGCTCACTCGGTCTCTCTCTCTTCGTATCACTCTCTCTTCGTCTCTCTCTCTCTCTCTGAAAGGTGCAGAGTAATTTTGCAGCCATTTAAAGGTGGCCGAGAGGCTAATGACAACGAAGCGATGATAAGCGTCGAAAGGACAGCAGCGGAGACACTGCGGACACAGCGGAAGTAGATGGCCCGTCCCCTCTTGGTTAGTGTGCTCTTGTCTATGTGTGTGCGCACTTGGCAGCGAGGTCATTGGCTTGTTTGCAGCATCCGGAGCAGCTCAACTAGAGCGCATTCATTATTGCACCGACGGAGTGACGTACTCTTCAACTCATCATTTGGGTCACAAGATTGTGTTCGCTAAAAAGGACAACTCAAGCATCGGGCATTTCCAGTGAGCATTCACGACGTAAATCCCGCGATCGCAGGAAACATAATAATCGGCTTACAGGTCACCAAAATGGACACCGCTCACTCGCTCTACCTGTTGATGTTGGCGGAACCGTGGGCGGCAAAATCGTTTTACAATAATTATGTTTGTCCGATCGAGCATGTGAATGCATTGCACACCTGCCGTGAGCGGTGAGCGGATAATGGCGGTTGTTACTGATTGTTGGTTTTACGCAGAGTTTTCGCGCAAATTTGTTTGAATCCCGTTCTACGGGGGAGGCTCCTGGATTGGTGGACAGCAACTACCCCTCACTTGCCGTCGATAATGCTGCTTAACGAGCTGTGATGTTTGTTTGTGTGTTGAAGGACGTTTGTTGCAATTTTAATTTTCATCTGACCAATCCGAACAAATCACACTTTACGCAGCGTAATAATGGCCGGGGGTTAGTGAGTGTGTTGTTGCAGCAATTATCTCTGCTGAGAGCGGTTGGGTTTAGTTGGCAGTGCGAGAGACACTCGCGGCCTCAACAATAAACATAAAATGCTGGACCGAGGTCCTACACGATAGCAATCTGAGCTCACACTTGGCAAATCTATCAACATTCTCACCGAAATATCAACTTATTTTTATTTTGTTGGCGGCCGTGTTTTGCTCATGTACTCTTATATGATTTTTCTGCAAGGATCTGTAAGTAATTTTGATTATTTTCAATCTCTCACCAAAGGATCTATCTCTGTTCTTCCTGTCTTCTAGGAGCTCGGCGATTGTTAGCATTCCCCTATGGCCCCTCCTGACAGAAGGAAGCCACCAAAATGGCGCAACTTTAAAGGCGCAACAAACGCTTCACGCAAAGGACAACGAACCGGGAACCGGAACAGAAGCACATAAATCGTGAGGCGCTTCCGTACCGCGACGGTTCCGGTCAGAGAGTGAGATTGAGGCCAATTTGGCTGCCTAGCAGGCCGAAAGATGCAACAGCAGCGCAGACCACAGACGGCATCTTATCGTGATTCGTATGAATCTTCCTCCCGGTTGGCGCAACAGCCAGCCACCCAGCACTACGCTGCATCGGATACGGGATTTATCGGATGACACCTAGTGTCTCTCCGGTTCCCGGGGGCCATCAGCTCATCGCAATGGCAACCGACGCCACCGGCTTCCGATTAGATTCAAAAGCATCGTCCTAACGCCAACAGCAGCTGCTGCTGCTGTTTGAGCAGCGTTCGAGCAACAACAAAATGGCACACTTCCAGCACCGAAAAAGGCCACAACGATGATGACGAGCCGGACCCCGGGAATGAAATAAAATTGTATACCAAGGTGGTCGCGTGGTGGTGGTGGTGATGGAAGCCGAGGGAAGGCCATAAATAATAAGCAAAACATAAACGTGTCGCGCGGGCCCGCGGAGATCGCTGACGACGACGCACCGTGGCATCATCTTGGGTGGTTTTGACGACCACGGACTTTGCGAGAGGGACAGAGAGAGCCAAAGAGAGAGACAAGGAGAGAGAGAGAGAGAGAGAGAGAGAGAGAGAGTAGGGATGGGGGGCACGAGCTACTGAGCCAGGTGTGCCATTACACACCGATGCTACACTGTTTTAAGTTTTCCATTTCCATTTTTATGATCAAGCGATGGAAGATGGCGGTGGTCCTCGGCCCTGGTCCTGGTCCTGGGGGCCCTCAGCGCCCACGATTCCAACCTGGCGCGCCTTTTTTTTATGCGCACGAGGTGGTGGTCGTCCGCGGTAATAATGTGCAGCTCACGAGCCGGTCGCTCTCTCTATCTAGCACCTCTCCAGTGCTTCGTGACCTTCCTTCTGTGTTTCCTACGAGAGAGAGAGAGAGGTGGAGGACATTCCCATCCTCATCCCCGTTCGCAACCGGTATCCATCGGAATCGGAATCGGAAACGCGAAGGAAGAAGCAACAGCAGAGGAAGGAGTTCCGGTGATGGAAAGAAAGTTTGCGGATCATCTTACGGTCCGAGTGCGCACATACACGCGGCTCGAGATGGGTGCAAAATGGTTCGAGTTTCACCTTCACCACCCACCGCCCAACGCACCTGCAGCATACCATTCCCATCGATCATAGTCTGGGGGTTCATCGTTCATCATGGATTCAAGAAAATACAAAATATGATCCATCGTTGCCGTGATGGGACGCGGGAAAACCACATCAAGCATCACGTTGCACCCAGAGGGGTGGTAGTAGGGGGAGGAGGTCACAGGTTTCGTTAAACGGTTTCAAGTTTCGCTCACTCGCGGCCACAACTGAACGATAAATAATCGACGAACGACGACGACGAAACTTTGTTCCTGCGCGGCGCGGTGCACCGCCGGCGATGGAGAAAGTTTTTCACCCGAGTGCCAGGTTTTTGGCCCCCGAGGGCGTGTGCAAAACATGCCAGGTCCGATAAGCTGCCGAGAGCAGCAGCATCACTCATAACAGCAGCATGTTTATTGGCTCGGTGGTGCGTGAAATATGACGGAGCGGCAAAATGTCGATCTCTGGCAAAGGAGAAAGAAAAAAAAAGCATTCCGCAAAACACTCGACAAAAAATGGACACGGAGGCTTCGGTGGCCTTTTCCAGTGGCATTGATCCAGTTCCAGTTCCGCGCACCGGAACAGCACGTTTAACAAAGTGGACGCGTGCGGGCTTGCATTTTATGCTGATTATTGACGAACGACGACGACGACGACGACGACGACGACGACGACGACGACGAGCACACAGTTTAGGCCTCGCGAATGGGTGGCTTTTGAACCTTGAGCCTGCCTGGAGTTGTTGTCCGGGGCAACGAACGATTTGTCAAAATGCAACTGGCGGTGACCGGTGGTTACTGAGATCGGGCGCCGCGGTGCTGGAAATTTATGCGTTTCCGAGCACGGCCACGGAGCGCGGCGGAAGCAATCATCCCCGGCAAATGTCGCCGAGGGAGGGAGAGGATGTTGATGGGCGGTGCAGCATAAAAATGTTGCCCTACGCAGTGGGAGGTGAACGGGCGCACCACACATACACACAACTCGCACCACATTGCAGTGACACTTTGGCACCGCGAACCCTTTGCGTGTTGCTCCCTTTTGCTTTCTTCTCTCTCCCTCTCCCTATTGCTCTCTCTCTATCTCTCTCGCACGTTTAGAGCGTAACGCAGTGCAACATATGCACAGCATAGCCCACTAGGGGAGGAGGGTGTGCAAAACCCATCTGACAGCACTACGACACAAACGAGATGCGATAAAAATGTGTAAAATGGCCGAGCACCGAGACCGTCTGTTCTACGAACCGTCAGCAAATGATGACTGCACACGAGCACCACCATCATCATCATCAGTAGTAGCAGCACGCACGCACGCACGCACGGACGCACGCAGTAGGCCATGTGGAACCAATAAGGGAGCGAGTGGCATAAAATGAAGCAACGAAAAGTGCATTCAAATCATGCAATGGTTGTTTGTTTGCCTGGTGTCCCAGGGGACATATCACATTCGCCAGCCCCGGAGTGGGTGGCAAATATTTATGCCTTCCAGATCCGCAGGCTCCCGGACTGCCACGCACCACCGAGTGTGCACTGCCATTAGCATTAACTAAAGCGAACTAAACTTACCTTGCGCCAGGGGAGTTTTCGGCGAGGCAAACTATGCTGTTGCCAAATGCTTCACGGCCGTTTTCACGGTTTACTGTTGCGCTGATGTTGATGCTCGCGGTGATGGTTGATTATGGTTCGCACCGGCAACCGGGTTCCGTGACATTTCACTGATTGGTCTCACTGTTTCTTTCGCTCGCAGCACACAGAGCGCACTATAATCATGGAGCCCCTCACGCTAGCCCACCCCTCAGTAGCTCTTACGAACGGTCATGGCATCTCATCTTCAGCATAATAACTTCATTCTTGATTGCGCCTCATCACGCGCCGGGGGTTGGCCTTATTTTTGCATTCACTTTGAAGCAAACCACCACTAACACAAAGAAACACACAGAATCTACACGATAGGTCGGCGAGGAACGCAAAGAAAACTTTCGAAACTCACTAAACGCTGCTACTGATGCTCTGTTGATGCTCACACAGAGGACAGCTACCAGCAAGCTCTCTAGCAACACTTGGTACAAGAACAAGTAGCTTGCTTTGTTGTTTTGCGCAAGTTTGCCGTTTTTGCCTCAATTTCACTCACAACACGCTGGGGTTGAAGATGCCGCTAGCAGGAAAAGAGAAAGGTTGGAAAAACTTTGATAAGAAAAAGATGGAATTGGACGCCGGACGAACACACTACAATCGAACACATGCTGATTACAAAGCACAAAAAGGACACACAAGGGAAACAACTGAAACGATCAACGGAACGGAACGGAACGGAACGGAACAGAACTAGGAACGGAACTTGGGGACAGAACGGAACACAACAAAATAGAAGAAAGCAACAAACACAACACAAACACAAGTCGAATTGAACGAACAAGAACGCCGCCCGGTCGCAGATGGTTTCCGGGTGTTCTAGGCGTTGGATTTCTATTTTCCTCTTCGCGTTCTAACAATATAACTATGCTGCCGTTCGCGGGTGGAGGGCCCTTGCACAAGCACTTCACCGAGCGAAGCGAATTCTGTCACATGCGCTGCAAAATCCACTGCGTCTACGAGGCACCATCTCACACTCGCGGCTTTCACCGAAAATCGCTTTTCCAAGCTTTAGCCACCACCGCACGGTACTCCACAGACACAGACACTCGGTCCCCACCAAACCATCATCGTCATGAGATCGAAATGCTACTAAGCTCCTCTTCGCTTTGCTTCGCGCCCGAAAGGAATTGCAATGTGCAGCCCTCCCACCCCACCGGCTTCACGAGCAGGTGGAACAGCAGCGATAAGGAAAATTCAATTCGCAAACCCAACTTGATTTTCCGTCCACCCGGTCCGTTTTCCCGGGTTCTTGTTTTTCTTTTCGCTTTCGTTGCTCTTCGCGCTTTACCGCTTATCCACGCGAACCAACCAACGAGCCAGCCAGCCAGACGTTCTATGCTTGGAAGGCGGGATCGATAGCATAAAACCACCCCCGCACACACACCGCACCACGAGAAACAGCACGCCAAACGGCCACGGGAAAGGGATTTTTCCGGTTTTTCCATTTTTCCACCAACTTTTCTACCGGTCGGTGGTACGGCGTGGCGCGTCGCAGCACGGCGCGTGTGTTGCTCCGGTAACCTGGTTGCTCGGATGCCCGGTTGCGCGGTTCGGGAGTTGTCGAACTGTTTCTTTTTTTTTGATGCATGCATTGGAAAAAAGGACGCCTCCCACGTGTTGGTGTCGCTGTAGGAAGTTTTACTACACTTTTCTTTGCTACTTTCCATCCATGGCACCGGATTGTGGCAGGTAAGGGAGCAGGAAACGTCTAGTTTCGTCTCGCACTAGCAGCGTTCGTGTATGTTGATTGCCTTTTGCTAAGGTTTCTCGCCAGTTAGTTCGCAACACAAGCAAGCAAGCAAGTAGCAAGAATGTCTGGCAAACATACACGCCAGGGAACGGTTTCTCGATTGCACAAGAACCACAACAACTGGCACAACTGCTGCTGCTGGTACTTGATGTCTAGAGTTGGGTGTAATTCAAGTCGCCGAGACCGGTTGACGAGCAATGCAATGGATGTAATGTACAAGGCATACAAACAAACACTCACAACAAACACACACAGACGAGAGTCCGGAACCAGATTGCTCGATGGCCATCACATCGTATCGTATCTGTCATAACACATCAACTGGACAGGAGGACAACACACCTAACTTTTCGCCTGTCCCAACAAGTTTTGCACACCCAGTAGTACCTCCCAGCATAGACCACCGACACCGGCTTGAACGTTGTCCTCTCACTAGAGAACGACCGCATGATGAGCGAGAACTATCATCGATAAAACATTGGCCACTACATACACCGCCACACTCACGCATGTGATTTATGTTTTTACCATACCGATACCACACACACGTTGGGGTCACGTCGATATGCGCACGTCGACGGCTAACAAACCCCCCAAAAACTGCTGCTGCTCGTCGCACAGAAAAACAACACAACTTACCGGAGCAAACTTCAAATCGATACGAGCCCCGGACCTTACGTTCTCGCGATAAAACGACGTCCACAGACAACGACAACGAGAACGGACAGCGACGATTTGCCAACAACCAGCCCGACCGCGTGGACGTTATTCACTGGCGTGCTGGGGTGCCGCCATGCAATCCGGAACCGGCTTAAGCCAACGCGGCGGATGCTGGATGGATGGATGAACCAACCGATCCGAAAACGATGAACACGAACACGAACCGGACCCCGGGGGTTCACTCGGTTCGTTGGTCGCTTCGTAAGGACATCGGACAGCGCGTTCTGTTTACGAACCAACATCATGTGCAGCGTCCTGGTTTGGTTCGTTATGCTGTACGGCGGGAAGGGAGCATAAAATGCACGCACGCGGTATTCGGATGAACTCGTTGGCCGGCCGGCAACACTAGCTCGTGAATGAACTCCAGGGGTGGAATCGGTTATAACCGGGGGTGGAATCGGTTATAGCTAACAATAAATTCTCTCTCTCTCTCTCTTGGTAGTCGCGCTCTCTCGAGGGTGAGCTAACCGGTGGAAAGAGAAAACATTAACGTGAGAATGCTGAGAGGAAAAGCGAGAAAACAAATGAAGCACATGGCTTGCTTGGTTCGCTTGGAGTTTAGCATAAATCGGAGGGGGAGAGAGGGAGTTCTCTCACTACGATATAGATTTGCATTTATGCTACTAATTATCTCCATCCCACCCACCTCATTCCACCGAAAAAAAACCGTCTTCTCTTTGGCGCTTTCCTGGTGTCGACATTTTAGACAAACTCCAAGTCCAAGAGTGGACTCTTGGACCATAAGGGCCACGCGGACCTCAACCTTAACGACACCTCGATACCCGCGATGGCTTCTACTTTTTCTTAAGTCCAGCCCAATCCGTCGGAGAAGGCCCAGGAGAACACCGAAAGCAACGCCCGGGACCGCCGATTGCCGCCCCAAAAAGGAAGTCGAAAAATTAAGAGATTTCTACCCAAAACGCGGACCGCGCGTCAAGGCCGGCGACCGCGTCGACGTCTGCTTCTCTGTTTCTCGCTGTCTCTTCTTGCCACGCGTCCCTGTAGGAATTCGAAACCCCCGGGCGGGAATGGCGGCGATGCTGCTGCGTCCCGAAAGGGCTAGTCGATCGAGGGTTCGTTGGGTTCGTTGGGCGCGAAATCGCCGGCGCGATCGCCTCAGCGCACCAGCACCAGCGTCAGTGAAGTAAGAAATCAAACGAAAATCTATACGGGATAATGATAAGGAACCCGTCAAAAGGGTCGTCGTCGTCGGGGCTTTTCTTCTCCATTTTTTCCGTTTTTTTTCTCTTTTTCGGTCTTTTGTTTTGGATTTTCGGGATGCTGCTGCAGACGTGCTGCTCGGGGAATACGTGGAACAGACAACAGAGACGACAGAGAGAGAGAGGGAGGGTAGAGTACGCAGAAGGTAAAGGTATGGTCGAAGGAAGAGATGGAAAGGAAATCGTGGAAAAAGGGCCAACGAGAAAAACAACAAATAAAACACCGGGCGAATCTTGAGCGCAAACGATGCAAACGAACATAAAAAAGGAAGAAACGAAAGAAGAGAAAGAAAAAGGATGAAGTAACATCAAAATTGGGAAAAAGATGAAGTGGATGAGCGGAGAGGAAAAGCGAGGGGGAATGCTGATGCTGATGATCATGCCCTATAGGTGCATCATTGTGCGTGGCGATGCTGATGATGATGATGGATACAGAAAGGTGAGCTGAGGATCAAAATAAAGCGCGATCGTGGGCCTCAAAAGAGAGAGAGAAAGAGAGAACTGAGGCATCTTCCCTGAGATGCTGGTGATGTTGATGATGCTCATGAGTGTCGATCCGGTGCCACGAATGCCTTCACGCGCAGCATACGATCATCAACGGGGTTTGGGGAGGGGTGCGCCATTCGTAGGACAATGTTGGTGCGTGTGTCTCCCGTCCGGCCATCATCGGGCATTCAACGCAGCGCGCAGACGATGACAAACTGCTCCAAACTGATGGCCACGCGAGCGCGCCCTTAACGACGACGAACCTTTTCTTTTTCACCAAATTCAAGCGGACACAACCACGGGAAGAAAGTGACCACAAAAAGCATAGCGAAGGGAGACACATAACCCTTTCATCCCCCTCTCATGGAAGGTAAAAACCGATGTCTTCAAGGGTTTCGAGGTCGCAACAAAAAAACGAAAGAAAACAGCTCGTAAAAGTGAGCTCGCGATCGAGCGAGCGTTTATGCTGCTTTATTGAGGAACCATAAAGTTTTATGATTCAATTGAAGAGTCACCAAACTGTGGGGTACCTTTGCTGGAGAAGAAAGGTTTGGGGAGGGTCTAGAACAATTAAAGAGTGGGGTGCGTGCATCGTCCTCGTCATCGTTGTCGTCAGACGCAGTCTCTCGTCGGTTGATCATCATCCAACCGCGATCCGCGATCCGGGCGGAACCAGCTTCCCATCGCGCAAACCGTTCCGATCGTTCGATCGAGCTCGTTTGATCTTGATATACCATCGAGCCGGATCGCCGAGTCGAGCCAAAGAAGCCTGGGCTTGGAACACCAAGATCGCGTTTGATAAATGGCGATGAACGGCAGCAGCAGCCGCGGCAGCACGGTGGCCACACCAGAACCCTATCAGGACCCGCACCATTTGAACTTTTTTCTCTCTCTCTTTCTCCTTTTTTGTGGGGCTTTTCTTTCACACACGCCAAATCAATGTCGAGGGTGAACCAAAAAAAAGAAGCGTTGGCAAAAAAACAAACCGGTCCATGCTGGTCCGGCAATCCGCGACCGTTCCGTTCCGTTCGCGACTTAGAACTGAATGGAAGGAAGCGGCTACAAAAAATCGTCGTTTTCGACACCAAATAAAATAGTGTTTAACTTGTGTTTGTTGTTTCCAAAGCGTTTTTTTTCTTCTTCTCGCTATCCTCTCTCCTTCTCTCTTTCTTTTCCGCTTCGCGGCTTTTTTCTACATGCTTTTCAAGATCGCGCTTTCCGGCTTGCGATACCTTGCAGATCACTTTGCGATCTCTCTCTCTCTCTCTCTCTGCGCGCACGGCACTAAATGATGCAGTTGATGCGGTGGAGTGGGTTGATGATGGTGGTTGTGGGGTTGGAGTTTCATTTTCGGGTTGTTTTTTGTTTCTCCTTTAACCACGGAACGATTATCCCCCCCCACCCCTCCCGGTTTTTCGTGTTGTAAGGGGGCCTCGAGAACTCATTTAGCGGCCAGACAAACGGGCTCATTTTGGCGCTCGGTCGGCCGCTCGCTGACTTTTTATGTGACGATCATTACCACCCGCCGTCATTTGCCGTCATTTCGCGCCAGACCAGCCCTGGCCAGTGAAGCATTTCCTGTCCAACCAAATCCCGATAAGATAGGTGCGCAGGCACGCACGACGCGTCCCGCCAGGGATCGAACGAATCGAAATGGCTCAATGAGATGCTGCAAGCGAAGGGGCCACGGTTCGTTACGGTTCGATTCGACACCGGACAGTGTCCGGTGTGTCCGTCCGTTCATGTGTGTCTGTGTGCTTGCGCATTTATGGTTCTACGGGACAGTAAAGTAGGGAAACATATATTTACAGCTCCAGCTGCGCGCCCAGGAGTCCACGAGACACTCCGCTCCGAAGGTTGCGCCTCGTTTTCAAACCCAAAGCGTTGTAGTTGGTCCGTGGCCGCGATTGATATGCAAATTGGTCCGCGTCCACGCGTGGTCCCGTGCAGAAAGTATTTAGCTTCGGTCAGCCGAGAAAGTCATTTAAGGTTTCCGCAAGAAGCGAGCAGCGTCGGGTGCCGGTGATGACTTGTTCCAGCATCAGCGCCTTCGATCGAGGATCGAGCAACAAGGTGGCACAAGCGACGCGCCATTCGAGCGGACGGCATTTTATTATTTCCGATCGATTATTACTGGTCTGGGGAGGTAGAGTTGGGGTGTGACAATAGTTTGTTTGCATTTGATGGGTTTCGTGGCCCTCGAAAAGGTGGCCACTAAATCACAATCAACTATCGCTTGACACTCAATTGTTTTGCGATCCTTTTTTTTCTGTTATAATCGATCCGGTTTGCAATACAAGGAACACACCAGAAGAAGGGGGAATTGGGATTTAATTTATGTTCATTACGGACATCCGCAATGTAGAGAACGATTAAGGGGATCGATGGTTTAGCCTTTTCCTTGAGATCGCAATGATTGGGACCGGACGTTAAGAACTTCCTTTTATCTGAGGGAGAAGCCTTCTCAAGAGAGTGTTGTTTAAAATAGAAAGGGAAGAAGACATTCCTTAAAAATTGCGATAGCGATCGATTGCAAAAGATACTCGGTGAGGAGGGTCCGTAGACTACGACATCTTGTTTGATCATGATAAATGTGTATTCCTTGGCTGTACCAGCAATGTAATGCATGAATTCATTCTTGGCAGAGCTTCATGGTTCTGGCTGCTCTAAAGCAAGTCAACCAGTTCAACTTCACGCTTAAAATGTTTTAGCAAGAGTGTCCTAATTTCAGTTCAAACAGAGACCATCAAGCACTTCAACAGTAAACCTGTCAAGGGCTCCCCTTGTCCACAAAATAACACGCCAGTCCCCCTTCGTCTTCTCTCCACTGTCTGTTACTATTGACACTATAGACGCGTTTGTTTGTTCCGTAAAACCGATTAATTCGTGGAGTGGAAATCAATGCCCACTCATTGAGAGAGGAGGGCTCTGCCTCTGGTGCTGGCCATGGCCGTGGCCAACACCGAAAAGTACCACGGCGGCGATGCTCGCATGTTTACTCCACGCCAACAGACCACGGAGCCGTCGGCGTTGATTCGGCCGCTTCACCTGGCCCGGCGCACTGTCCACCGAGTCCCACTTAAGTGCCTTCGAAAAACACACCGTTTAAGTACCCATAAGTCAAACAAAAAGCCCGCGGCCGCCGTCACCGCCACCATCGCACCGGTGCGGTACTCATTGGATCGACCGAGAATGGTTGGGCTGGTCGGGAACAGTCCGAGCAAAGCAGTCCGGCAACAACTTCTACAACATTATTGACACTCAAGTGGCGTCTCCACGCGGCCAGTGCCGGTGAGAAGACGTGTCTTGGGTGTCTTCTGAAGTAACAATTCCGGGGGACTCGGGGAGAGCATTCGGTCTAGGTGCGGTCGGCTAACGGGACTGGAGCCTGGGGCCTGCGGATCACGGATCGGATGTTTAATGATCCGGTGTAATTAATTTCTTTATTTGTCCATCCCGTCCGGTCCACGAGTCCGGCCGAGCCGGACTCGGACTTGTGTAAAGGTGAGTTGCCGGCCCCTGAGGCCCGAGAATCATAAACTTTATTGCACCTTCAGTTCTGACCGAATTGCCCTTCAAAAGGCCCCACAAAAAAAAAAAAGGAA
>NC_064877.1:21562500-21572500 GCF_943734665.1 Anopheles aquasalis | reverse complement strand
CGCGCGTGCGTTCCTCCCGTTGGCTTTATGCAATCTAAAACCCTTTTTAACGAGCCGGCATGCTGCTGCTACTGACCAGGTATCGCAACGGCCACCACCACCACCACCACCACCACCACCACCACCAACGTGACAGTCCGGATAGGATTAATGATGATGCTTGATCGCCTTCGTTAAAAGCCGATCCGCGTTCGATATTGCTGCCCGGCAACCCCGGAGGCCATCGCCATCACCGAGACCGGTTTAATGGTAATTCGATCAACCTCGGTGACACCCTTTGCATGCCAGGTTTACCCCCGGCGGCATCGCCTCTGCAACAATTGATTAGCGCGAAAATCGAAAATTTGTTGTAAAATGAACGCGGATGCGGAATCCCGGGCATGCCTTCCGGGGGGCTTCAAGTTTCACTTTGAAATTCAATTTACATTCGATGCGGACGCGAAGAGTGACGCCTTGGACAAGGGCGAGCTTGAAGCATTCTTGGAAGGTGCCAATTCCGTGTTCTAGAAGGACGAGAGAAGGACCTTGTAAGAAGCTTGCTACAACAATGGCCGATCATTAGACAACGACACAAATTAGCTGATCAATCAATTTGTATACGTGTGTGATTGCGGTGCAGAAAAACTGCAGCTGACCATCGCTACTGATGGTGCATTGTTGATGTTGCATCACGTCCACACCTCGCTCTCACCCTCATTTCAAAGCACGCACGCAATTCTGGTGAGGAAGAAGAAAAAGAAGAGAAAAAAGCGATAAATGATGAGCTTTTCGGCACCCAAAAATCGCCCGCAGTTGGTCGTCTAATTGCTGGCCTTGTCTGGCCACAGCCAACCGGCAAACATTAGAACGATCAGCTACCGAACTAACGCATCGCCGAAATGGAGGAAAGATTAATGCGAAGCTTTACCAAACCAAACAGAACATCGAAATCGACTTCACGAGAAGATAATAAAGAGTGAGAGCGAGAGCGAAAGAGAGAAAGATGGAGGGAGGGAGAAAGAGGACTTCTAATCGCAAAATTGATTTATCATTCAGTCGAATATTTTGCCAGAGGGTTTTGTTTGTATGTGAGGCAACAGTAGCAGCAGCAGCAGCAGCAGCAGCAGCAGCATGCAATTCATAGACTACGATCATAATTTATGATGAAGATTATTGTCCTTCGATTATCCCTCGCTGGTACGGCCGCGGTACTCGCGCTCAATCGGCACCCCTCTCCCAGCGCTTGCACCGTGCTGACCTTCGCAATTGTTCACGTAATTGTTGCTCGGCGCAAGGGGCCGCAGGTATGCCGCATTTATGCTGCATTTCCGGCCACGGCAATGCCGGGCGTTGCGGAATACAGTTTTTTTGAGGTTTTCGCTTTATTGGATTTCTGGGTTGGAAATATTTTCATCAAAAACATTTAGTACTAGGTACTGACGAACCGGCAGGAACACAATGCTGGCCATTCGACCATGGTGACACCGGCACACCAGGCATCAGAACCAGGAGCATCCGAAGCGGGGAACCCTTTCGAGTCGTTCGGGTGATGAAAATTAAATTTTCCACTGCATTTCCTGCCGAGTGACAACCAGCAAGCAAGCAAGCAGTGAAGAGCACTGTGACCAACCAAAGTGAACTGGCGTGTTGGTCCGTGCATAATGGGGTCAAAAGTTTGTGCCACCTCGAGGCGCACAGGGACACTCTGCTGCTCCGAATCGTTCGGCACTCCGCTACGCAGCATTACAACACCACGACGACCAGCATGTTGATGCCACCCTCGGCCAGTCAGGTCAGGCGACGAAAAATGCTTGCCAGGAGGATTCAGCTTCCGGCTGATGCAACGAGTGGGACACGGGTAGTAGCCCTTGCCCTCCATCGAGTCAAAAGTGTCAGGATCGAAATCGCTCCGGAGTGTTTTGTGTTAAAATGTTGCGGCGAAGGACTCCCGCACACTGTGCACACTGTAGCGTGCATAATTTGATAAAACATAAAGTGGAGTGATTTCGTTCGGTTTTACATCACAAACCCGGAGCACTGCCAAAGTGAAGTGTCTCCCTCTCTCTCCCACTCCGTTCGGTCTAACCAAGGGGCCCTTCATGGTGGTGTATCATGTTTCTGGTACCATGTTGCAGTAGCGCTCCCTAATTTTTGGCGCAATTTTGAGCCTTCTGTCTGATGCTGTTGCTGTTCCTGTTGCTGCTGCTGATGGCCATTTTCTCCTTTTTTGTGTTGGGATGGGGTGGGAGAGTGGCTATCGCATTTTAGTGCAATTTTCCGTCAGCAAAGAGGTGTCTCTAGATGTTGAATGAAGCAGGAGGAGAAGGATGTTCTAGCTACTCGAGTAATTGAACCGAAAGGAGGAGTTTAGGAGGTGAAGCCTTTTTAGTCATCCGTTTTACATCAGGACTAATATGTTTTCGACATTTGAGAAGTGTGTCTGATGTGCTCCAGAAGCAGCCACAACATGGATCTACCTTGAAAATGCCTCTTCAGATGTAACACTTTATACACAACTAAAATTTTCGCTCCGCTAATGAATAAGACAAGAGCTGCTTTTAGATACTCCAGCTATAACATATTTTTACAGTTGAACCGAAAAGGTTCGCTTACAACTGTGTTCGAAGTTGCGTGTTTTTTAGAACAGCATCGAGCTGGTTATTTTTTTAATAATGTTTTTTTTTGTGTGATGAAAGTTATGTTTTATTCGATTATCTGGAAAAAATATGAACCAACCTGAGCTATTACCGTTTCGCTGGGATAAGTGTATCTACAAACAATTATATTTATTATGTATAATTCATTGCGATAACACATTTTTGATAGCACAACGGAATTTTTCTGTGCGTTTAGAAACATTCTAATGGCGGCTCACAAGTGGCCTACACTCTCGACCCTTTATCACCTTTATCGAGTGCTTGTAATACTCCAAATTATTCCTACAAACAGCCTTTACCGATCGCGCTTTATGGTGCAAGAAGCAAACGTTGACGCCACTTCACGACTGGTGAGAGCTCGAGGAACACCAGGGTGTACCAGGGCGAGTGCCATATGCCTTCCGGCCTCAACTGTTGCAACGACGCTTTTGACGCTTCCAAATACAACCAACGTGAGGTAAGTGACGCTGTGGTGGCATCATTATAAGTGACACGAGAATGCGAGAGGTTCCAATGAACTCGCGAGTCGCGACGTGATGCAGCACACTACAACACACCCCGAGGTATTCTGGGCAACAAGAAAAGCTCATTCTCCCCGGCAGGACAAGGCAACAACTGGAGCACCAGCAGTGAGCGGTAAATGAGCAGACAAACTGCCATCGTGTGCTTTTTTTTCTCTGTACACGTCCTGCTGAATGCACTTTTGCACTGCACTTTGCCATTTCCGTTCTCCGGATTCATTCGCTTTCCGACTGCGTTTGTGAGCATTTCGGTTCGTTCTCTTTTTTTTTACGATCCACAACAAACAACCCAACATGCCACACTCGTCTGCAGCAGCAGCAGCAGCAGCACACCTTGACTGCCTTGCCGCATAGTTGTCGTGGCTTGTCGCTTGCGCCAATTTACGAACTCACCGGCAAACGATAACAAAGCAAAACTGTCGCGGCACCACCATCAAATGGTGAGAGGACCGTGGACCTCGTAACATAAATATTAATTTTATTATTTCGCTCCACACGGCGGCGGTTGTTCTGATTTGTTCCTTTTCTCCCCACCCCCCCCCCCCCCCCCCTTTCCCCCGTCCTCACGCTTTTTTTTTTGCTGTTGTGCATTTTGGATAGCGCTTTACGAGAACTGCTTTCTTTTATGATGTGGCCGGATTTTTTGGGCACCGCCAATGGTTCTAGATGATCGCGGTAGTGGTGCTGTAGTGGTCCATTGAGGCCAGCTTTTATTTGTTGTGCGATCGTTTTGCAATGTTTACTTTCGTTCGAATTTTACGCTCGTGAATTGAACAGCGAATTTATGGGGCAAAACAGAGCAGCTCCGGCAGCTTTATAGTGGGCACCGGTGTCCCAATGGCCAACCCATTCGTTTGGTTACGCGAAGTGCGTACCGAGCGATTCGATTCGATTTGCATACAATTCGGTTTCGCGAATTCCACGATATGTGCGCGTGGTCCGGGATTATGATTAGAATGCGGGAGCGCCAGCATCCCGGGCACGTGGATTAGTGAAGGCTGGATATGGTTTCAAAAATAGAATTTGGCCAAAAATTCAGTTAGAACCGAACCGAAGTGGTTGTTATCCGGGACGATCCAGTACCTATTCTGATAATCCGGCAAACAATCCCTGAATTCGTTGTTTTTTTGGCTGTTGGCGGCAGCAAATAACAGCCAGGGATGGGGTGGAAATCATATTGATGCAAAGAAGTGACTTTGCAACGTTCTTGATATGAGTTGCTCAACGACTACAAGAACCTTTAAGCCGTACTCATCCCTCAAATTAACGATTCCTTTCATGTCTCCACCGAGGGTCACTCTCTCTCCTATCACACACTAGCACGCTCACAAGCATAAATAATGGCGTGGTCCCCAAACCGGCTAGCGAAATGCCAAAGAAACAGAATCGCCGGAGGGCGGATTGACGATTTGACGAAGCGAAATTCCGGATCCATCATCATCCGGATAAATTCCTAAACACATCATCAACCCATCAACACGCCGCCACAGTGGCCAGTGAAGGGAGGGAGGGGGTGGACGGAGAGGGTGGATGAGGAGGAGACAATCCATTCCAATCCAACTCCCAATTCCGAACGCCCCGCAGAGTGGCGATGGCGGTGAAAATGCGGCAGCATAATTCGCATCAAACATAGATTGATTGTGGCCGTGTGACGCTGATTTTTGAGAAAGTCCCCCCCTTCAACTCCCTCCCCGTCCCCCCTTTGGGGGTACGAATGATGATGATGAAGAGGGCGGCAGTGAAGAAGAGATTTACATTTTCGGCTTCGGTGGCTTCTTGGGGATGGGCGGGCTGGCTGGCGAAAATGGCACGAGGGAAAAATCCCGTAAAGCCGACGGACCGGGGGCCAAGGCCAGCAAATCGTCATTCACTCGTTGAAGGGATGGAGAAGAGGGAGTGGGAGAGCGACAGCGAGAGAGCGCGAGAGAGAGTGGATGGCAGATTTATTGGCCGGGCTTTCGAAACTAATTTATCATCAAATGAAGCAGGATTGTCCAAGAACGGCAGGCCGTTTGCCGTCGTCGTCGTCATCATCATCATCATACGCATCATCAAACGGCATCAAACACCCGGGGAGAGAGACGGAGCCGACCGACCGAGGGCGCACCTCATTTGCAGAACCAGGATCCGTTTACAAAGTCCCAGCCAAAGAGCGTAGTCAAAGCAAGTCTCCGGCAACGAGGAAGTCTCTATGATAGATCGATGATCGCGGATAGTCCCAAGCACCACCAGCAGCATCAACATCGCTGCTGGATGGATAGATAGATGGTTCGGGAATCATAACGATATATCATCGTCGTCATCGGTGTCTCGGGGTCCACCAGTGTGGGAGAAGAGGGACACGATATGGTCTCGGTTCGCTCATTGACATTGATTTTGTTGCACTTGACTGGCTTCGCGCGCACATAACATGCGTTCCCGGTAGATGAAGCGGGGCATTCTAGCTCGACGCACTAATCGACTTGACCATCGACTCTATTGGCCCTCGTGGACGTCCGCTGTCGATCGATTAGCCTTTAGAGACGAACTGAACTGAACGGAACTCAAGAAGAAGCCGCAGCCTGAGCAGTTGGTGAAAGGGCAACGGGCAAAGGAAAGGAAAATTATCGTTTGATTATTCCGTTAAAAGGCCGCGGCCACGGTCGTGAATGGGTCGTTTGATTTGGCCCAACGGCCCAGCGGAAACAAACAACATCGTTGTCAAAAGGGATCACGAGGTTGGTGCGAGGGGATGCAGCATTTCGGAGGAGGATTGTGCTGGAGGAATGTGTTTACCTCGCCAGAGCACAACGAGTGTCGAGTTTGACAATAATGAGCCATCGATGAGGAGGCATCGATGCGCAACTCTCTCTCTCTTTAGATACTGGATCCCGTCCAGAACAACAACCCTGGAAGAGCGGGACAGCGAGGAACGGCCAGTCGGAGAGGTGAATGTTAATGAAGTTGCAACGAGGAACGACCTGCAACGTGCTCGCGGACTGTTCCAGGCGATCACCAAGCGAGAGAAATGCCAACACAGGGCCACGGAGTCCCACCAATCGGTGATTGAATAGCGGAACAACCGGAACGGATCCGCAGGGAAACGACGGAAGCAAAAATTTCATCCTTCCGTCCTGCGCTGTGCGCGGGAATTCCGTTGTTTATGCCGACCCGGAGTGATGGTCCGGAGGTTCAAAAATAAATATTAGCATATTATGCTACCCCCGGCACGGGGAGGCACTCCTTGCGTTGACGAGCCTTTGATGGCAAACAGGAATCGGAGCAGCATAACTGATTCGATGTGACAAACCAGGAGGTCGAGGTGAAAGGGGGCTGGTGCTCACTCAACTATTATGTCGGATGCACCACGGATCCCAGAAGGCCAGTGCTCGGCTTCTGGTTGCTTGAATGCTTTTGCATACGCAATGGCATGCCAGTCATGCCAATGATGATGATGTGGATGCTGTGATGATGCTATGATGAGCGTGCAATCCGTGTGTACCATATGGCCGCTGCATGATTCTACGTCACACCGAGAGATTCCTCAGTCGGACAGCGCGTGTTGTAGGTGATGTTGAATGGTAAAGCATCAAACACATTATGCTCTTCCACGGAACGGAACGAAACGAACGAATGTATCGGATTCCTGAGGTCCCCAGAAGCTAACGCGCTGTTCCCTGCTGCGTAGAGGATGCGGGCACTCCGAAATTAAGCTATAATGTCCGCTCGTCCGCTCTGGTGTGGTGTGCAGTGCGCCAGCTGTTTGGATGAGGATCGGATGTGTTGCTGTTGCTGCTGCAACCTGCTGTGGATGCGGCGCGAAACCGTTTCATCATTCCCCCGGGACCTCTGCCAGGGGTTCCCGAGGAGACCCTCACCTTGTCCGTCCGTTGTTACCGTTTTCTCGGCGTTCCAACACACGAAGATGGATTGGCGAAGATTTCGGGGCGGATGAAATTAAAGGATAAGACGTGGCCTGGCGTGCGCGCGCTCCCAAGCAGCCGGATTCGCGCTCAACAAATCGTTCTCTGTCGGTCCATTTTGGATACGGGTTTTTGGAAGTTTTTTTTTTTTTTTGGTTGATGCTACGGTGTGCGCGCCTTGTATTGAGTTCAGTTTTTCCTTCCGATCTCGTTCGAACGCCATCATCGCAGTAACCATCGACCATCATCATCATCATCATCTCGGTCTACTGTTGCTTCTTGTTCTGCTGCTGCTGCTGCTGCTGCCACTGCTACTACAGTGGACGCCGAGAATTGAGATCTGAAAATGGTAACTGACAGGTAGTCCGGCTACCTGTTTGGACCTCGCACCGCACGGTTTTGAGGTTATGTTGCTCTTGCATTCGCCGGCTTTTCCTCTCTCTTTGGCCCTTTTTGTGGTCCCTAGTGGAGTCCACGGCGACGCCGACGACGACTGATGTGAACGCTGATCGCGCCCCGCAATGTCCCAAGTCCTCAGGTCGCCCCCTCTTGCAACAAACACCCGGCACTATTTACGATCGACATTTCCATTGAATATCGTGCGCATGATATAGTTATTATGTGCACCTCTCGTGGTTCCCCTTCATGGGGCTTCATCGGTCCCTCCACCCTTTGTCCGCGATCCTGCGTGACCGATCGGACGGAAAAGGGACTTGAGGGCTTTCACTGCGCGATCCCGTGGTTGTTGGTGGTGCTGCTGCTGCACGATCGACCCATAATCGAAACCAAAAGGGCAGCAGCATCGTCGCCATCGACGTCCAGCAGGTCGTTAGCGCACCGTGGAGTGGAGTGCCAGTGGACACCGCTTGTGTCACGGTTGGTGGCGTACAAATTGAGATCCCACAGCTCGCCGATCGTGGGTCACGAAGATCTTAATCTCCCTGACTCTTTCTCCTCCTGAGGCGTCGTCTTCACTAGCCCTCCTCGATACTCTGTGTGATGATTGGACGCAACACGTCTTCGGCAGATCAATTGACGATTAGCTGCTCGGCTTTCCACCGGGAATTTTTCCGCCCAGGAATCGGCATCGACCATCGAGTGACATCATGGCCGAACGATCGTTCGTTCCACGTGCCAATTCACCTTTTGCGGTGGGCCAACTGACCGGCGTGATGTCATAACATTGCTATGAGGCCAACAACATGGCGCGCTCATCAACCGCGAAATTTATAGCGGACGCACGGACGCTCTACGCACCGGCCTACCAGCGGCCTAATGATGACCATCTTTGGGGGTCAAACAGCTCTCCTCCACTCGAAAAACCCACAACGCACCATTCGCACCATTCCGGTGTACCCCGTGGCGTGTGCGGTTGGGTTGTGCCTTGTGCTAATTAGAAGCTCAAGAGACTATAGACACACACTCCAGGCGCACAACACGTTTCCGGGAGCTTCTGGACACCGTTTTCTGCTCACCTCGAACGCCTACGCAGCCAGATGGCGATGGGCGAAAGACATTGCGCATAAAGCAATCGTCACGAAAGCGTGAATTTCGCTTGCTTCTAGCTGCTGTGAAGGTGCGTAAGGTGCTGCCGGTGTTCCGGTGCTCCAAGGAGGGGAAGAGGGGGAGGAAGTGGAAGTTCTTCAAAATGAAAAGCTTCCCAGAACTCACTAGAACGTCTAGTAGCCGCAGCGCAGGGATCGAAAAGGCATTAATTGGTCTGTGTTTTGTCTTCGAATCTCCTTCCCGAAAAGTGAAACCCTCCCACCTCCACCACCGCTCGTCCGATAAGATGTGCTCGGGCTAACCCCTTGCTTGGTCTGTGTTTACGCCCGGGACTGGCCGCGGTCCCGGTACCAAATTGGATGGGGATTTAATTTATTCTCGCAGTTCAATAAAAATAGATTTTCGAGTTCTAATAAAACGCTCCAAACGCGCCTGTTCGGTGTGCGGCAACCGAAAGCCAAGAAGAAACGTTTCGTCTGTGCGCCAACAGTTCGATAGAGAGACGCACAGAGAGACGGAGAGAGAGAGAGAGAGAGAGAGAGAACGTGGGAGAAATTAAAATAAAACAACCATAACCTTCGGTTTTCGGTCCGTCGCGAGGTCCAGCTCCAGAAGAGATTTAAAAATTCATCTTTTACGACCTCCGTATATCAACGTGAAGTACGGTCTGTTGGTCCGCCGGTTCTCGCCCTCGCCATGGCTCGCCTTGGTACGCCATGATTCATTCCCGGTGCGTCTAGCTTCTCTGGTCTGGTTGGAAAGAAAGTCAACAAACGCATGGGACGTACGTACCCCTTGGCCAGCGCATATCCGGAATAAAGCGAAGGAATCGGAGACTCAACATCACACGGCGTATCAATACGCCGGTGGTGGTGGTGGTGAAGGTGATGTTAAATCATCGGCTTTTGGAGCTCCGCTTTGAAGATTGTTAGTTCCCTCAGACTCTTGGACGCTTGGCCCCGGAGAGAAAAAAAATTGCTGAGAAAACTATTTTACGAAGTGGTGCGAGATGTGTCGTAAACGTCGGCCAATGGATGTGCGAGATCATTTGGATCACCTCCTCTACTCGAAAAGCACCTAAAGGTCTTTTAAATCGACCAAGATAGGGGAAGAAACTGGGGAATCAATTAATGATGTTTAATAACACTGGACAACATAACTTCTCTTCTGTTTTCGGACGGAATGGAATGGAATTGCGGTTTCGCCGACATTTCTTTTCACTGTTTGGTGTTTTATTTTTTCCGTAACATTTCACCTTCATGCGACTGGCCACAACCGAACCGTGTATTCCGGAACTTGGCGGACGGAGCGCGCTAGTTATCCTTTGTCAAGCCAGCTTACCCCAGGTTTGACCTATACCGACCGTTTGGCGTCCGCCGAATGCCAAGGAAAACAATTTTGTGCAAGCGATTCTCATCCACTCTCCCGTCTTTCT
>NC_064877.1:21540000-21557500 GCF_943734665.1 Anopheles aquasalis | reverse complement strand
TTGGGTCGCCTCGACAGGCGTTTTGTGATTGTAAATTTGTAAAGCGCCAGCCAAACCAAAAAGGAAGCAACAGCTTAACGGCAGAATCTCTCTCGCAGTTCCTTCAGTGCCACCGGCCGAACACCGAGGATAAGATTGTGAAGAAAGTGAGGAGGGAAAATGAATTTTCTTATCGCGTAGCATCGCGTCGGTACGCTCGGTACCGATGTATCCTTTTCCCGGGCAAATTGAAAGGATATTTCTGGTTAATCGAGTCATCGAGAGCGGTGGCCGCGTGGTGGCGTGGCAGGCAAGCCAACACCGAGGAAACTAAATTATCGTCCGCTCCGGTTGGACGGCTCGACGGTCGGATGATAATTTGATATTCACCCGGAAACGGCACAATTTGGAGGACAGTGGCCTCGTGACACTCTCGAGACACCCTCGAGACATCCAGGCGAAAGGAAGAGACGGGTCATTCCGAGGGTATTATTAGTTTGGAGCTCGAAATGGGAGCTTCAGTTCCAAACCAGTTCGGGGACTGCCTCATTTGCGAGTCGATTGTGTGGAAGGATTTTAACCGTTCCGGATCCGGAAAGAGTCCACAGTTTCCACAGCCCCGGTACCGAATTCCGGATCCGTTTTGTTTGTTCATTAATACCGATTCTTTCCCCTCTGCGGCTGGTGGCCAGGATGCGATGTTTGGATTGGAAACGCATTTGAACGCATCCGCATGCATCGACGCGCATCCTTGTTTTTGTATCATTTTGTGTTCACTTCATACCGGAACCGATAGAACGAACGACTGAAGCCTGGGAGTTCCCAGAGGAGTCAGCTAAAACACTCCCCAGGTCCCCTCTTTTCCGGAACTGGATTCTGGTCTGGCTGAACACGGTAAAAGGCCTGCCAGAACCAGACACGCAGGCGGCCACGGGAACCCACCGGGATCAAATTATTCTTCACCAAAAACCGCAGACGACGCGCATGCACACGCGTAATTACTCTCAAATGCACCCATAATTGCAGCACCACCTCCTCTTCTTCCTCCTCGTGCTACGTGCCACGTCATCGGAAACTCCCTCGTCGCGAACGGGAAGGACGAGAAACCGTGACAAAACGCCCGGAACGGACGGTCGCTGACGCGCTGGAACCGCTGGAACCGAATTTCCAGCGAGCTGCAAGGACGCCCAGAATGCCAGACGCCCTCACCACGCCAGGCTTGCGGTGCCTGGCGTGACGCTGACGCTCTCCGTTTTGTTTATTATTGCAAAATCATTTTTCATTCCGGCGCGCAACGCATCCCCTCGGTCGCATCCATCTCGGTCCTAAATTGAGCTGTAAAAGCCGACCCGGTCCTGCCGGAGGATACTCGGTTGCAGCGCAAATGGTCTGCAACGCATCGAGGGCGACCACGTGCAACACGACCTGCCGGCCAGCCTGCCTGGCGGACCAGCAATACCGATGTCTAATGAAAATGATTGAATTACTCAGGGCACGCGCCGGCAATAATTTATATTCCTTGGGTTTTTATTAATTCCAGGCCTGGTCTGCCTTCCCTGAAGGCGGACCGATCGAGGGGACACGCAACGCAACCATTGGTCCACACCCTCGGGGGTGGCTGAAACGGAAAATTGATTTCTCTTTCGTAATCAGTATTGTTGGTATCGTTCCTTCTGATATGCTGTGCACATGTGGAGGTAGATGCTTGGCGTTTGATGTCAACCAAGGAAGGAGTGTTCTTGTGATGAATATTTTCTATCCATTTCCTGCGCTCTTGAAGGCTGCAACGGCAACAATCAAAGGAATATTGAAGACAAACGTCGGGAACTACAGAGTACTTTGCATTGAAACTGTCAACTGGCTTCCGGGTATTCATTGAGTTGTAGCGAATGGAACGGAGCTACAGTTGCTTTTCAGGAAGATCCTTGATAGATCTGTGTTTAGTTGCAATAGAAGCGTAATCCAGACTAAGTTACATGTCGTTTCAAGCAAGAAAGGATTTAAATTATTTTTATTCGTATCCCAGGGTCAATTGTCAAAAGTGACATTATCTCGCCATCCTTGCCTACTAGGACAATGCAAGTTGGTAGAGTGTTCCTTGAATATCAAACGAGTATTCCTCTTCCAGCACCAGGATCCACTAATGCAGCGAAACAAAACTAACTCGCTGCGCTCCCGTCGCCATCCTCCAAGACTATTTCTGCTCCCTAGCCTAATAAGAAGACATTGCGCACCTCAACCGATACATACCACCCCCTCGAGAGTGGCGGATGTGGCCGGAAAATAATTTCGTTAAGTGTAGGCCTTGTGCTCGTTTCCCCCGAGTCCTTTTTGGGCCCGAGCGTCATTTAGTCTCTGGGCTAGCTGGGTAACCACCACCATAACTCCCCTTCGAACGCGCGGCCATGGCGAAACAATTACAATTCGGCGTTTGTGTAATTCGGCCACTGTTCCGTTCCTTGTCTCGTGTGCTCTTTTGTGTTCCGCTTATTGAATTGTACGCACGCTACCGACGTCCGTCGCGAAGGGCTATGCACTCCTCCTGGTGGTGGTGGTGGTGGTGGTGGTTTCCACCGGAATCGAACGGAAATGGAACGGAAGGCGTCATTCGTTCCAGTTACCTTTCCCCAGATCAGGAGCCTTTCGGGGGTTCGGTGCGATGTCGCTTGGGAGGAAAAAAAAGCGGCCATGGGACACGTGTTGCCGTTGGCAAAGGAGGGAAATATTGTAACGAAGGAAAGGGCATGTAGGTGTTGCGAGGAAGGGGGTCAAATAATCATAAAGATATTTATTAACAATTATTACCCAAACTTCCCACCGCCAAAGCCCGGCGGCCCAGCGTTGTTGGTTACCAACCGCTAAGAAGCCGAGACCGGATACGCACGGATATGACCGGATCGGGGTGGTCGCAGCAACGCGGATACCAATACCACGTAGCCGCCGGTGGCTGTGGCCGCGGGTTGTGCAAATATTTATTACGCTCACGTACTTTGCGCAATTTAGCGCGCTTCAAGTACAACACCAAACAACAACAACAACAACAGCAGCACAGGGCACCAGGCACCGGGGTGACCGTCATGTCGGTTTAGGGTGAGTGCGTCGGTTCCCGGAACGGACCTTAGGTCCTTGGCCCAGGACGACGGTGGCATCGGAGCAAACGATGAAGTTTTGTGTGTCGGAACCGTTTTTCGGGTCGAGATGGCCATCGGAACGCGCACATACACCGCTACCTAACGATTAATGTTGAGCTAGAGGTCATAAATATTAATCAGGTTCAGTGGTCGCTGGTCGGTTGATGCCGGGCAACGGCTCCAAAACAGTTTCCCCTGGATCGATAAGTCATCGTTTCGCACCGATTGCAACGCGGTAAACATCGTGGCCGAGGCCGAGCCGACAGGACGTCCGCCTCCGTCCACCGTTTTTGAAACGCGGCCTCAAAGTTTTAATGCTTCCTGTGTTCCGTGCTTCCGATTGCTACGCCTGATCGCGGCTTATTTTCGCGTTAACTTTTCCCCCCCGGCTCCCAACGCGCGAGTGTCCGTGACTTGGCCGCATGTTTGAGTTTTCAATTCAATTAATCTCCAGAGCAGCTCCGAACGCCTAGCATCAGCAGCAGCATCAACAGTAGCAGCGATAGTTTACCCGAGGGCGATAAGAAAGTTTCCACTGGCGGGGTTCGAAGCGCGCTTTAAGCCTTATAATGGTTGCCTATCGCAATAGGAGGCTCTCGGAATTGTTAGATTGCCTTCGATCTTAACGGGAGGTGCCAGTAAGGAAGTCATAGCCAAGCTGGTTAACAAGTCGTTTAACGCCTCTGTTAATCGGTTTATCTGTGTAATCGAGTTAATTCGCGTTGCCCTGAAGCGTTTGGCATCAATTTTCGCGTGTTTAGCTCGTCCAGTTCAATGAACGCCGAGCGAAAAAGCATTCTAATTTATTTTTTTAAGTAAATGTCATATTGAACTACAATTTTTAAGAATATTTGGATGAAATTTGGGGAAGGTTTGTTTAAAACTTCAGGCATGGAATCAATTTTAGAATGGAGTGTACTTTACGGTGTAAAAAAGTACTTTTCCGATGCCCATCGTAGACATGTGATGGGCTCTCTGAGCTACGCAAATCAATATTCTTTTCAAAGATTATAAGTTTATCCAGGTAGTTCCGTTGTGTTGTTGTTGAATTTCCTATTTTTTGCCTTTTGGTAGATTTTTTATGTTGAAAAATTGATCACACTATAATCAAACCGGGTTCGTCGCTTAAAGGGGTAAGTCTTTTGATTCGACCCAAAAACGCCGTGACGATTTGTTTGTAGAAAACTATCTATCTTTGCAAATGCCATAAAAAATGCAACTTTTCAAGCTTATTAGGTCGTATTTTGGGGACGATTTGTTAAAAACTTCATCCAAAAATGATGTAACTTATGATTTAACACGAAAACAAGATTTACATAATTGTTTAAAAAAAAATGTATCAACTTTTTTCTTTTTTGTACTGTTTACTATGAATGCTTCAAAACGAATTCGATAATCCTAGTTGTGTAGCTTCAATTAATGCTACGAAATGGAACGGATTACCCTCACTTTACTCAGTGTCTCCCCAACTAACACCGACAATAACATTTAAGATTGAAAGAAACCACTCCTGTCCATGCTTTCGACTCGAGCGATTCACTTGGTCAACCTTGGTCGACTTCCTGGCCGCACCCATGCATGCACTGTCTTCCACACCACACCATCAATGGGTGCCACAGGAGCTGCATGAGTAATTCCAAGAAGACCCTTACGAGGACAACCCTGCACCAAAACCCCCGGCCCCCCTTCTGCGTGTGGATTACACGTCCGGTGAGTTCGGTGAACGTAACATTAGTCACCAACCGACCGTCCTCGCCGTCGTCGTCGTCGTCGTCATGGACGTGACGGACTAACCAGACCGGAAATAAGCTCCAAATTCTTTACCTCCCCGCTCGGCGAACGACACATTCCTGGATTGAAATGTCTTGAGTTTGGCGCGATTAGGTGGCAGGAAATTAGTCACCTCGGCCCTCGCGGCCCGGTCCGGGACCAAACAGTCAGTGACAGTGCCACTTGAGATATCTTCGAATGTCACTCCTGCCACCGTCGTCGTCGTCGTCGTCGTCGCGGTCGGCATGTTGTTGATGGCTTAATCCACTTACCTTCCCCAGCATGTGCAGCAAGCAGCGGCCCGGTTCCTTGGCCGAGCATTCGAGCGGCAACCGCGAATCCGCGGGAGGTCTTTGTGTAGCGCGCGCGGCATTCGCGGCAAGAAGCCTCACCCCTCGAACATGGAGCTCTTTGGACCGCTCACCGTGTGGTCCGTGGTGTGCGCGCAACCTCACAGCACGATTAATCAGTAGGATCGTCCGAGAGAGAGAGAGAGCGCGCCGGCTGAAAGTGAAGCCGACCGATGGGTAGAGGGCCCTCGGACCATCGGAACGGACTCTAGGCTCCCCTAGGACCTGCCACGGAGCAGCAGCAACCGGACCTGGTGACCAGTCGGGAGGGAGCAACGCAGCAGCAACAATTCATCAAACCACACCACGAGGTTGTCTCGGTGTGAGTCTGCTGGGGCGAAACCGGTTCTCGCCAGGCTCTCATCGTGGAGTCTCTCTACGAATGTGAATCGACCCACCGTCCCCATCACCAGGAGGTCACTGTGGTTGGGGTGTATTTTTTGCGAGACGCGGAAAGCAGTGGTCGGTTGCGCCGCCCCCCCGCGACCATGTCTTTAATGTATTCTAATGAGTGATAATTAATGACCGCATGCACTGCAGTCAACACACACGCGTACACAAACCCTTTTCGTTGGCAATATGTTGCGATGCGTGGCCAATTGTTGTTGCTGTTCTGTTGCTATTGTTGCGTGCGTGCCACGGGGAATATGTTAATTTGCGTCAGCGGGACCATCAGACTATCCTGTCTAGTGGACAGGTCCACAACGCAGGCGAGGTGAAGACACAATCATCACCACCACCACCACCACCACCCACAAAGGAACTCAATCACAAGCACAACACAAAACCGGACATCCTTTTCTTGGAAGGACTGCTCCGGGGGAAGGGAGAGCGAGACGTGCGCTCGCGACATGATGTGGATGTCATTGTCATGTCCTGGCCACCCTGGGCGCCCCTGGGCTTTTGTCTAGCTTATCGCACCGCCGGACCGGACGCCTGGTGTGGCCTGGCCTGGATTGCACCCGGTTTCGGTGGGGAGAGTGTCATTGTCTGTTTGCTTTTCTCCCGGGGGGCCACTCTGCACTCTGTCATCGAACACCGTCATCGATCGCTGCTGCTGGTGAATATGCGGTGATGGTGATGCATTCGATGGTACTTGGAAGCTGGAACCATAATTTACTCTCCACCACCCCCCTTTTTCGTGATATCGTGGACAGGAAAAGTTGTTTTTCCATTTCCAGTACAGTCGCTTCGCGTTCACGTTCGTTCTATCGCATCCTACGCCTTGTTTTGGTTCTCTTCCTGGTCCTCTTCTCGGGTGTTTCGGCTTGAGCTCAGCTTGATTTGTTGTACGTCAGATACGGTACACACCGTGGCCGCGGCAGGTGTAACGCATGTAAGCTCCTGCGAGTCCTGCGCGTTACGCGTGAATGGCACTTTGCGAATGGCGTATCGCCACCGCCATTGCGCACCGGCCAACAAATTGGTTTCCTTATCCTGATCCAGCATCGTAAACGCAACATAACAAACCGCTACAGCACACCACCGGGCAGCCATTTTGGCAGCTCAATCTCCCGAGAGTTATGGGTTACGAGAGCGGTGGCAGAGGTGGCCATTCGCACGGCACGAGCTCGCTGCTCCCGTGGGTCTGGTGATTATGCGTGATTATTTGCTTAGCCCACCAGCCAGCCAGCCAGCCAGCCAGCCAGCCAGCATGCGTCCATCGGGGGCCTAGGATGTGTGTAATGGCACCGAACGGCACGAGGACGATGTGTGACCGCCAATGTTCGTAATCGCTTTTATAGTCCACTTTAGGATTAAACTAAATTGGAATTTGGAGCGCGACGCGAGATGCCTATTTGTTGGCAAATAGGGGGCCCTCAAGGAAGGTATTTTCCGTTAATCGGTTCGTGGTTCCCCGTGGAAAGGTCTTCGATTACACGCTAAACGGTCCATTCCATTCCGGTGGGATTATCCCGTCTTGTGCGTGCGCGATATGCGACCACAACCGATCGATCGATCTCCATTTATGAGCTCCCCGTAAAGAGTACACAACATTAACCTCTCTCCCTTTCTCTCTCTCTCTCTCTCTCTCTCTCTCTCTCTCTCTCTCTCTCTCTCTCTCTATCTCTATCTCTCTCTCTCTCTCTGCGCTATAACATAACCTCATGGCAGCAATTCATCAAAACCTCGAAAACTCGCTCGCTCGCTGGCTGGCTGGCTGGCTGCTGCTATTGCAGGACATTCCAACGCAGAAAAGTCAACTCGTGGTGGTAGCTGATGAGATTGGGCGAGTGCCAGCGGACACCAAGTCTGGCAAGTGCTGCAGCTAATGTTGCTGCTGGCACGTCAACCAACCGCGGTGCGACCGACGGGGGGAAATTTATTTAAGCTGTTAGCAAAAATGCTCGATTGCATAGTTCCGCTGCAGCATAGCGCCTGAAGGGAGGGCGCTCCTGGCGTGTCACTTTATCGTGACAAAAAAAAGGTTGCACAGAAGGGGCGATAGAGGGCACATGGTTCGAGGTTCAGCTTTAGCGAGAGCTAGAGATTCTCCGGCATGTTTTTTATGTTTTTTTTTTCCACTGGACCACTCACTGAAGCAAACATTCCAGCGCAGGAACATCCTGTGTGCCCGTGTATGGCGCCTATGGCTACGTCACAAGCCACGTCAGCGCCAGGCAGCCAAAGCTAACCCAGCACGATGGCACACCTCGCCGGAAGTTAACATGAAAACCACAAACTCCGGGCAGGAGCTCCCGTCGAGGTGCCGTCAAACGCGCCACCAACCTGTGGACTTGTTCCAACAACGAGGAGTTTTGCTGATGCGCACATAGTAGGCAGTGACCAGCGAAGTGAAGGGGGGTTCCTGTCACTTTGTTTCGCGGTTTTGCGCCACACGCCACGTGGCTCCTTTTGATGCCCACGGTTCATGAAACATGCATGGCGGTCCTTCCCGGCTGCGTGGAGGCCGTTGTCTAATAACCGGACCGGTGTGGCCGTGCGTGCGTCTGTGTGTGGGGAGCACTCCAGGTGTGGTTTATCGATTCCCGCCCCGTGGCGCAGATTGCCGCAGTGCAAGTGAAGCGAGAAAGTGGACCCCGCCAAGGAAGGAAGGAGTTAATCCGGTATGGCCAAGCGGGGATGTAAATTGGGACCTTCCACTTCACGCCGTACCGGTGCTACTGTCTTCACCAATTCACCGTGATGGTTATATTGCTTGTTTATGTCCATTTGTAAGTGCTTTGGAGTGGTTCCCCGGGACTGGCGACGGTGACGGTGACGGTGGCGTAAAGTTGCGTTCTTTACGCTTCCCCTGGGAGGTCGTCACCTGGCACGCCGGAGCATGCCCGTGACCGCAACCCGACCTAGCCGATCGAAACCGCTGCCGACACCGGCCGGTCGCAGCATCGTAAATGGTCAATAGGTTGCCGGATTTTATGCCCATGACGCCCCTCGTGCCGGACCGTTTTCCCCGGGGGTGAGTTGGGCATCCAGTATCCATCAGGACGGGGCCGGGCACGCCCGCTCGGGGCATCTGCTTTTCTCGCAACTAATCTCGGTTTAAGCGATGTAGTTGAAGAGTGGAGCAGGAGGAAGAGGAGAAGGAAAAGGGGTGGAGTAGCTGCCAAGGGATGTCGGAACAAACGTACAGTCACGGTATTACCTAAGGACGAAACCTTTCGGCAGGAAAAGGGATTCGAATTGAGTACTAAACATGTGGGACGTCTTGGTCCTTGGATGAAGAAAAGGAGTCGAGTGTTGTATCGCCCCCCTGCCGGGGCGTTGTGGTGATGGTAAGGACACCATTTTGGGGGCGTTTATGAGGTTGTGAAGCAAATGGTCGATCAGCCTTAGGGACGAACGACTGAACGGTGCTGTGTACTCTGCTTCCATTTATTGAGTTGCCTTTCGGGGTCCGGAATGGATTGAAAGAAGGAAGAAGTACTTCCAATGTCCGGTCGTACCGACGGCCACTTCCTTTAATCTATTTCCATCTTGTTTCCTATTAAACGCACACATACATACCTCTACTCAGGAGTTGTTGCTGTCAAGTAAGGGAAAGACAAGTGTCCTGCTCCAAATCACACCCGGAACACGGCCATTCATCAATTGTCATCCGGCAAATCAGTCGCCAATCGGAGCCACCGCCGCTCCTGACAAAGACACTGCCCGAAGTGAATGTAGCGAACAAATCAAATCGATCTGCAACAGCAGCAGTAGCAGCAGCTAATTCGTATCTGCTGAGCGTTTCAAATCAATTTAACGCCAACGCCATTGCCACCGAACCGGACGGACGGCCGGATGGACGGATTCGCCAGGCCAATCGATTAGCATTAACGTTTTGCCGACGACAGCGGCCATAATCAATCTTCCCTCACAGTGAGCCACAGATGCTCCCGGTGCTTAGGATCAAACAGAGGACATCCTCAAGATGGTCAACAGGATTTGGTCTGGTCTGGTCGGCATACCATCGATTTCATCGTTAATTATCTAACAATTATCATCGAACGAGAGAGTTTGTTTGTCAGCCCACCAGGTTACCGGTCACCGGTTCCGGGACCGGACATCGTTTGAGTCGTGAAATCGGAGTGACCATGTGCCCGAGTGTGTATGTGTGCAGACTTCCGCCGCTCGGAATAAATCATTCGAGAGCACTAGCAAAACATTGGCAGCAACGTCACAAGTGAACCATCCCGATCGGTCCTGGTCACTCGCCGTGTGTTCGTTCAATCGAATCGAACCTCGCAAACCCACTCTTCCCTTTCCCTCACCGTCTGGGCTGGTCTGTCTGTTGATTCGCCAAGCAAATCCCGGCGATTCATTCTCACCTGATGCGGCCCGTTTCGGATCGAAGGAAATCAATTTACCGATCCAAAAGCAAATCTCCTTGCGACGATGCCGATGCCAACACCGACGACGCAGCAGCAGTGAGGGTTAAGTGGTTGAGTGCGTGAAATTAGATTATAAATTATTCATGCTCCAGCCCAGGGCTCGAATGGCCAACTGGCTCGAGCGAGTATCCACCATCTTCAGATCCCTTAATGTGTCTTCTCTGATGCTGACGCTGCTGCTGCCGATGGTTCGATAGGTGCGAAGCAGCATTAATCTCACGCACGGTCACTGGAGAACTGAACCTGGAGCCCGCAAATGCCATGGCCGTGGGGCGGTCAATGCGAGGCACGTTCCGGTGAACCATTGAAGAAGGGGGACCATTGAGCAAATCATCCATAAATTTAGCACACAATTAACATCCCGTGCCCGTAATCAAGAAATATGTTGCTCAAATGGCGGGGTGCGGCCGTTCGTGTGGACTGACTTCAATGCTCACGGGCTGGCTTCTGGATCGCCTTGGGAACAGATGTTTCGATGGTTTGTTGGTGTTATCGTGGGGCATGCCGGGGTGGAAACGGTAGAACAGTCCTAATACTCGAGCCCGGTTCCGTGTGAACGGAGTGCAAACGCATATTTGATGTCCTGCCGCTGCCCAGATTGATGGCTTCATACGGGAGGGAGAGCAAAATGCTGTCTAATTGAATACAACTATAACACATATTTGACTGATGGCGCTATTCTGTCTGAATGTCAGACTGTATCCTGATTAAGTCTAATCCCCAGGGGCACCATAAGGATTCTGGAATATATTTAAAAGGCTTACAAGCTAACGGATTAGTATTGAAGATAAAAAATAAGTTGAATTGCCTTTTTGTGATATTTCCACAAGCATCCTGACCTAGCGTAAACTTCTCTCCCACAGTGGGATACTCTAGTATTCAACTGAAATGACATACATCGATGTCGGAACCCATCAAATACCCGTCATTAGACCATCGAACCGAGCCTGCAACAAATTCCTCATGCGAATAATGGCCTGCAAACACGCAGATTGCAGCAGTGCGCTCCATTCACCGTGAACCATCCAGTGTGGCTAATGGGAACCATCGACCACAAAGCACGGACTTGCATGTAGCAGCACGCACAAAACAAAGGAAAGCTTCGCTCCCACTAATGAAATGTCAAGTGAGCAGCACAAGCACCGGGGAAAAAATGGTGAGCATCCTCACTTGAAATCCTTGCAAAACCCTTGCGCAAACAACAGCGCGTATAGATAATCATAATTCATGCTGATGGAGCCACGGCCCGGTTACCATGCCACCCCATGGTTTGCTTATCAGTAGCAGTAGCTTCGTTTACCTTTGCGCGTGGGGAAATACCATCAGCAAACCCGGTCATTAGTGCTTGAAAATTAATGAAGCAAAACTTGTGGCAGATTAATGATGATGTCTGATACACAAAGCTTCCCCGTTGGTTTTTTTGTTGCTCCTCACGCCAGTTGATTGCCGGCTGCACTTTACACAGCCTCCGCATGCTCCAATTTATGCTTTCCTGTGCGATATCACCGTTGAGTGCACCTGGTGACTGCACACATCCGGAATCATGGCCCTGTCCGCTCAACTGGCAATAAATTATAGATCCACGGTAAATTAGTTGATGGTGTTGGCTTCGCCAAAAATGTGCACGGTCCGCTGTGTGCGTTCGGAAATCCTGGCGTACCACGGGATAATCAATAAATATGAGCAGTCAGCCATCGGCCCGGAATGTTCTCGGCCCTTAGCCACGCGACGGCCACTCGATGATTAATGAATGGATTGTTATTAACTCTTAATTTGTAAGATCCAATTAAGGGCGATGGGTAGCGCTAGGCTGAATCGAACCATTCCTCTCCCTCTTCCCTAGCCTCCTGTAGAAACAGGAATCTGTCAACGCCAGAGATTGGCACTCGCCGTACCGGTCGATCGATGGCAGAATTAACTCCAGCACTCCGGAACCCAAATATCTGGGCGCCATTTTTAAGACGCATCACAATGCGTCCTGTAACGTCGCCCTTCGCGTTTCACAGACAGGCTGCTTGCCTTGTAGCCAGCCAGAGAGGAAGAGGTACAGGAATCGGTAATCCCTGGCACGTTCCGAGCCGTCAAGTTGAGCGGAGAGCGCGACGCGAAACCGGGAACACCATCACGCCAGTGCGACGGAAGTAATTTATTGCTCTATTCAAAAGTGTGTTCCGGTTTGCGCACCCGCCGGTGCCAGGGGTTTTCGCAATAAGCGACCATCCCCCCACCCGGCCCTTTTCCTTCATCTCGCGACGTCACTCACTCCCCCGGGCGGGCGTCACTTCGAATTAAAGCTGGCCAGCAAGGGACGCAAGGACTTTGCTGTTCGATGTTGTAACGTCAGCCATCCGGGGGCCCTTTGTGCAAAGGTGTCTTTGATTCGGTCTGCTGACTTGCTGTTTCCGGTTGCTTCCTTTCTTCCGGCGCAGCATCCCTTATCAATCATAAAGCGTGTGCACTTGTGCCACTTGAAGTCGGACTCCAGCGGATTTTCATTGTGCTCTTTATTTCCTGAAAATTAAAACATAAAATTCCATGCCAGCATTCGCGTTTCTGGCGGGGTGGCTGGAAATTTGTAAATTCCTACAACATACCAGGGGATGAAGTTACTAGATAAAGACCGCCGGACTGGATTGAGGAGAGGTAGGTCCGTGTGTGGTTGATTAATAGCCGGCACAGGGCTCTCCACTCCACTACACCCCCCTATTAATACTATAAATCGTTTCGCGAGTGCATAATCATGTTGCTTTGGCCGGTTGGTTGGTTGGTTGGTGGCCGTTTGCTACGCTTCGCTCCAAAAATCCAATTCCCGGCTGGGGCCCGCTTATCTCCAGCATCGCACAATGTGTCGCTGCAGCTGTGTAACGATAAATTATTGACGATTCCATCGAACCGAAGAAGGGGCGGTAGCGGCGGTCAGTGGTCGGTGGCCAGCCAACCCGCCAACGGGTTATTGATTAATACGTTTTCCATGCTTCTTCTGTTTTACGTCGATCGGTGGACGGGAGGCAAGCGCGTAGCGCGTCGCGGTGTATCGATCCTTCGATGCCTTTGGGACCCACCCGCCGAGTTCGCTGAATATTTAAAGATCGTCGCTTCATGGCCACGGTCACTGCGCAGAGCACGCAGAGAGAGAGAGAGAGAGAGAGAGAGAGAGAGAGAGAGAGAGAGAGAGAGAGATAAAAATTGGTCAACGGTTTTCCTGGCACTGACAACTGGGGCGGCCATATGCCCACCGAAAATGGTACCGGGCAAGATAAGCCAACGGTGCGATCGCTCTGTTCTGCTGCTGCTGCTGCTGCTGCTGCTGCTGATGGCGGTTCCGGAGCACCCTCTAATGATTACGTTCGAAATTTATCGGACAACTCCGATCCAATTCTCTAGCGGACGTTCTGGAGCACGCACCGAAATCCGGGGCACACCACACCACACCGCAGCATTCCGGAGCAGAAAGGCAGATAAACATCACACTTCTAATCGGTCTTAAATTAATAAAAATAAGCAAGGCTAGTCGAGAGGCGAGATGGGACACACACCACCACCACCAGCACCACCACCAGCGTCATCGTCCGGTATATCGATATCTTTATTTCGTTTCGCTGTTCCCTGTCATCCCTTCCGTTGCTCCGTTTGCTCCACTACACTCCGGAGATGCTTCTGAATGCTAGCGTTTAATCGTGGCCACCGTATCTCGGTTATTTATTGCATTTTAACACTAACCCTCTAGCCACTCTAGTCCCTGCTGTGGGTCCGACCAGCGGTTCGAACGGTCACAGCTAACCTATGAGCAACCCACCATCGGCCATCGCGATCGGTCTATTGCCAACCTGTGCCTCACGCTCACGAATCGTGCGTTGCTTCATCCCGATTCCGGCTACCTGTGCCAATGGCCAACCTTTTCGTAAGATATACTCAGATCGCCATCGGACGGACCCAGGGGTTACCTGATGTAATCTAATTCTCACGCATACGCACCCAGAGTTGGACCAGTGGACACCTCATAGATCGGAGCCTCGGTGGTGCTCCGGATAAATTAGATTATAACAAGCTCCTAGACCCCCGCTTTGCTCATCTCGCCGGTCCTGGGGCCTTTTTGCGTTACTCGCGCCCCTGTTTCTGGTTTCACAGGCAATCAGCTCCATCGAACCGCTGAACCTGTTCTTGAAGTTGATCACTAAACCCGAGCGACTAAACGACACTCTCGTCCTGTTCCGTGACAATCGATTATGCTTCGAGCAGCGCCTACTTTGCTCGCTTTTTGACAGACGCTCCCGGCATTTCATCCACGGCGCTGGGGACCTTTTTATTCCTTTTCGTTTCCTGGTAATGCACCCCCGGCGCACCCAAGGCAGGCATTCATTAAGTTGTTTCGCCAATTCGCCGCCAATGCCGTCCCGGACCCGGGCGGGAATGGAAGTTGACCGTTTTCAGACCTCCGCCAATCGGTGATTCTGTCCCTCCATTCCAATCCCCGTGTGCTTCCTGGTACCGGGTGCTCGCGCTAGCTTCGGGTCTAGCAAGTCGAGAGGGACTCCCGCTGACACCGAACGGGGACTTGGTTCGGACGGTTCGGAGTCCGGAGTCCGGAGGTCGCACAGCTGGTGTCTTGGGCATCGTCGGCAATAAATATATCATTAGTAATTAAGTTTTTTCGAACCGGGAACAAACACAGAGAGAGAGAGAGAGAGAGAGAGAGAGAGAGAGAGAGAGAGACAAAAATGGCGAACGAGACAGAAGGAATGGTATGTAGAACGATGCTCCGTAATCGTGCTCAGTGGCGGAAGAAGACGGTGGAAGGACGACTGGCAAGTGGCCCCGTGTGGTGTTGGCCACGCCGGTCGTCGTCGTTTTGTTCTCTGTCGGGTGAATTTCGCAGAAACCGGATGGATGGCGGCACCGGTCGCCCTAGCAGTAGCATTAAGGCCTTTCAGCACAGAAAAGGAACCGGTGGAAGGCGTGCGAGCTGCCGATTGCCTCCCCTGAGGGCAGAATCCTGACTCCTGACCGCCAACTCACCGGGGGGAGTGCTCCCTGCCAGAGTTCAGACCCTAAAGGGTGAGTAATGATGGCTCTATCAGTGTCAAACTGTGCACTCACGTTTCTCCAGCGAAATACCACTTCGGATACTAGAGACCGGAGCATCAGTTTTTTACCGGCACGATGTCCGGCCATCGGATGAGAGTGAGCGTGAGAAGCGGTGCGTGAGGACGGATCACGACGTGCCGGTACACCATTTGTTTGTCGATTCCCGGCATCGTTCGTCGGCGTCATCGTCGTTGGCGATTGACATCGAACAGCAAGCATGTTATGATCTGACAAAGTGTTCTACAAGTGGTCTACAAGACGCCGTTTTGCGATGCAGCTTCACACGGGAGTTGGCGCAAAGGAGTTGAACTCCAGACAAATCTCTCCACGGATCACGGATCTGAACACGCGCTGCCTTGCGGATAAACTTCGAGCCACAGACTACAAGCGGCCACTCGAGCGGCCCGGTCCGAGAACACTCGTAAACACTAATGGCACGGGTTTTATGGCGTCAAGGGAGAAAACTCCAGATTAGCGGAATGCCGCGACGAGCGGGCGAGCGAATCCCGGTGCACCACCACCGTCGACTACGCATCCACGTATGCATCGATTCCACCATCAGTTCCGCCGCTAGTTCCGCCGAGCATCGTGCATCGTAAAGGTTGGCCATAAAAAAATAAATCATTCACCTGCGCGCCAACCAACCCATGCCGACCGCGGAACCATATACCTCCAAGTCGGGGGAGAGAAGCAAGCAAGATATTTGAATGAAATGTACGTCCGATTCGCCACAGCTGGCAACTTGACACCAAGCCGGGACTGGACTGGTTGGTGGTGCGGATTAGCTGGAACCATTCGGCGCACGCGGCCAGTGGCCGATTAGCTGGCCGAGACTCGAGATGCAAGTCGCGTAATGAGCGATCCGTGGCTAACGTTGCAATGCATCAAGCCGCCCGCACTCACAGAAGCCCACATGTCGGTCGGTAGACCTCTGCGCCCCATCCTATCGGTCGACTTCATTTATGATCATTTACGCGGACGCGCGCGCTGCATACTGCACGCCGTTCAGGCGGATCACGGCCGAGGCCAATTCCATCTCACCCTGGTACTCCCTAGACAGTGGGCCAAGATTTATGACAAGCGTACCGGAGGCCCAGGGAATAGATGCGCGCATCCTCTCGCACACACAGTTAGTGGAACGAATCGTGTTGGATTCTCTCTCTCTCGCTGGGCGAAACCTCTTGAAACGGTATGTTTTGCTGGCGTGCTGGCTGTGACCCCACGGCATGACCCCGACAGTCACTAGACCCGCTATCTAGCTCGAAGGAGCAGCAGCAACGGTGGTGGCAGCATCACCAGTAAATGCGCTGGATATAGATAACCGATAGATAAACCAGAAATCGATTACAGACTCCTCATCTTCCAGCACGAGCTGGTGCATCGACCGATGGAGCCGTTCCGTCCGTGGAACAAGGAGAAGAGAGTCCGTTTTTCGCTTTTGTCCGATTAGAGGCGGCCATAAAACGGAAACCACTTGCTGTCGAACTCCAGAACATGGAGAGTACTCTTGCGGTCTTGAAGTTGAACTTCTTGGATTCGTTGGATGCGTTGGTGAAGTAAAGGCCACCCTTGGGATAAGGTATCCGCCGGTTATCAGCTTCTTACACTGCTTCGGCCGTCGGTCCTAAGCGGTCCAGCAGCAACCATGCCGTGCTCACCGTCACCACTTATCATCCCCGCTGCCGGTGACCACCGATTCACCTCACCGACTAATGACCTGCCGGAGGTGCTACGTCCTGAAGGCGATTCGAAGACGGTTTTTCGAAGAACAGCACCAGCAAATCTGCCGTGCCTCCGGATAACACTTCTCCCCGCCCGCGGGGAGGAGGCGCAAGCACCGACATTGCACCATGACCATGACCAAGATCCAGACCAAAAACCCGTTTTCGCAGTTCCCAGGTTTTTGGTCACCGGCGACGGGGGAGGTGGGTGAGTGGCGAGGCGAGAATTGCGATTGGAGTGAACTCCCCTTTTAAAGGAAAGGGGGTGCGATGGGTGGACGTTTTTTATGAGCTTCCGTACCTCCTGACCTCCTGGCGATGCCCCCTTGGAGTGTCTTCTCGCCCGGGAGGTTCTTGTGTTTGTCGCTGCACTTCTCCGGTCCTCGTTGCTGATGCTGATGCTCCCGCTATCAGCAAAAGCAAAGTAGGGACCGAGTGTACCTCGCCAGAGGGCGCGCGGTGTGTTGAAATGTGCAGCGATCGACAAGCTCGTAAATTGTGGTCGAGCGCTACTTCAGTAAAATAGATTACTGCACCGGAGGGACCCAGCAGCGAAGACCGGACCTGAACCGGACCGGACTGGAGGGAGAGAACGAGAAGCTGGAGTGAGTGTGCTCACTTCCGTCCAC
>NC_064877.1:21525000-21532500 GCF_943734665.1 Anopheles aquasalis | reverse complement strand
TATGAGCCTGAAACGATGACTTCCGGTGGATCCAGACTAGCAACCGAGGAAAATACACACTCCAACAGACACACATGTAGCCATCCTTTCGCTGCATAATTGGACACCCCAACCAACCCGGCGGAATGGTTCAGAAGTAATTTTCTGTATCGTTTGTTTCTTGCTCTCTGGCGTTGGCACAGGTAAACCTAAGCTCATAACAGTGTGCAATGCTGGGTTTAAATAGGGGTTCCCTTTCCACTAACCGCACACACATTGGTGTTTGAAGTTCTAACTTTTTCCCTAAACAAACAACACACCTTCGCGCCTTCCCCACTTCTCCTACATCGTCGATCATTGCCAGAATTGCCCAACGACACGAGCCGATGGAGACGGTTCTTCCTCGGTTCCGGAAGGCTTAACACGCGGCACGGCAGGAAATTAAACTGGAAGAGATGGATAAAAAAAATAGAAAAAAATATGGCCGCCTGTCAAACCAGCTGTCACACATACCGTCGGCGGTGGTGTCGCTCAGTACCGTGTGCATTCGACGACGACGACTACGAACTACTAGACCACGCGCGGTAATGATCCATAGATCGCCTACCATTTCATCACCCCGCGAACCCGGTCTCTCTGGTGCCTTTACCACTTCCCGAAAGGGGTCCGGAAATCCGGTAACCGATAAAGTTCGGACAGACCGACGTGCGAATGCAAGCCCCCGGGGCCCACCGAACCCCGAATCGATGCTTATCTGTGGCCAACAAATTATATCCCATTAAGCCAAACACCCTGGCCCCTGGTAGCGAGCGGCCGGTGGTGCTCAGATTACCTTCAGGCGATATCGGCAACCGATGGCGAAGGCTTTTGCACTCGACAGTATGTCGGCGACGTGCGAGAGTGCTGTACAATGTTTGGTCAGTCTTGGGGCGGGAAGGTGGCCACCAAATTTCGTCGACAAGCGAGTGGGCAAGTATCGGACCTTTCCGGTCTGCAGCTCGCTTGCTCACTCGCGTCCAAACCGAACGGCTCGCGGTCACGCTACGCGACTCCAAATGAGCTTTTGTCGCGGATATCTTTTCCTCGATGGATTTTCGACAGTTTTTTTTATCGTTGGTTTTCCCTTTTTTTGTTACTCTCCATTCCTCCTCTCACCTGATCCCCTGACATGGGATACAGTGGAGTGGACGCGTTCAAGCACGATTCCCGCCCTTCAGCTGGACACAGACAGAGCAAATGTAATTCCCTAATAAAGTCATTATCCAAAATTAATTTTCTGGAACAACAGTGACGAGCGGCCTCGCGGGAGGTCCCCCCGGGGCCCCCCCTAGTGACCCCTTACCGGTTCGCTATCGCACCGCGGGTGGCGTCACCTCGCATCGCACTCGAACCACAAGACAATGGGATGGTTCGAGCCTCCAGCCTTCCAGGATTGGATGTATTTTATTCACAAAACACCTCGTTGCAGATCTGTTTGCCGATTGTGTGCTGAAGCACAGCAACGCATTCGCTTGGGCTCGTGGATTGTGAGGAAATGTTCTATCTCTCCGTCGTGCGCTCTCCGTGAAGCGAGAGCCCGCTCCGGTGGTATAGAATCGCGGAATAATTCGGGCGGCGACAGCGAATGGCGAATTAGTCGGCGGATGGCAACACTACTTGCACGAAGAAGTCGAGCCAGCGGACGGTCCGTCTAATGGCCACGTCCGGGAGAGGGGGGAGGTATTTCGCATTAGCATTATTCATGCTGCAACACCTTTGGCGCACGCGTTATTCTTTTTTTTTGGAGAGGTGCCAACCTTGCCGAGCTTGATCCCAGACGAGCTGGTCCTTTGTTACGGTTCTCAGCCAATTAACCTTTTCCTTGCGCGAGCCACGAGTGGATGACAGTTCTGCGGTCTTTTAAGCAAATGGCACGGCGTAGAGGCCTCGTTTTTTTTCTTTTTTGGATGGACCTCTTTGAAAGAGCAAATACCGGTGGGAAAGTAAAGCCTTCAAATTCGAAGACTTTTTGGCCTTCAAATTCGGAGACTCGACGGCGAGCTACGTCTGCTGATGTTTCATTGCAATTCGCGAGGAACAGTTACAAGAGTTGGACTACTCAGCCATCATAACTACCTACAGTGAGGATGCTTCCACTCGATCGCCCCGGCGTAGTGTTCCGTGAAGAGCATATTGAATTCCCTCCATAATTTATTGTAGCTATTGCTCCATGTTGTTGACGGTGCCACCGTGATTCTAGGATGCATCACTCGTCGCTGTTCGACGAGATATACAAAAATTCCACCGCACCACATCGGGCTTTTCATCAAAACCAAACCTGAATGGCGCGCCCCACGTACGTGAGTGGTCTCTTTGTTCGCGATTGGTTCTTCTGGCGTCGAAGCGGAAGCGGAAAGTCAAGTTCCGTCATCGATGCAGCGCCATATCGATCTACCGATAGAACAACAAATACACAACCCACTCACCCGAATACTGCCGGGAACTTCTGAGCCAATTCCGGCTATCCACTACAACGGCACAATTGACGCTTGCAGACCGGGTACACTGTCCCGGCCTATCCTTCAGATAGCTCGGCTTGGTAGGAATGCAATATGGTTCCAGGTTGGATTATGTTTCACCTGAAACATCATCACAACGGTACGGCGTGTACGGCGTGTAAATTGGGTTCGCGCTTGAGTGGAGTGCAACTTTGAGGTGCATGGAACGATGGAAGTGTGAAAGAACAGGTGCAACAAAAGCCTGCTTCGTTATGGCGCTGGTGGCCATGAGAGTGCTTGATAGTTCTTTCGCGTTTGAACCAAAAAACAACCCAACATACACCCAGCTCACTGTGATCGATGATTGGAGTAATTAATTCATAATGATGTCCGATGAATAAATCACATTCATTGGCCAATCGTACACGAAACGGCTCATTGGCCTGGTTCGGCCTCATTTTTGTTCAAATGCCACCACTAGATGAGCACTGATTGGTCGAATGTTTGGGGGGAGTGATAATAAGGCGATAATTTGTGCCTTTGTTTGAGCTCCAAAAACACAACGTGATGGTCGAACCATAACAGCGCGGGTGCAACTGAAAGGTGTATGAAATAACGTGATGGAAGAAGAAGCAAATTCAATGTCCAATAGAAAGATAAAGAGAGAGAGAGAGAGAGAGAGAAAGCGAGAGAAATAAAGAGAAAGACGAACAGAGAGAAAGCGAGGGCGTTTGGAATGGGCAAAAGCAGCTTTTCGTGATTAATCGCAGAATGGCGATGGCGGTCGATCGGGGGCCAGTGGAGTTAAAGTGTCTGGCTGCTGGCCCCTTCCACCTACCCACCAATCTACAATCTCCTCAATTAGAGGGTGGAAGGAGGAGGATGGTAGTGCATTATCGGAATGGAAAGATGAATCGATCCAGCGGAATGGATATTACCTTAATGTGAGTGTCTTGTTGATAGGTTCGTGATTAGAGTTGAGGATCCACCGATATCGCGCGAACCTCACGCTGGTGGTCCCGGCCACAATCAACAACGATAGTGCATCCCCTGTATGCGAGCGAGTATGTGTGATGAATAACGGGACAGACGATCAACATCAGTGCAGTGGTTGGTAGGGTGAGCGAATCGTGCACTTGGCATGGATCACGCTCCCTCGCTTCAAATCACTCTCGACTGGCTACAGACTGCTGCAACATCAGCTGCAGAACAGGACCAGACTGAAGCACAATCTACGCGCGATTGCAATCTCACGGAATTCGATTAAAAACAAAACTCAAACCAAAAAAAAAACTGGCGAATGGACGGGCGGGCGGAAAAACGTTTTGTGGCGGCTGGCCTTCTGGCTGACGCAGGACCCAGGGACCCCAGTCGCAGTGAAAAATGGCCTCCTCACCGATAAACCTGTTAAACGAATTTATGTTAATTGAAATGAGATTGAAAGGCGATACGGATCAAACAAACATAATACGCGGAAATGGCCGCGTGGCATAGCGGAACCGGACACAAATCTTGCCACCCCGCCTCCTTCCCCTCCCTGAACCGTTCCCATAACCGGACATAAAGTGAGAGATCCAATTCCGATAGTCTCACTGGTGAGCGAGAGGAGTGGGAGTGCCCTACTCTTGCGGTGTCAAGATGGACACCGTGCACCGGACACCATTCGAATCCTTGGCGGTGTGGGCGGCCTAGGCGACAATCCCGATAAGGCCGCACAACAATGGCCGCCGGTGACTCGACACACTCGCCAGGCAATAATCATAACGATGATCATCATCAACGGCAAAGGAACACGGCGCGGCGGGAACGGCATAAACTCACCGGATTGATGGGAGCCAATCTACCGAACGGGGAACGAAGAACGAGTATGCCGGCCAACACCATTACGATTGGCCGTTCATTAGGGCCTCCGGGAGAAAATAAATTTCCCTTTAACCGAATGATGATGATCATAACTCACCGTTTGCTCACCCGCTCCTAGCCCCGTGCAGAGAGCATCAGCATAAGAACAACAAATGAGACCATCATGCAAATCAGCGACATCACCATCAGCACCGCGATGGAGTGGAAGCCTTTTACCGAAGGTCTCTTGGGTGATGGATGGATCACGTCGCCTAACACCGCGCGGCTGATGGTTTGTTGGTTGCGCGCGGTTCATTATGTTTTCGGATGTTTTGTCGTATTTTGCCCGTTCGGATAACAAATGAGACCCGGGGCCGTATTTTAAGGGACCGCACCGATTTGTAGGCCCGACGGACCCGGGCGTGCGCCGACTGCCTCCTTACTCTTAACCGAAACCGTAGGCCATTAATGAGGGGAGCCATCCTCGCACGGTCATCAGCTTAGCTTTTCTTGCCGCATCTTTTTATCAGGAATTTATGGAACGATGTAATGGCGTCGTCATCCCACCTTAGAGCGTCGTGCCTAGCGCCTATTGTCTCCGACTACTTACCTGGCGATTAAGGATCGATAAAGTAAGATTAACAGTGTCGTGGCGTGTTCCTTCGAATCGCTATTGGTGCCACGCGAGAGAGAGAGAGAGAGAACCTCTGCGATCTCTTGTAGCGGGATGTTCGTGGAGTCGCGGCTCATAAACTGGCCAACAATTCGGTCACAGGAACTGGCGTTGGAGGAAGAAAAGGAAAGAAATTGAAGGGGGGTAATTAGAATTTAATAACCGGAAAATGTGTATGTTTTTAGCGGGGCCAGAGGGCGCGAGCGTGCGCGCTCGTAACTGTTGATCGTCGTCGGATCATTTTACGATCGCGCGGTGACCTCGTTGGCGCTGGTAATCATTTCTGCGTGCTTCTATGTGAGGTAGCACCGCCGAGCATCACAGGAGATTGCAACACTAAACACCGCAGTGCCATTTTATGGTTTTCTATTTTTCATAAAATCGTAAAACGCCAAAAAAAAAAGAGAGAGCATTAGAAGTAGTTAGAACGCTTCAGGTGCTGCTTCCAGGTGGTTGGCGACGCTTCTTCGTCTCGGCCGCGCGTTGGTTGTAGAATTTCAAATTTTTTGGGCATTAAGATACCGATGGCAATGTTTATTCATCGGCACCGGTTCCACCCCTTCCTCCCGGACCACCACAACTGAACCGAGCGCTGTGTTCACGGCTCAACGACCTGGTTTTTCCCCTGGTTGGTGGACCCTCCTCGGTGCGTGAGAATCGCCTTGGTCTTGGTTCCGGTTCCGGCTCGATGCACTCTCGATCTGCGATTGGGCCTTGCCGGACAATGGGCACGTACTGTGTCGGTGTGTGTGGTGGAAAGTGTGCCTCATAATTACTTACTTATCTGGTGAAAGATATGATAGACCTTCTTCGTCGGCAAGGGGAAGGTTAATTCCGGAACTCTTGTTTTCGCGGAAGGTGCGCACAGCAAGAAGGTGCCAGAAGCTGTTCCACGCTTTGGAATGCGCACCTTTGGCCAACAGAATGCTCACCGTTACCGTTACGATCGCTGCTGCTTGATTGAGATTAGTTTGCACAACGTGGCGTGGCATCAATCTCGCGACTGCTTCAGCTAATCAGCGCCATTGCTTCGTCCGGAAAACCACAACGCCCAAGCCACGAGCCGTTTATCTTGTAGCCAAGATAATGAACATTTATGGAGCACCACTCCGTGTGCACGATTGTGATGCAAATGTGGCCAGCACGAGCTGGTGTACGAGCGAATCTGTTTTGAGTGATTTTTGCCATGATGAAAACATCGGCCACATGATTGAAGGTTCCCTTTCACCCCGTTCCGTGCTCTAATCCTCGTGGCTGTCAGGTGATCCACGATTCCAGTGTTCCTGGCGGACCATCAAACGGATTGCCGAATGCTGGGGTAGAATTGTGAACAACCGTTTCCGGTGCGTCATCGCAATCCATTGAGTCTCTCGTTGAGCTGACGCACTAGCACTGCAGCAAACGTCATCAAGGTGCCGTTTGATCGCTTTTGGTGCAATGTTTTCATTTAATTTGAAACTCTTTACGGCCCATTCTCGTCCCAATCGGGTTGGAGAAGCAGATTCTATCTAAACCCCACAAAACGGACCACCAACCGGACCGGACTCCGCCAATGGGAGTTTCGACGCGAAATCCAAACAATCGAACATCGCCGTATCGTCGTTTGCGATGTCCGGTGAGTCCTGGGGTTCCGGTTGCGTGGAACCGTGGACAATACGCTGCAAGGGATTCTGAACGAGCGAAGCCCGCACTGTAGGTTCTGTTTCGGATGGATTTTTGATCTCTTTTTCGTTTTTCTTTTTTTTTTGGTTAGACAGAACGTCATTTGATCGGCCTTCGATTAGTGGCGCTCGAGGCCTGGTTGCCGACTGCGTTCGACGGTGGTCTTTGGAAGCTGCATGGAACCATTTCGAAACGAACGCTATGGAGCATCCTCTGGGCTGGATACGACGTGTGTTTGCAATTGAGACATGAAAGCAATCCCGAAACTTTGCTTCGAACGATAGACATCATGCTTGACGTGTGTGGTGATGGTTGCTGCTGTCGGGTAACTCGAGTCGATGCCGAGGAGTCGGAATCAACAACGATTGATGAAATTAATTACTCCTCACACAGTGATCGAGCTTGAGCTGCTGGCTGTTGGGGTTTATGTTCCGACAGGATCCATTGGTCGACTGCTGAGGATAACGTCGGATAATTAGGGTTCCTCCATCACGCGTGATCAAATTAACACTCGCATTCTCAGTGCCAAACCGTAGCGTTTTTTTGCATAGAAAACCATACAAAACCTCGCCACTTTGAAGACAAAATATGCTGCTCGGTTATGACGATCGAAAGGGAGATTTTGTTGATTTTTCAAATCAACCCCTCGTTCGAGGCCTCGGAATAAAAGGGAATAAATCCCTGAATGGCGCGCTATATTCATCGCTTTTCCATAAACCTTTATGGGGTTTCGGTGATGCGCTCACGAGATCCGGATCGATCCGATTTACCTCCCGCGCGCATTGCATCGCTTCACCGCGGTGGTGATATTTTCTGCTGAATTTCTCCAAAATAATGGCGAGTTGGATGGACGGGGCCCGGGATCCT
>NC_064877.1:21510000-21520000 GCF_943734665.1 Anopheles aquasalis | reverse complement strand
TGTACGTGACTGATTTATTCAGACCCTGGACTCCCTAGTTCTAGCAAATCCAAGCAATGACCGTACCGTCTGCCTGTCTGCCCTGCCGTGGCTGTCGTATTTACGGTTTAATAAGAACATGAAGTGTAGTGAGTCGGCCAGGCTTTCTAGCTCTACCCGGCATCTCGTCTTCCAGAAGAACCTTCCACTTAATTAGTATCTGGTCAAGCCCAGGGCCGGCTAAGCAGTCTAGTGACCTTAAGTCCTTGTCTTGTCGAGCGCCGCTCAAAAGCATTCGCCAAGTCGCACGAAATACCGGAATCTTTACCATAAACTTAACAAATCTTGAAACCACTTTTCGACAAAGCGAGAGAAATTCGCCTGGACGCAACGAGGGCACAACACTAGTAGTAGCGCTTCGAGTGGTCCGCAGCCAGTTTGATAGAGTGACAGTATTTGTGGATGGAGTGTCCGCTTCGAAGCATCGCGACCGAAGCGGCGGCGGTACAGCGAGCAGAAGTACCCTCCACGGAAGGCCTTTCTTGCTTCTTTGATCCAATTAAAATGTTACTTCATCAAACGCCCAGGCGCTCGGGGCCACTAGACAGCTGCAGTCCATGTCTCAGTTGGCTTTGGCGTTCTGCTTTGTTGGCGATTTGACAGCTCGAACGGCCGAGAGGCTTCTTCAAAGGCGAACGAGGGGGCGCTTCGAGAGGACCGTCTTCTGAGTGTGTCCGACTGTTGCGTGTTGCGCTAATTAAAGTTTTCGAGAGCATCCTCTTTGTGTTAAAACATTTGTTCCGTTTCTTGTGTTTTTAATACACAAAACAGTATTAACAAAATGGTTGCCCCGATAGACTCCACTTAGAATACGAAACGTACGCGGGCTGGCGAGTGTAGAAATACAAATGAGACAAGATGGAAGGGCATTCGTGGTCGAAACCGGTTAGAATCGATGTGACAGCACAGAATATGCCTAGGGAAGGATGGAACGGACCGAAAAAACTGCCCGAAAACGGCAAAGCGAAGCAACAACAACAGCCCACCATTTTGCCCTAAGCGACGAAAAAGGGAAAACTCGCACGCCAGTGTATCCCAGAAAATCTGAGGAAACAACGAAAAAAAAAGGAACACCGCGGCCAGAAAACAAAAGCCAGAAAACGTAGAAGAAACGACGCTCTAACGATCCCAACACACAAACTTGACAACTTAATTCCGTCCTAGTGATGATGTCTAAATTAGTGTGAATTTATCTCACTTGACGCTGGACGCCCAGATGCTCCAACACACTGAAGACGAGCGATCCCCTCAATCCCACCCCCCCCCCCCCCTTTCCCCCTCTCCCTGTCGCACGAGCACGCACGTTCGGTTTTTGGGGCGAGATGAGGGTCTTCCGTGTCCCGCTCACGCGGTCCATTCCGATCATCCGATCGATGAGGTCGCAAACATGCAAAACATTTATTTTCTACACCCCTCCGTCCCCTTCCCTCTCCTTCTAGCACCCCATTACCCTTTCATTTGGAGTTCTTTTGTGGCAGTCAGCCCCAAGCCCAGCTAGCCTACCGGCCGCCCGGTCCACTTAATTTATCGTTCGGTCCGTCCTCTGCTCTCACAGCTTCTTTCCATGCGGGAAGCGAAGACGATCGTGGTGGTAGATCGTGCCTCTCTTCGGTGCTGCTGCTCGCGGTCTCGCGGTCGATTGGCATAATTAATAAGTTCGAGTTCTTGGGAGTCGTTGGTCGGTTCGAAAGAGTCCAGCGATCATCACCAACGACCAAGCCGAGCGGACTAGAAACGCGGTCCCGGGGCCACCCGTTTCAGCCACCGATGACATCACGGTGCTACGATCGGACGACGGCGACGACGACGTTCGGAAGGGGATGAATTCGCCGGAGCGAACGAACGAACGAGCGACCGATGGTAATTATCGAATTATGTTGTATTTCAGAACACACGATGGCCCCACAACAAGAGCTCGAGTTCTTCAGCCTGTTTGCCACGCCACGGAGATGAGATCGGGTTTTGATTGGACTCCGCAGCGTCCCAGCGTCGTTCGGCTCCATATAGTGCGCGCGCGCTCGATCGATCCGGAATTGGATTACCATAACCAATTGAGTCAACGTTAAAATAGAAACTACTTCAGGAATCAGGCTATTTAAGATGATTAACGCGGACATAAATGTCTGCCGATTGACAGTCGCTCTGGTGTGCCCGTAGCTTTCGAGTTTATGGTTTCAAGCAGCCTTTTGTTTTTGTGACCAGAGCGACGCTCAAGTTGTGGTTCAAGACAGCGAGATCCAAGCTCCGGAAAGGGCAAACTCATTTAAAACGTTTTTTCGTTACAGCAGCAACAGCAGCAACAGCGGCATCAGTTCTAGGAGGTTCTGGCTCCACTTAGGATCCCATTTCGAGGTGGAGCTTCTTAACATTGAAAGCCAATCGACAGCTCGCATTGACGCAACGGTCGCATTAAGTTCTGGGCTTTCTACCGTCCACCGACACAACGTAGTGTGCAGCAGGACACTCCCAGTGGCCCAGATACTTAGATACATCGTTTTATGACGGACCGGAAGTACACGACACGGCAGCCAGCCAAGTTAAGCGAATTTAGTTGACGCTTTCTGTGAGCCAACCGTCGACCGTCTTCACGCGTCGCCGGTATGCCACCGGACTGGACCGGAGAGCTTGCACTGGTGGGTCGTTTTATTGGGCGATACGACCGTCGCGCTGGCAAGTGAAAGTGTCCTCGTCTTTGGTCTTTGACTTCAGACTCCTGGCCTCCAGTTGGCTGTTCTGCGTCTAAACTTTACGGCACATTGAGTACGGGGCGTAAATTGGTACGCGATGGTTTTCGAAGCTCAGCACACGGAGCAAGCAAAAAGGAACACATCTATGACCACTTTATGGGCCCACTTCCCATCGCCTTCCCCCTTTTCGTATCTGAGTTTGACGATGGTTTTGGTGTAACTTTTTTGGGGCTGGGGGAAGAGATTGTGTGACTGTTTGGTCGACCGAGAGGGGCATTTTATGGCACTTTCTGATGGGTCATAAGCTGACTTTTGCGTCCGCCAGCACATGATCCTGACACGACAGCTACGCTCCGGATAACGCTGAAAACTTGCTGCGTTTTGTCACTTTCTTTGGGACGCAATTTGGCGCAGGATGATGAGTCCGTTCAAGTGTCGCTTGTTCTTTCCAAACTGAGCCTTTTTTGTTCGCTCTGTTTGATTGCTTTTTCACTTATGCTTTTGCGATGAGAGAGAGAGCGAGAGAGAAAACGAAGAGAGAGGGAGCGAAGGGAGTGGCGAAAAAATAGATAAAGTTAGACAACTGCAATCAAGATAACGTTCCACTCGACTCGATGAGTTTGTCTTCTAGTGAGTTCACGGCTGGACCTTCTGATCGAATCGTTTCGAGATCGTGATTCAACATATGGACCCATAATGGTTCGATCCTCACGAGATGATTCAGACTTCAGGGCTGGCTGCTCGTCCCAAAGAAGGCAACGAGGCCGAGGGTCGGATCCATGTTTTTGGAAGCACGCCGCTGATGAACGGTTATCGGTGCGAGCAGTGTTTGTGTATGTGTTGATTCTCCAAAACAACCACCAAGAATAGCCCCATCATTAGCATAGCGCTGTGCATTGAGGAACCAAAATGGCTAGACCGCGTACGCCAGCGACAGCGACAGCGCGAGAAAGCGCATCTTCTTCCCAGTTCCAGTCCATGGAGGTCACAGTCCTGGTGATTCAGCTTCTACCTCCCGGGGGTGCGCCACGCGATGAGCCGTGAGCCCGTGAAAACATGAGGAAAACAAATCACCTAATGAACCTGATGAAGACTAATGAAAGTTGCTATCAGTTCCAATTCATAAATCTCCCACCCCGAAAACGACGACCTCTCGCTCTTTCCCTCTTTCTTTCTCTCTCTTTCTCTTGCCCTGACTGTGGTGCGACAGACCAGAGTGTCCGGAGACATCATGAACCTCTCCGCCACCATCGCACCCGTGGCAGGGAAAAATCTGTCTCGTCATTCGGTTCCCTCAATCATCGCGTTCCCCGTCACCCCGTCGGCCCTCGGCTCAACTCAATGTCCAGTCGCGCTCCATTAGGTCCGCGGTCCATCCACCTCAGGGGCCCCAGACTCTCGACAGTCCACTCTATGACTCTACTGGAACTCTCTGTCATTCGCTGGAAGTCGCCATCTCGCCATCATCCGTCCGTCCGGGCGATTAGTAGACGAACGTCCAAAACGCATAAGCACACAAGGAACGGAACCAAACCGCAGCAGCAACTCCAGCTCGCCTCCACTCTCGGCATCATTAGTCGAAATTCGAATATAGTTGATCTTCTCCACCACCGGGCACCGGGGCACCCCTGGCTTCGGCGGACTGCAAGTCGTCGGCGCGTCGCGCGGCCATCGCGAGATCCAAAAACGGCCAGCAGCTAAAGTGCCTATTACGAATAAATGGAATGATAATGATCTTCACTTTTTCATGCCTCCTGCTCCACTCCATGGATCTCGCGCTAGCAAGACGCCACCGCTAGTCAGTCAGTCAGTCTGTTAGTCAGCTCGCCGGCGTCCAGTGCCGGTGGTCAATGGAGTAGAAAATCAATACCGCGCTCGAGTGTTCGCGCTCGGTTTGGTTTTAGTTTGAAAGTGGTTTCTGCAATTGCTGCTGGCAGTGAACCGAGGGAACACCAGCGATAAAATGGACATTCGTCAGCCCCTTTTGGACAGCAGACAGTTGGCGCTGCAGAGTTCATCCTCGAAGGAATTCCAGGATTCCGCGCTGGAACACAAGAAAGTGTTTAATGCCGACACGTCAAACAGCGAGCGAGTTGTAGCCATGCAATGAGATAACCTTCCATCGCTCCTCGCTAATATCCCTCTGCGTTGTCATGGGTCCTGGCCAACCCCGGGATCATTACCGGTTTATGCTGGCGAGACTTTCACTCTTCACCTGACGGCTGCCAGCTGCCATGGCTGAATGCCCAGCAGGCGGAATTGTTGCGCGACCCCTGGTTATCCATACATAAGGACCCCTGGTTACCCAAGAGTGCCCCCCCTGGTTAAGGAAACGGCTTAAGTATGGTTAACCAGGGATGCTCATTCTCGGATGAATCGGATGAACCGGATGTGCGTGTATTGGTGAAATGTGCGTCGCAGTGGTGTGCGTGTGATCGCATCGTGCACCCCTAGGTTCACCCCACTCCCCTCCCTACCCTACCCTTCCCTCCTCCCTCCCTACCCTACCCTTCCCTCCTCCCTCCCTACCCTACCCTCAACCCCCTGCATCTTTCGGATGTGCGCATAAAATGTTCTCACCATTCGCAATTTCATTTTTGATAATATTTATTCACACTTTTTTAAAACTCAATCACATAACACTTTTTACTCACCGTAAAACGTTTTCACAGCGTTTTCCGATCTCCTGGCGATGCATGTACCGGAACATTCTGGAAAGAGGCAATGGTACGGCATCGGACTTGATCGTCCAAATATCAGTTTAATTACTCACCAGATCACGACGAATCGTTCGGCCACTGCTGCTGTATCTGATAAATGATCTGTAAAGAATGGAAAACCAACAAAATGTGTTAAAATTATGCATATTTTTGGCAAACTTACCAGCAGCGCGATCATCAGCATCCGACCAGCTTTCCAACCTAACAAACACGTTTGACAGTTCCTTCTCCGTCCTTCTCTCTCGCTTCTTTCGTATGGGGTTATCGTGAAAGTTCTGTTGATCCTCATCTCAGTACAAAATGTTCAACATTGCTTTGAAAATTGTTGTAACCTGAACGTAATGCATTGTTATAAATTGATTTGATTTTAAAAATGTTTTTAAACATGTTTTAAGCGGTGTTTTAGGCATTTTCACTGAAAAACATGACGCACATTTTCAGCATTCGGAAAGACTCTTCGACCAATCTTATGATTTTCGGATCTGAGAGAGAGGTCTATCTCCGTCCTTTTCTCTCCCGTTCTTTTGGGTAGGGTTGATTTGAAAGTTCCCTAAATCACCATTTCACTCCAAAATGCACATTTTTTCACAAAAAAGTGTTTTAAACTGAATGAAATGCAGTGTGATGCTTTGTTTATTCATTAATACTAATTTTAAAAATGTTTTGAGGGGCGTTTCGCGTGTTTTTCACCGAAAAACATGTTGTTCGTTTTCTCTTAGGAGAAAAGCCCAGAGAGCTGCCTGGGTCACTTTTCGTCAAAGCTCAAACTCGATCGCATACAGATGTAATCGCGTTGAGCACCGCGTATCTTTACACGGATGATCCTCGCAGGATCATTCGAAGAGCGAGAAGGGAAAAAAATCTGCCTAAAGCCAGTGGAGGATAGCAACATGGATGACTCGGGGGTGGCGCGAAGAGCGAGAAAGGAATAAAAAAATCCGTCTGAAGCAAAAAGAGGATAGCACCACGGGTGAACCGAGAGGGGCACGGAGAGTGAGAAAGCAGAGAAAAATTAGCTTGAACCAAACAAGGATAGCGCGAAGGATGTTGCATGGTGCTCACAATTTCACCCCCCGGGAGGGGAAAATGTCCGCGGGGTGGTTTTGCATAATATTTAATGCATCCCATAATGTTGCGCAACACTGTCACTGTCTCAGTCTGGTCCTAGGAGTTGTGATGCCTGAAGCCACTAGGATACCGAACACACACAGGTCGTTGCCACAGATCGTGATTCGCCTTGATTGATACGAGCTGGAGATTGCGGTCTGGGCGAACGGTTCGGTCTGGTCTGATGAAGAGTTCGCGCCACGGCCCCACGCGCGACCACGGCTCTCGATGCTAGATCGATGAAACCGATACGCGGTTCCACGGCGTACCAAAGGTAAAGGACCGCGGGTGCGGGCGAGTACCTGTCATCACGACCAGCGTGCAGCCGGGAACCACCGGGTCGAAAGGCCCCAAACGAGCAGCCCAGCCGAGCCGAGCAAGATCGTACCCGGTTCGCCGATTATCGATTAACAATATAGCGCCTAATTAAAGATAGGGTCATAACGGGGCCCAGGGGGAGAGAGGAGAGGTAAAGCGCCTCTTCTCCCCAGCACCAGCAACCCCCGAGGTGCTGAAAGTTTATACATTTCAAACACCTCCCCCGCCCCCACCCCGGCGGGCATCAATATTTTATGTAATAAAGCATTAAACATTCGTGACCACCTCCGGGACCACCACCAATCCGTGTAATGCTCCAGCTTTGGACTATGGAGATCTGGTGTGTCAACATAAGCTATCCCTTGGCTCCTCTAGAGTCTGTCCTTTGAGCGACCAGTTTAGGTCAAACACAACGTTCGGATTGGTCGCTAGAGAACCAGCAGAGCAGAGTCACCACGGGACATGGAATGGTCCGCTCCACACCCAAAGTTGCGGCGATTGTTGTCCCAAGATGCCGCTCGAAAGCAATTAAAGTAACAGCTTCTGGAATCTGCTGAATGGCTGTCGCGAACACTGTGTAAAACATGGCTTTCAACAGTTCGGCAAATCAGTTGAAGTCGTTGGCCGTTTGGAGTCGTTAAAGTTGGTTTTATGCAAATCCGCGGCCCGAAAGACACACGTACACACGCTAGGGCCACTAATCAGTTGGACAACTTTCTCGCGAATCACAATCTCACCACCGAAATCTGGGAAATACCTCTCCGTCGTCGTCGTCGTCGGTCATTCGGTGTTGTCCTGCGAGATCGAGCGCCGGAACCGGCTTCAGACGCGGTCGAAGAAGGGCAACCAGGGGCCAGGGAAGGGTGACGACGTTGACGACGACGATGACAACAACGAAGACGCGCGGTGCGCGGTCTTTAATAAATGCCAATCAATCAAGCGGTTGACCGTGCGGCCACAAGCTTGTCGTCGCCGGGACGACGTACCCGGCCCGTCCGGCAGGCAATCGATCGAGCAATTAAGCACCAAGCAGTTCCCGGGCGAGGGAGGAAGGGGTGGTAACGGTCACAAACATGGCACACACCTGGAGCACCTTCGCCTTTTCTCCCCTTTTTGCCGGACAAGCCGTTTTGTTTAATTTTCCGGAATTTCTCCGACAAAACCATTTTGGTTGATCCATGGCAGCAGCAACAACGCGGCCCAGGGAGTCTGTCATCAAAACCCTTGGAGTCAGTGGACGATGCCCAGGGTGCGGTGACACCGCGATCTGTTCCGAAGCTCATCAGCAGTAAAGATTTATGAGCCCGGACTATCTCGCTTTCAAATGGGCTCTTCCCCTCCTTTTTTTTCCACAGGCTTCGGAACGTGCTGCCCCCAAACCGGGTCTGAAACGGTAGCCAGAACACTAGTAGCAGCAGCGACGGTAGTTGTAGTTCGGAGTAGCCACGAGCTATCGGGTTACACTCGTTACCGACTTCAACAGAAGCTGTCAGATGCGCTTCAGCAATAATTGCTGCGAGGGAAACAGAACACACAAATGGCCGGCAGAGATCCGTAGAACGGAGCTACAGCCTCTAGTGTGCCTACATGCATCCGAGCAGTTGTTATCGACAAACAATGGACAACACAACAGAATTGGGCTCCAGGGCTTCCTGTGCAGTAGCGGAACCCGTTCCCTAAACACCAAAAACTTCCGAACACAGAAATCAATCGCGCATCGGGCTGCTGCGATCTTCCTACGCGTGCTACTAGCGTACTGCCAGCATATAAACATGAGAGCGCAGCAGCATCATGGCGCCCGTGGCGAATACATAATTAACAGCGTAAAGCAATTATTTGCCGAAGCGTTTTGAATGAATCATCCCCTCTCGACGCGATGCTGGGGCTAAAGCTGATAACAAGCCGGCTGGACCCTGGGCCCGTTTATCTCTTACTCACTCTCTCTCTCTCACCTCTTCCTTCCCGTCCGAAGTCCGAAGTGACGATAGTCGGGCATTAAACTTTTAATTGCTTCATTCCGTCTTCCCGCCCAAAAGGCCGGGTCCGGCTGGAGGGAGACCAACGGCGTGTTTAACTTCTGCTCCCTCCCTGGGTGCCCCGTGATTCCAGCGTTTGCCACTGCCACTTGTCGCTGGACCGCTGGCGACTAGGAGATGGATTCTTGGTGAGCGCGACGTCGCACGAAGGAAAAGGTCAGCTGCGGCTGCTAATGACTGATCCGGGATCCCGATAACTGCGACTCTCTCTCTCTCTCTCTCTCTCTCTGTCGCTTTGACTTTGAAATAAAAATCGGCTCCACCCGTCCCCAGGAGACCACGGAATCGGTTGATTGTTTTTCGTTAATGAAATCGGTTCCGAAACAGGTTTCACGGTGAAATTGAGCAAACACCGGGTATGGCCGGGGTACAGACCTAGAAGGGATCGAAGTTTTGGTCGTTTGTTTACTATCCTCAACGGCTTCTTCAACGAGAACGCGAGCCGTGAACTGGAGATGAAATTAAATGGAAAACAATTTCTTGTTCGCCCTCTTTAGAGTTTGACATTCGGTCATACATTGCACTTCAGGAGGTCACTCCAATCGGAGGTTCAAATTGAATCACTCCCAAAAAGGGGTTGTGTGACCGCGCCGATGGACTACACATTACACAGGAAAAAAAGAGAGCGAAAGAAAGAGAAAAAACTACGCGGATCAGGAACAGGAAGGCCAAAAAATTGAATCGTTCCGCGAGCGGATTAACCTGCCCTACTCGCCCTGCGGTCGACAAATTTCACGCATTTCACCTTCACCGAAACGCCAAGTCCTGTCCCTGTCCCTGTCGCTGTGTGTTGGTGTGCAAAGTGATGGAACTTCGACGTCCGTGCGTTCGTTCCACCACTCCTTGGCTTAAACATTTCAATTCCCGCGGATTTTGGTCTCGTTTTCTTTTTTTCTTGTTTTGTTTTTTGTTGGCCACCCCGTCGGCTTTGTTCCTTCGAACGGTTTTGGCATGGATCCGCCAAAGCGCGCGTCGTTCCTCACCAGGACGCGAGCGCCAAAGACGAATGGACGAATGCCAAAAGCAATAATAAAAGCAATCGGAGCGAAGGCCAACCCCGGTACTAACCGAACGGGCGGACCGACCGACGGAC
>NC_064877.1:21487500-21505000 GCF_943734665.1 Anopheles aquasalis | reverse complement strand
ATCGTGTCCGAGCAGAGGAGCCCACGCTGTCACGCGCAGAACATGCCGGAACCGGGAGGGGGGGGGGGGGGGAAGCTTTGCAGTCCAGTTCAGGTTCCAGTTTGCAAGCCAAGACCGGCACACGGAATGTTTGATTAATTATTTTTATTGGACTCTAACGATTTGAAGGCACGCGGTGCGGGCGTGCGAGGTCTGTTGAGGTTTTTATTGCCATTGCGTTGACAAATTGTGCGCGGATAAAGTCATCCAGCAAAACTTCATTAATTTGTCGTCACGTGAGCGAACAAGAGCAAAAGAGGGATCGGCAAACCAGAATTATGGATTTTTTTTGGAGAGCGACGCAATTGAATTGTGACTACGGAGCTTAAGTGTGCGCTCATGATTGTTATCTGAAGTGCCAGTGCCACAAATTAGTGCCAGAAGCAGAATGCCAACAATTGGTTTGGTCTGATCCAATTTGTTGTTTCCAATCGCGGTTATCTGGAAGCTATCCGGGCACACGAACAGGGATCTCGATCGATCAGTTGATCGGCTTGAGGATCGTTTAATTAACATATCGATTAGGATAGATACGCGGCCGATGGATCGTCCGCCGACTCCACATCGCCGTGGCATTCCACAATCTCCATTCTTGCGGATTCCAATGCGCAACTCGAAGAGTTTAACTCAGACTCCAGCTTCTGCTGCTGTTGCTGCTGCTGCTGTTGCATGACTCTTGCGTTCTTAAGATGCCATGCCAAATGAAACAAACGGCCAGTCGGTGTACACGGTCGGGGAGTGGTCATTAGCCGCGATTGGATTTCACGGTTCTCAATCCTCATGTGTAGCAGCAGCAGCAGGCGCAGCTTAAGCCGCGCGCAAGCTTCATAAACATCCCGCACCAAGGGCGGCACTGACTTGACGCGCAATCCCAGAAGAGAATGAAGAGGAGGAAGAAGAATAGGGTTGAAAACCTTAAGGGAATGGCCACGGGGAGCGATGGCCGGATCGAGCGCAACCGATGATCATGCTGGGTGATTGGAGATGTGCCAGATGTACCATCGGTTCCAGGGCTCCGACCATGAATGATTGTGGTCAGTTCCAACGAGAAGGAGGTTAGGTTAGGCAGGAAACCTGAGAACCCGGGCGACGCACATGCAAGTGTGATGCGGTCTACCCTTGACTACTGCTTTGGTGCGACTGATTTGAACCGAATATCTGTTCCCGATTGACCGGGCGGCCAGTTGGCAATCCGGTGGCCACCAATGCCACCGACTGGGCACGTTTCCCCCTCGTCTTATAGCTAGACATCCTATAAATATGTAGACGTCATGTCGTATGGGGGCATGATTTATTGAGCCATTTTCTGCACATTTTATCTAGCTCCGGCCATCTTATCGGTGTGCACATCGGTGTGCAGCGTGGTGCTGCAGTGTGACTGAAGATGGACCACGATTGAGCAGCAGCAGCAGAAGCAGTGAGTAACCGCTACCTCATGGACGGCAGCAGCTTGAGGATCCGATTGCTAGCTCTGTGTGCTCAATCTGGGAGGAATCCCTTCGCGACGTGTTGTTGGTGTTGGTTGGTGGTGGTAGGCCAATGGTAGCGAAACATTAGTACGTGATACGCGATACGATTACTCTTCTCCTTCAGCGAGTCACTCATAATTTACGCTGGATGAATCGACCTTCTTCTAGCTTCGCTGGCGTTTGGTGGGGAGTGTAATTACTCATCGGGATTCGGATGCTTGCGGTTCGGTTCGGGGCCACCCTTTGCGCCTTCCGATTCCAGGTTCGTAGTTTGCGTTGTAATCGCAATCTCCATGCGATCAAAGGTGGAGATTAGTGTTGGTCAGCATATGTGTGCGGGCTCTCTGCTGTAGAGTACGTTGTTAATACTATCTAGGAGCATTCCTTGGGTAACCCCTTGCCAGCATTATAAGATTCTGGGCCAGTATACGGTGGTAATTTCTATTTTCTAGCGTTCACATAAAACAAACAAAACAATAAAACATGAAACATAAAACATAAAACATAAAACATAAAACATAAAACATAAAACATAAAACATAAAACATAAAACATAAAACATAAAACATAAAACATAAAACATAAAACATAAAACATAAAACATAAAACATAAAACATAAAACATACTACATACTACATAAAACATACTACATAGAACATACAACATACAACATACAACATACAATATATTACATACAACATACAAACATACAAACATAAAACCATACACATAAAAACATAAACATATAAAAACATAAAATCAACATACAACATGTCAAATCGCGTCAAATGCTTGACCAACTTACGGGATTTTTTTATTCCATGAACGATCATCGATCGATCGATCGATTTTATCGTAAGAAAAAGTGACCGCTCTATCTCTAAAAAATTGTCAAGCGCTACGGTACAGTTTCTGCCAATATTATACTGTAGACAATGAGCCACAGTGTTCGCGCTTTTGACCAAAACCAGCATAAAAATGTCGTTAAAGACGTGATGTCGCTTCATTTCTCCTCGGTCGCTCCTTTCACTGACGAATTCGCGATCACGGAGACACAAAAGGACCGAGCGTCAGCGGTGAGCTGAGGAGCTCCAAGCTGCACGAGCAGACAAACGAGCAGCGAAAACATGTTCCGTTTAATTAAAACAAAGCTGTACCACCGCGTGCAATGATTGCGGACCGAGGGCGGAGAGAGAGAGAGAGAGAGAAAGAGCGCGCGTAACGCAAGCACAGAAATCGTGATCCGGCAGGACTCGTTATTGTTATTTGATTATCTCGCTTCTGGGTGAGCTGGGTGAACCTAGGTACCGAGGCTGGGTACCGAGCACTCCTCACCCGTTCTATTCCATATAAACTTCCTCCCGTGTGTGGGCTGGCCCACATGCATCCTCCCATGTTGCAACTTCCTCCCAGATTCTGCTGCTGCTGCTGCTGCTGGACCACAAAACAGCCACAAAAGTGCACACATTTGCATCGAACTGTTCCTGTGTGTCGTGTGTGCGGTTGCATTTGTTTTCTGGGAATCGCTTTGGAATTGGCTTCCGAAGACCGCGGCCACGGGGAGTGCCATCATCTCGCAGCATCCCCTGGATCTGCTGGAGCTGGATGTCAATAATGGGCTTGTCGGTAACAATGTTGGAATAATTAGTCACCGAGCAGGGAGGCAGGCAGGCAATGCAGAAGAAGGAAAGAAAGCTTACCAAGGAGCGGGGCAGTGCGGCATCATTAAAAAGTATGTTCGATGGCGGTCGTGGCCAGAGCGAATGTGGCGACGACGACGACGACGACGGCGGCTTGATTGATTCCATTTAATTCCGGCCAAGTAACTCGCTTCGATGTGACGGAACTAAAGCGGTAAGAGAAGAGACACCGGGTGGTACCGAGAATGGCGAACGGAAAGGCAAGGGCTTCAGTTAGATGAATCACGTGGCTGATGGTCGTGCCTTGGGGAGACCCCGTGCCTAGGAGTCGTTTGAAGCATCTCGGCGCTGTTGGGCGCTGCGCTTCTGATGCGCTTGGCGGTGGCATCATGTTGTCTCTTAATTAGCATAGCTTTAGAAGCCGTTCTTGTGCTCCACTTGAACCGGAGGGCTCCCCTTTCTGTAACACCTTCTCGAATGAAGTCGAAGAAGAGAAGATGCAACGATGGTTGCCCACTCCTGGAAGTAATAATGATATTTATTGCTAGAGACAGATACTACGATGCCTCCAAAGGGGACTCCGTGCTGTGACTTTGTGCCTCTAAAGCAACGCTCTGATGCTGATTGGGAAGCGCAATTCCCCTCTCTCGCTCACTCTCTCTCTCTCTCTCTCTCTCTCTCTATCTCGCTTTTTAATGCTCTTCGGTGAGGAATTCATTGATTGTCATTTGCCAATGTACCCGGTTGTCCGTCTGTCTCCGTTTGTCTCGCCCGTCCTGTGACTGCGTCTTAGTTGCTTGTTGCCGTTCCTTGTCCGACCTGGAACGGATCTGGTTACCCCACCCCGCTCGTTGGAGGTGAAGGAAAATGGTGAGAAGGGGCGAGATAATGAGATTATATTTCCCGGGAGCATCCTAGCCCTAGATTGCTCGAGAGGTGAAACGTAAGCGCCCCGGGAATGGTCACAAACCCCTGGACAAGGCTTGGGTTGAAAATTAAAAGCACATTTTCCCGGGGAAGCTCTAGAGGACCGAAGCCACCGGCGCGCGAGGTGAATCGAACACACAGAGCAACACAGATCAATTCCCCTAGATTGACAATATTAAAAAGGGAATTATTGTAGAACAAGCTCGGTATTTACAGATCGGACAGATCTGGTGACTACTGCTAGGCTGTACGTGCAGATGCACTTCTCGTTGTCTTGCGAGTGCAGCACGAGCCAGCCAGCCGCTCATTCGAGGAGAGAACGTTGCGTTGGACCAGCGTAGTACCGGCAGTACAGGTCGCTGGAGTCTTTAAGATTCCATTTAACCTGAAGAATCTTCACGGCATCCCCTCCCGTATCGTCTTGGTTTAAATGAATCACCTTGCCGTAAAGAAGGAGGTTGTGTTTCCTGAGTATGTGAACAAATCCTCCGTGAGGTGTTGCATTTGTTGCATTTGTTGCACTCAGTCGCAAAGGAACAACTTGAGAAGTGTATAGACCAAAGGATCTCTAATACTGGGCCATCGCGTGGCTTCTTGAATTGCATACTTGGCCACAATGCTCTTCTCTAGCCACCTTAGTCACTTCTGCTGAGCTGCTAGAGAAGCTACTACCTTCCTTTTCGCTCCCAACATCCTATACCCGGGCGCGTCGCATCGTCGCTGAATTATCGCGCGTGTAATGCACTATTTCTTTGTAACTAACGAGACCGCAGACGTTCCCTGGAGGCGATTACGATTGACTCCCACGGACGGGCGGCCAGGCGGCCAGGCCGGTGCGTTTGTATGCGCGGATTGTGCGCCCAAACGCATCGACGACGACGACGACGACGACGACGAGATGTGGCCTGCCACGCGTGGAATGATAATGGTTTTTCTCGGTTTCACCTCCTCGCCTCGCCACTCCCCCGGATGCCCTGCTTTACTCTTCGTCGATAGAATCCAGCAGAATCCCGGAAACACCAAGCGATGCGACAAATGGATACTGTTGCTGCCGCTGTTGGATGCTGTGCCCTGGTGCACCCATAAATGGATCGCTCGCAGAATGAGGGCCTTCGCAGGACCATTTTTCTCACACTCTCTAAGACCCCTTGTGTTCCTGAAGGGCACGGCCGAGGGAGAGATAGAGGAGAGAGCGAGAGAGAGTGCAAACGATTGTTTGCCACCTTATTGGTTAAACGACCAGACGACGACGACGACGACGACGACGACGACGGTGACAACGAAGACGATGCCCTACGGTTTTATGCACACACCAGCCCGGGTGATGGCACGATTTCCATAAGCACTGTCGCCCCACCCGGGTGATGGCTGCAGCTCGATACAGTGACATTGTTCCACCAAAGACGACAGCGTCGAGGACGCGGTGGCTCTTCTTTTCCGCATGTATGTGACGCTTGAACGCAATTTGAGCTCACAAATAGCGCTACTTTTTCTCACATCCACATCCAGCTCCAGCACCCAGTTCCTGGCCGTTGCGCAGTCCTGCAGTTCAGTGGGTGCTGGCATGTGGAATGGAATTTAAATTAAATTTCGCATCGAAAACGCGTCCGCTCTGGAGCGGCGACAATTCCGCGACACACTCGACACACCCGGGGAGGAAAACAAAGCGGATCAATAAATTGCGTACTCCTTCGCTCCTGTGGCCCCGCGAAGCGAAGGTGCGTCGCTCATTTGCTCACCGGTTATGCGCTGCTCCCGGTGCGAGATTTTGAGCTGTTCCGTCGCGAGGCCGTCGCGGGAACTGCCAATGCACCAATGGCCAATCCCGCTCGCTCTCGCTCTCTGTGCGTTTATTTATATTTGCTGGAAGCAGCTCTTTTGTTGTTTTTTGGTTGCCACTGCACTGCACAGGCCACTGGAACCTTTCGATCGCTTCCGGAATGCATTCCGGGTACCCGGGTCGGGATTGAGGTTTATCGTGGAGTTGATTGTTTCGCGAACTGAGGATACCCGGTCTGGCCTCCCTGCCTGAAAGGGAGGCAAGGGTGGATCATCAGAGATCTCTTGATTTAATTGGATCGACGTGATGCACTTGCAGCATTCCAGGAAGCGTGCCCACTGGAATCGTTACCATTTTATCCATTAACCTCGCGAACGCGCTGAAGCGCTGATGAATTCATCTCGTTACACAGGAAGAGAATGGAAATGAATCGAGGGTTAAAAGTTGTAATACAAAAAAAACAGGAACCAACAACAACCCAACTGGCATCAAATAATGCTGACGCAAATGCGCTACATTTTCGATTGCTGCATATCGATTGCTGTTCCGGGGGGGAATCGGAAGTTGCGGGAAAGGGGAAACATGGAACTCGCGCAGTTTGTTCATTTCCATGCTGCCTGTGCAACCTGTTGTAAGCGTTATTAATTCGATGCCCATGCCCATGATGATGGTCTGCACATCGTTTTGCTTTCGTCGTCGCTTCCGGCTCCAAGAACGATGCAAAACAGGATCATTAGCTACACAATGGGACATGAGCTGTGAGCTGTGAAGGGAGGATTGGTGGGGAATGAAACCTGTTTGCCCTATTAACCGACCGACTGACCGACCAACCGGACCAGACCATTCCGGAATGCTCTAACCAACGCATTGCAATGCGGCTAACCTGACACATATTGTGGAACGTTCCGTTCCGGTACGAGGTGTTACTCCACGGGTCCATCTCGATGCCAGCAAGGTGAGCATCTAAGATCATAGCCCAACGAGCGATGAAGACGAAACCGGCATGCTGACCACAACAGCAACATACCGCTCCTCCTCCTCACTCTCATAAAACCAACGGCATCTGACACCGGGCACCACCACCCTTCACCCTGGCGCACACGGTTACGTTACCTGCATTCAATTCAATTCAATTATGGAGAATTTATAATGCAAACTGTTTATTCGGGTTTTGTCTCGATCAACCCGCTGCCCAAGCAGAGCCAGGGCCACTGGAATCCAACCGAAGACCCGTTGCCGACCGTTCCGATGCTGGTCACTGCAATCCGTGTGCCTGCTGCTGTCGCTGCTGCTGCTTGGAAGGGCTTGGCAACACCGGTTTTAGGTCCGGTGAACCGAAATCACACCAGTTGCAGCAGCAGCTCGATGCTACTCGATGTGCAGCACCAAATGTGCATTAAATAAATCGAAATGCAACCGGCGACCGGAGCACGAGCAGCGAGCAACCGGTGCCGCAGGTGCCGCTCTCGCTCGGTGAAGGCACTGCTGGAGGAAGTGGAGTAGGATTGTAAATTGCATTTGCACGGATGGCCAGGTGATGGCGAATCGGGGGAGGCGGGGGGGTGGGGCGTTAGTTTTAGATTGTGTCGCTAGCGTACCGTACTGGGACGGAGCGAAGCATTCGAATCGAATTGTTTTGCGAACCAATGTTCCATTCTGATTGGAAAGAAAATCAAAGCAAATCCCAGCAGGCTAGCTGGCAGAGTGGGGAAGCAAATGCCATCTTTGATCGCCGCTCGTTTAAAGCTTGGCGTTTATTGTGAAGAGTTGAATATCACAACAGTGTCAGTCCGTTGATTTTACAGGAATTTTACATCCCCAGGAAATCCTTTTCTCGATCATCAAACGACCGAGCACACACGAGTTGCCATCCTCAAACCTTAAACACTAAAGCTAATATGATTCGCCGTACTCTTCGTGGCCACTTCGTGCCACGTGGTGGTATTCACTGGGATTAGCAAAAATGGAAAAGAGAAATCCTCTCGAAACGTCTCGCGACCACCAACCCGGGGTCTGGCGCACAGTTCAGTGAATGTCATCTGATGCCCTTCGACCGTACCAGCATCCGCTGAGCTATCTACTGCTGCTGCTGCTGCTATCTAAACGTTTGCACAATTTTCGCCCTAATTTGCAGTGAAACTATTTTAATCAATTTAATCTCGTCAGCTCGAATCGGTGTAGCAGCAGAACGAGAACGAGTAGCAACGTAACATGGTATGATGTGCATCGCACGTAACCTTCGACCGGCGGCGAGAAGCAGAGCGTGCACTTCGAGAGAGAGAGAGCGGTGGAGAAGGAAATTAAAAAGGATAGATCCGATTGAACAAACAGAATGAAGCGAAATGCGCGAATGCAGCAGCGGATTGCCGGAACGATGGACGACGATGCAGCAGCAGCAGCAGCCCGGCATCAGCATCAGCACCGATGCTACGCGATGCACCGACGAGGAATGACTTTCGACCGTGTTACGACCAACGGTAACGTCGACGACGACGATTAGGTTTTTTTGGGGGGGAGGGAGCGGGAAAATTGAAGAACCTTTCGTTTACACAATTGGCTGGAAATTAATTGATTTCCTTTTTCGGTCAGCAAACCGTAGATTGAATTCTCGCGCAATTAAAACAATCAGCTCAGCCCGTGACCAACTCTAGTCGCTCAGATCACTGGCGATGTGATCGGTTGGTGGTTTAGTGGCATGCTGTGATTACCACAGCAAGAACGATTGCAAACTCGGCTGTAACCATGGTCACTGAATTAGCCATTTTGTTCACTTAAAGAACCAACGAGCGAAACGGTAATTGAATGGCGAGCGACCATTACAGTTGGTTGGCAAAGATGCTCCCAGTTCATCCGCTGATCCCGGATCCCGGATCGAATTTTCCCGGAAAAGCTGGATCTAGGGGCTCGCTTGTGACCACCAGCATGATGACATGGTGGTGATGATGATGATGGTGCGGAGCGAGTTTCCATGTTGCTGGTTCCCACCACATTTGCATGAACACCAAATCAATTTCTTCTTCTCCAGCAGCTCCAGCCGAGAGACGAGCTCGGCGATCATAACATGTAATCGCATGATGTTCTTTGCTGGGCGAGGGTGGGACGAGTTCCCCCAGCAGCTTGTCAGTTCGGACGAGTAGTAGTGGGAGTCATGCTCCGTCATGCTGCCTCCTCCCTGGTCTTGGCAACATTGCGTAACATACTCTCGAGCGGCGGTAGCATTAAACATTGTCTTGCACTTTTGCCTTTTGCGTAAACTTTGACGACGATGGAGACGTTGGTGGTGGTGCTGGTCCACGGAGAAGACGCAACGCAACTTTCTACACCGAGAGACACAAGATGGCTGCTGGTGTCTCTCAACAAGGTGTCACTTTGGGCTAGAAAGGAGTCTCTTCTTTGCTTCGGTTTCCTTTTTTTTCTCCCCCAAAAGCCCTACCGGAGATCGGTCAATGAGATGTGAGATGTTTGCCAGGGCGCAAGATAGAGAACATGCTCCTGTCCCCGTCTTTTAGGAGGCTGAAGGAGGCGTCAGTGAGGTCTTCGGTGAGGTGTGCAGAGGACCCGCTGCCGATGGTGCGGTTGGTGAGTACATTGTTTGAAGCTTTCTGAATGTTGTTCCATTAGCTTGTGCAACAACAGTTTATCCGGTAAAGTGAGAGCATGATGTGTAAGGGTATGTTTCCGCATGACCTAGTCTCATCAAACGAGGGGAGTGAGATAGTGGGCAACTTTTGACGAAACAAGGGTTCTGATGAAGCCCCTCGTTGTCCAATTTATCCCGTTTGTGGCTTTAGTTTGGCATGTAATTCCACACCAAGGCGCCACTACTTCTGCTCCAGTGATACCGCTCTTGGAGAAATCATTATCCGTGCAAGCAGCTCCGGTCCAAACTTTTGAAATGAACTCCTGGCGAATTACGTAACTGAAATTATTATTGAGTTATATCGTGAAACTTCAAGAAACTGCAGTTGTGGAGGGAGAAAGAGTAAACATTTGTTATGACAACGGATTGTAATAATAACAAGGAAGGGCAACCCCGCCGCAAGGATCATAATCCATCCCAATGGGAGTATCCCCCTTTTTCAAGGTCCTCGCATCGGGTGATCCTCTCTAGATGGAAAATGAATCGTATCGGTGTGGGTATGTGAGTGAGCTACCGAGCGTTTATTGGGATTTGCTAACCCTGGTCTTCTCTTCTGGTCAAGAACGCAGCACAATATTCCCCTCGGACTCCATGGCGCGACTTGTGCACCAGATGATGATTAAATTTTGGGCTCCATGTTTGGGGCGTTTTCTGGAGAACCCACCACTACAGCACCCTGTGTGCCATGCTGTGTACCGGGTGTGGTTGCGGTCGCGCACAACAACAGCATGCGACCCAGAGTGGGGCCATGTGACGTTCGGATATGTCTACCGATGCCCAGCATCCTGTAGAACTTGCAGCGATGTACTGGAAGGTGCTGGTCCGAGCAAGCACCACGACAGAACAATAGGACCCCTTTGGACCCAGTACGCCTGGCGCCCGTTGCTGGTGTTGAAAGTTGCACGTTGTAATTAGATGGAAATTGCATCGCTCTAAAGAAGAACCTAGAACCTAGTTCCTAACCACACAGACACGCGAGGGGGAGCAGGCTAGCACGGGGCGTTTGGAAAGGTGTCAGCTACTGAATGCAGATACGCTTGGCATTACGGCGACCACTAGAGACCCCCGACCGGCATGTGTGTGCCTGACATCGAAGATCATATCCGGTGCGCAGAAGGTAGAAGCACCAGAAGCACCGCCTGCTATAATCTGAGAAAGCTTTTAATTGGATATGTGTGCGCGCATCAGGACATGTGAGTTATTAGCTTCTCTTCGAGGAAGAATGTCGCTCAACAGGCCAAGAACGACGGCTGACGTAATGGAACTGGGTCGGTTGGTCGGTCGGTCCGCTGAAGCTGTCCATCAGTTATGGTTGCCTGCGCAATTATGCAATACCGAGACTGCATACCGAAGACCATAATGAAAGTGTTGTTTGATCATGCAAGGCTCAGCGTTTGCATAAAATGGGTTATTAGAATGAAGCGCTTAATGGAAAAGGGAGGATAAATAATTGCCTAGTGTTGGACACTGAAGGTGCACGTCCAGGATAGGAACTTGTATAGTTGAGAATTGGATGTCATTTTTCGAGCTGCGAAATTTTATTTCAGATGCATGCCCATGATAGCGACGCTCATTAACCGGCGTTGAAAGCAAACGAATGTATCTATTTGTCTGTTGGCTTGTCAGAATCTAGTATCTGTGTCATGATAAAGATTAAAGCAACAATTTTAATCAATTTCTAAGACAATAATTCCATTCTCCTCAAATTATACTGTCGCCATTGGTTATAAAAGTAATAATCCAAATCCAAAAAGAAATAAGACCAAATGGTTACATAAAAGCCTTAAAATCGTGCTTCTTTACAACGTATTGCAAACAGAAGTGAATAAAAGCAACTTGGATCTGAGAGGTCTAATTTGATTCGTTGAGTTTCTTCCAACTAAACAGTGCGTGGCCACGATAGCAACTTCTTTTTAAACCCTTTTTGGCAGTTTTTAAAGTAAAATTGCTATCGTGGCCTTGCACCTCTATAATCCAGCGCAATTTGTTCAAAAATATGGGAAATCAATGCCAATACCTCTGTTTGCACACTGGGCTAACAAGTTTGAACAGTAAATATATTTTCAGACTTCATTAAAAAGTACTGCCGTAAACACAGACGCGGGCACATCCGAACACAAAAATGGATATAAACGTAACGATTCACGATTGCTCGTTTGGTGCAAACGCGCGGCGATGCGAACTGATGATGGCACGCATTTGGTGTTGCGTTGATTGGCTCCTGCCTCTCCCCCCTCCCCCATTTTTGGGGAATAAGTGCAGCCAGTTCTGCTCCTGCTGGTGATGCTGCTGCTGAATAGACATTAATCTGGTGAAGATGCAGCGCCTTCCAGCAACGAGCGTGGGGCTCAGAATCGTAAAAGTATCGAGAAAAGGCTCCAGCAATCGCACGACCACGACGCATGCCTACCTCGTTGCGAGTGGCCAAACGATTCTGCCAATATAAGGATTTGGGCAATAAATTCCACGCCACCGCCATCGCCACAACTACCTCCGGCCGGTCATCGCGGATGCCCGAAGCTGCGAATGCAAAAATTGATAATTTGACATTCTTCTTCGCCGCTTCCGCGCACCGATCGTCGGTTGGTGTGTTCTTCGTGATGTTTTTATCTCACCTTCTCCAACCTTTCGAAGGACCAGCAGCTACTCTTTTACGACCGATGATTGTCCGCTTATCTTTGGTTTGTTTGTTTTTAGTCCGGCCAGCCCTTTCGGGCAGGCCCCTTCCGATTGCACCTCTTTCGATCTTCCCTTTTTGCTGGTGCCAGGTGCCCCCCAGCTGGACCTTTCAACGGGCTATGATATCAAATTTTAATTTATGGAATTTTCGAATCTTTTTCCTCCTTCTCTCCTTCTTCTCTTCGCCCTTTCTGCCAGTTGGGGAGATGCGTTTGGCAACGCGCAAAACAAAACCAGAGAAAAAAGGACGAAAATTAACCGTGGCGTAGGAGGTTTAGGTTTGGGAAGTAAAAGGAGAGTTTGATCACGGAAGCGGGGGGAGGGGGCATCAGCAAATTAAAGGAGAAAAGCAATCTTCTCCCGCTCAGGAGGTTAACAGGATAAAATTACACACGGCATAAATCAGCTCGCCTCGGGACCACGGGAACGGCGATCGTTCGATCAGACCGGTGCCAAGGGTGGTTCGTGAAACCCAAAATCCTCACGGTCCGAAATCGCGACGCTCTCCAAGGTTCTGAGGCATAAAAATGGCTTCGATCCGTGGAGAGGCTTGCACTGAGGCCATTTACTCCTTCTCCGTTAGCTTATTTTTGTTTTATTGACGCGCATAAGGAATGCGTCAATTGCGTATCGGAATCCGGGGAGAGGTTGGAACAGTGAAACGGGGTACGGGGCGCGCTATTCGATGATATTCGATATAATGATGTGACTACAGCGTTGCATTTATCAGCTCGAAGGGTTTGAATAATTAGCTTGCGCTGTAATTAATTTTCTCTCTCGCTATTCCCTCGGGGTATGCATTTTCGTCTTTACCACTGGGTATTATAAGGGCTGAATGAAGACCCCTGATTCCGGAGAGATTGAAATGTTGTTTAAAAAAAATATTAGAAAACCTAAACTGTAAGAACCTGTCCATTAGGATCTGTCTTAAAACATCACGCTTGATTTATTTATTGTAATCGGCAGTGAACCCAAAATTCCAAATGAAAAAATCAAGAATGAAACAATTGCCAAATCTATCAAATTGATCTATTAATATCCTGTTTAAAATGATCGAACCAAATTGAAAATATTTTTTCAAGTGTAGCAATTGCTTTAAAAGTCTTTTTCTACTGCGTTAACGTTCAGTGTAAGTGAGGATTATCGTCGTCTGTGAAACTATCGCTTGAAGGTGACAATCCTCAACATCCCGGTTCGGCTGCAAATTTGTAAACAAACTGTTTAGCGAACACAGTTTCTTTTTCGGAGAAATGCTACGCTAACAACGTGGCCACGCAAGAAAGAATGTGTCACCGAAGCCATATACAGTCGCACCTCGTAAAGTGGCAAGATGGTAGGATTGGAGGCCTCCACGGAACGACCTGACGATGGAAACGCTAACCAAGCTTATCAACCAGTAGCAGCAGCAGCAGAAGCAGAGTCACCGGCAGCTCAGAAACAGTCGCATTGCAGTCGCAGCCGCTCGAACCTGAAGGCGAGCTCCCAGCAAAAATGTTTATCCTTTTAGCGCTTCCCAGCTTTCCTTTCCATTCCACTCCTCACCACAAAACCCCCGTCCAATTGGCGGAAATACAATGCAACATTGTGTTCACTTTATTCATTTGCCTTATCCCGCTAATGCACCCGTCGCCATTTTATTGTTTCGTTCTCTGTTTTTTGCATCGCTTTTTTTCCCCATCGTTGGTGTTTTGCTTTGTTTTAGCAGATCGTTAAGCGGCGTCTTATGTATCTTCGACCAGCCTGCGCACTGTCCCAAAAGCAAAAAGAGGCAACCGGACGACTGCTGCAGCGTATTGTGTTTAGCTCGCTGAAAGGATTCCCAGCCCCGCACTCACTTTTCGCTCTAGCAGCATCCGAGCGCATCGCCGTAGTTCCGGAGAAACAGGGATTTGAAATAAAAACAATTTTCCTTCTCAATCTTAAAATTATTCTCGCTCATAGAACGACCGCGTGCTTCCTTCCGTGGTTTTCCAACGCGCCCCACCAAACGAGAGAAGCGATGATTTGTCTAAGAACGATAGTTTCCATTTGTTTGACTTGGGCAGCAGCTGCAACTTCCTGCTGCTGCTGCTGCACATTCACTTCCGGCGATGTTCCGGTGTTCAGCCAGGCAACCAGGCACCACAACTGCAGCGCATTTTGTTCTTGGGAAAACGACCTGGTACTACCAGCGATGCTGCTGCTGCTGCTGCTGAGCAGATTAGGAAACTAAAATATTGATTGAATTTTTGAAATCTTTTGAAACAAACGTACAGCCCGTGGCGTGGCTGCTGCTCGAGGTACTCGGTTCGTCCGGAAGTTTTCCGCATTTTTTTCCGGAAGTGGAGGTTGTGGTCGGTGGGGCGCCAACATCGACAGCATGATGCATAATTCATATTACTGCCACCAATGCACTGCACTGCTAGCGATGCAGGTGAAGGCGAAAAAGCAGCTCTTATCGAGAGAGATAGAAAGAGAGAACCGTCGAGGTGAAGCTGCAATCGAATCATTCGAAGCCCCTGCACCGGAACCACGGATTGATCCACGGATTGATCCGGGATTAGACTAATGGCTAGTGGCTGGATGGAAGCTTTTGTAGTGTTTCCGATTTTCCGACTTTCCATTCACTCCACGCACACTGCCCCCCGGATCACAAAGCATACCTCTTTCGACTGAGTTTAATGCGATTGTAGGGAATGGCATTTTGGGAATTTAATTTGGGATCTCGATGCCACGGAAACAATGGAACGACGCTGCGTGAAACATACACAGACAGCGTTCCGAAATGAATTCTTGCAAAGAAGATGCTGGAGGAAATGCTGGAGAATGGGCAACGATGGAGCGTCTGCCTTTTTTTTTAAAAAAGGTTTCACATTCCGCGACTGGCAGCTTCTCGTGCTCCACCTCCTCCTTGTATGCAAATGTTGTTTCTAATTAAGCGAATGCATGTTAGAAGACCTCTCCATGACGCCACCGTGAGCACCGCCTGGAGTTTTCCTAATTAATGAAAACGGCAAAGCAGCACCAAGAGCAGTAGCAGCTATTCCCATAAACGGTGGTGAGGCCATGTTGAGGGCCATAACCATAAAAAATAAATCTCCAGGGGGAACAAGGACGTTGTTTGAGCGCGTGACCGAATGTATGAGTGATTTTGTCTCTGTCCTGTATAGCGCACAGGCACATATGTGTTTGATTTAATTTGAAACTCGCAGACGGCAAAACGAAGCGCCACGCCAAGCGCGGTCTTTGGTTGACTCCTTCCTCTTAATGCGTTCTCAGTGCGCGAAATCAAAGTTCTTCCGCCCGGCAGGCGGCACGCGGTGGCGTTTACGACGGTCTTTGGCCTGATTAAACCGCCATTGTGCGAGAGACCCATGGCCCCACTGGAAGACAGGATGGGGCCCGGCTTTTGACTGATGCCGGCCGGCATTTCGCTTTTAATGTTGCGCCTCTGTGCGCCGGTTGCACACATTTTCGTGAAACTCTACACGCCACACAGACGGCGGCTGCAGCTCGCACTGACGATGATCACGATGATGATGATGATGATGAGGATGATGACGAAGTCAGTGCGGATGACGAGCGCATGTGGCGCCATGTGGCGGTTAAGGAAGAGGCTGAGTTTGTTTATCTGCATGAAATATCCTTCGCTAAACAGAGAGACAGAACAGAGAGCATGAGAGAGAAAGAGAGAGAAAGAGCATCATGCACTCGGAATGTCACTGGATCATAAATTGATGCTGGACCGAGGGATCCACGGGAAAAGAATGGGGAATTTTTCATTTTCAGCAAATCATCCGCAACAGCTTTCGGGTTTTCTGGCGACCGCGACCACGACTGGCCACTCCAAAGACACACACATACACACCTTGCTGCGGTCTACCGGGTGTCACCATGCCCTCGGTCTGTATGGTTGGCGCGATTCCCGGATTTCGGTCAGCCAGGAATGCCAGAACCGCCGCTGAGTTGTGGTGGCTCACCCGGTCCCGGTGGAAATGTCGGAAAAGTGTGCAAAGCAGCATCAGCATCAGTTGCAGAACACAAAAAAACTGTAGCAAAACCAAACAAAATGGCGCAGAAAAATGCTGGTCCTGGTCCTGGGTAGAGTTGCAACAAATCAAAAGGGGTCTACCACACTGCCACACTCGACGGTGGGTGGGCAATAATTTTTCCTGGCACCTGGAACCACAACGGGCTACACGAGGGGGTCCGGTGCAACAATGGCTCGATCGGAATTTTCCGTACATTTTCCATTCACTTCCAGTGCCCATTGGTGTATGTGGTGGTGGTGGTGGTGTTGGTCGCATGATGCAGTTTATTAGATAGCAGCATACTTTTATGCCAATGCTGCCACCACAGAGCGCAATGTGGTGCTTTCTAATGCAGTTCCTAGACCACCGGGCAGTTCGTTACTATTGGCATAACTTTGATCGATCATCAGGCATTGAGTGGCTGTAGTTGAACAGCAGAGCCAGCCAGACCAGCGGTGCATAATGGAGTCTGGAACAGGTATTTCATCAAACACAAAAAACAAACAACATTTAATAAAAAAATATTAAGGGTGGTTTAGTTAAAATTTTATTTTAAAAAAAACTGCAAATAAATTAAACTACGAGCTAAAAGTTATAGAAAAGTAGTTCGGTACCATAAAAACTACCAATCAAAATCTCTTAAAATCATGACCATTTTATCAGTTCACTATTTTACTGGTAGCACCGTCTTTTGATGGAAAAAGTCGATGCCGTTTTGTAAATAATTATGAAAAAATTCTTTTTGTAAAGCAAATTCATAAAAAAAGCATCATTTTTCCATCTTCAATATGATACCAAAAATTGGAAAAAACAGAAGTTTAACGGAAACTTGAAGGAACTTAAAGGAAAACCATCTAATTTATCCAAAGAATATCGAATTGAATGCTTCCGATCATTCGGGACGAAGCTACGATGGATAACGTAAAAAGGGATTCCCCCCTGAAATTAATAGCATGAATGTATTTTCCAGCAACCATTCCTCAAATTAAAGTTAAATATTCTTAAAAAGTTATAATCAACAATGACATTCATACGAAAAATTAAAACTATTTGGTTTCGTCACGAAAAATCCTCAAAAATGTGCCTATGTCTGACCTCAATGTCATCCATTCCTTCTATGAGTTGCGACCACAGGTTTGCACCACAGGAATGCGAACGAAATGCGGTATCATCATCGTCCGCCCGACCACGCACCGCATTCACGCACAATGCACTATCGATGCATGCGAGCATAAACCACGGTCACGCATGAACGCCACCGGCCGTTTTATGCAAATATGTTTTGATGTGGTGACCGATGAGGAGGGATCGCCGG
>NC_064877.1:21480000-21485000 GCF_943734665.1 Anopheles aquasalis | reverse complement strand
CGTCGAGAGTCCACGAGAGGTGCATTAGTCACTGTCTCATGAGGTGGCCACGGCCAGACAGAAAGACGTCACGTTGGGAAACGATCAGAGCGGTTTTACAAGCAAACTAGCGCTGCACGACGATCAAACGCATTCCATTCTTCGCTTTCCTTCGCAACGAGAGCTCCAGCAGCGGATGTTTGATCCAAAAAATGGAATTGTAGACACACGGGCCAGTGCACCGTTTCCGGCAGATCAATCCGACCACACACAAAAGGAACACCAATGCACCACGCGAGAAACATCAAGAGATCGCGATCAAGAGCATTTCGTGATTTTGTCTATTGTGCCTAGTAACGGAGTAGAGGCCCCAAAAGATGAGAACCCAAAAAACCGCGGACCACAGACCACAGACAAAAGAACACAGGGATCTGGGCACGCACCGGCACCTCACCGGGGAGAAGCTGACCTTCTGGTGTTCATAAATCAGCGTGGCCCGACATGCCGACCATCGCGGTAGGCGTGGAAAGCCAACAACAAAGCCAACGTCAGCGGTGGCGTAAAAATAAACCATTTTCCAAGGAACCAAGAATGGGAGGGGGTCTTCTAGGGGGTGCGATGCGGGAGTGTGTGGAAAACCAACCGGCAACAAGGTGCCCTCCAGAATGTGCCAACAACACCACGGCGGCGGCGGCGGCGTCGGCGATTCTTTTTCATCGGATTTTTATCGCGATTCACGCGATTATGATGATGATGATGATGACACCGTCGTCTTTCGGTCTCACTCCCTCTCTTCGGTCTCTAGTGCATTGGCAGGATTTCCCAATTTTCCACCACTTTTCCGTGGCCATGGCCAGGCCCCAGACAAAAAAGAACACAAAAAGTGTGAGCGAACATGCTACACCGATTTTCACGAGACAGCGACCGTTGTTCCGTTGATCTGCGGCCTGCAGAATGGTCTGCAAGACGTTCTCGACGTATTTAAAAGTGTAGCAGAGGGTCAGGGCGAGTGGCAAACACATGTGTCCTCGGTAGCGGTTACAACGGTTGTCATAAATAATTAGTCTTTAATTTGTTGATATCTTTCTCTGACGCTCGCTGGTTGTCTGGGCGCGCCTGCGGCTCGGTCGGCATTCCGCTTATCTGTCAACGGATCGCACGTTGATGCGACCGGAAAATGGGTATCCAATGGTGTGCTGGCCGAGCCAGTAGCGGTGGTGGTGGTGGTGCTGGTGAAGGAAGAGGATTAGGAGGATGATGATGCTGGTGACACTACATATGGTCCCCTCAGCTGTCAAGCCTGCTCCCAAACGACCGGAGCTAATTTCAAGAAATTGGCCGATTTCAACGCGCTCGCGCCCGGTCGCGACTCTTTAGCGTCATTTTAGCGCTGCTGCTGCTGCTACTGCTGCTGCACGCCATTAATTTGATTTCACTTTTCACCGTCATCTGAGGGTGTATGTTTTTAGGAGTTGTCTGAGCGCAGACGTTGATGGCAGACGTCGGTGCGACATGACAGCTTCATTTTCGGTGTCATCAGCGCGACGCCTGCTACGATCAAAGACTGAGACTCAAGGAGAAGCTGAATGGATCATCACTCCTTATGTTTAAATGGTGGAAAATGCAAAACATTGCAATTCATCGTTAATGCGTTTCAATGTCGTTTGAGTTTCTGTTTTATGCCGCAGCTCTCATCACACTGTCAACTTCTTTTCATATTTCTAACTCTGATCAGTTGCGTCCATCGATCAGTATTGAACCTACAAATAGTAAATGGATTACCTACATCCATTTGTTTTCTGTTTTCATAAGAAAAACCTTTCCCTTCCATTGAATTGCTCTCACCATACAATGGAAGTGACTAGTTAAGCTAGGCCCTGACCACCAGCGATGATTGACACAATACAGGTCCGGTAATGTTAGGCTGCAGGCTGGTAAATGATTTTTTGTGACATCCTGTCACAGCAAACATTAAAAATATAATCCTACGGGGCACCGGGGAGCGCCATCGGCCATCATCCATCGAGTGACAGTTCATCCGGTACGATGACAGGCCTACGTAGCCGACAGCGCCTACTACAACCTCTACCGCCTTTACTATTAAGGCCATCGCTTATCGGTCACTGCCAGGCATCCTGCTGCAGCTGCTGCTCGTGTGCCGCTTCTTTACTTCCTGGCCACATTTTAGACATTTTTTCCGCTCTCCTCCTTCTTACATCCGGTTGCTGGCCACCTCCTAGTGTGTTACAAGAAACTAAGAAAGGCGTTTCCCCGGGAAAAGGCAATTCCAACAAGATTCACTTCCGATAGTCCGCCCGCCGGATCATTTTCTACGCATTATCGAGCATAATGACGATGATGGCGATGGCGACCGCACGCAATGAGGTGTGAAAGATGGCTGCTCATGCTCCAATCCTTCCGCCGTTTCCGGAGACAATGTTTTGGAAAATTCGAAGAATGGGGCGCCTTTTTAGGGCGTCGATGATGTTCGAAGGAAGTATTTCAAAATTCGAAAGTTCCTTTTCTGCTCTACACTTTACATGGATCCGCCACCCCCCTCGTAACAATGGCGCGCTGCGGAGAAAACACACATCACCTACGCCCACTTCCCCGCCAAAAAGGGGTTTGAAAGTGGCCGCCCCGTTAACAACATAAATCCAAATTATGGTGACAGGGCGGATAGGAGGGCGAGGGCGTTTGGTTTGGTAACTTATGGAACCGTGTGTTTCTGTTTGCGCTAGCTGTATGTCGCGGGCAGACCTTCGAGGAGCTTCCGATTTCCGACCAGGGTAGCTCGTAGCATTGTCCCCCCCAAAAAGCCCCGGGATTTTTTCCCTTCCTTCATTTTATGAAAAACCAAAACAAAGCATAAAAAATCGTAGGAAAAATTGTTTCCTTCTGTCGAATTTCCACCATTATCGTTTTTTTTTTGCTATTAGGGAATATATATATTTTTCCTGTGCGAGCGCATAACACATGCCCGGTATTTGAACGAGTGTCATAGTTTTTTCGGGAGTTTGGTTGCTGCGGGCTGGGGAGGTGGTGAGAAAATAAACAAATAAATCATAAGCGAGCGGGTGGCTCACGGTCGTTGTCGTCGCATGCCGAGCATTTGTCGTCGCCACCGTCGTCGTCGTCGTTGTCGTGGCCCAAGATTCATTCACTTCACATTAACACTCGGCTTCGGCTTGGGAGATGATTTCTGAAAATGTTCGCCACCCTCACCGCTCCCGGGCACATATGCCACGCCGCGTAGTGTGTCTTAAGTTATTTATGGTTGTCCTCAGCATCGGTGGATGGGGTTGAATTACAAGGAGGGGGGAGCACGGAAAGAAAGAGGAAGGACGATTCGATTGCGTGAGCGTAATACGCCCCTGCCTGGTTGCTTCCGTTGCTCTCGCGCGCTTGGTTCGTTCGCAGGGAATATGGTTTTGATTTGGGTTGCGAAGGTGACTTATGATGTATGCTCTCTGGCTCCAACTCCAACTCCAACGCGATTCCCATCATAATTACGCATCACGGGGTAGCGGTTGGCATGAATTCATTAAAAACAAATTAAAAGTATCATTTTTCATGCAATTTGTTTTGGTTTCTTTACGCTTTTCCGGGATAAAAAGGGTTCCACTGGTTCGGGTAGGCGCCCGCTGTCGCTTTGAACTGATACTCGATCAGCGTGAGTGTGGGAGACGCTGTGTATGTATGTGACAGTTTCGTTGACGCTCAGAACCTTGACTAATTGACATCGTCGAGGTAATTAATTTATTGTTTCCTTAAAAGCAGTCGCAACATCCCAAGCAGACGGAGTTGACTTTTGACGTCAAAAATCAATCGCAACACAGGGCACAGTGTGTGCAGCACAGTAATTATGTTGTGCTGCATAAATATGACATCAAAGCAGCATCCTTACGCCATCCCATCGTATGTTGTGCCGTGCTCTTTTGAGCACAGGAAACGAGAGTAAATGGTGTGCGATCGAGTGCAGTCGCTGCTTCTTGCGGTGCCAGCGGCAAGCCGACCGTTGCTGCTGCTGCTGCTGCTGTTGCCGTAAATTTGGCAAAAATGGCAGCCAGCCGGCGGTAATTGGCTTCATTTGCGTGGCCTAATACGATGTGATCCCAGAGCAGGGACCACGGCCATCAGTTTGATGCTCAATTTTGGGCCAGAAAATTAGTTTAACGTTCCATTACTGTAACTCATATGAGGCGTGAGTTGTGACCGCATGCAGTGTGCGTCGTCGCCAGGGGCAACGCGGTACAATTGGGTACGCTGATCGTACGCCATCCAGGAACGGGATTCAGGACGCGATCTCGAGATGATGAGATGAGATGATTCATACTCGTGCGCGCGCACACACTGCAAAGGAAGGTTAACATTGTACGCTTGACCTCAATTAAGCCATCGGAAAACAATTGTATGTCCGCGCACCGCGGTCTCTGAGGATCGGCACCTTCACCTGAAGAAAGCGCTGACTTAGCTGGTCGCCTTCGACGCCGACGCACTCCACAAAACCACTTCACGTCATCATCCTGGTCGTCGTCGTCGGCGGCGGTGGCGCAGAAAGGCATGAAATATTGCGCTAAGCAACGAAAGCAGCATAAACGGGAATACTGGGGATGGAAAGGGCGATAATAAATTATCAGCCCAAGCCGGGCCCGGCAAACGGGGTCCCACACATCTGCCGAACGATCTGGCTCGAAGGTCTAAGTGTCCAAAAATCTTGAAACAATTCACCTACCAAACCAACCTGGGCCCCCGGGCCAACGTTGTGCGATTACCTGATGCTCGCGCGTTTGCTTTCGGCTGCGCGATCATCTCTGGGAGAGAATCATCTCGTTTCCACCTTTTTCTTTCTTCTTTATATTTTCTCCATTTCTTTTTGGGGAATGAATTGGGACTCCCTTTTTCGGGGAGTACTGTTTCGGTGGTGAAGGCAGACACAGTGGTCGGTGGTAATGAATTGAAAATTTTCCGCCTCAAACCATCCAGCTGAAACGAAAACGGAGGAGGTTTTGTGGGTGCTT
>NC_064877.1:21470000-21475000 GCF_943734665.1 Anopheles aquasalis | reverse complement strand
ATTGTATGAATCTGCCAGGATGTTTTTTTTATTGATTTTTGGTAACAAATGATAGTGCGAATCCTCTTTTTTGCGCAAAAATGTAAAAGTGTTCGAAAAAAACGCGGATCCTGCATAGAAGAAGTCTCGAATAATAAGCAAAGCATATTCCTTTATCAACAACACCCAATGTTGATCAATTTTCTGAAAAACCACCTTAAATGATACTAAACTTAAGCTTCTATAATCTGTAGTTCTATTTACCTTGCAAGGACAATTCTAATTTCACACCGAGCACCACCTTTAACTGGAGAACCCAATCTGTAACCGCGAGCCACAAATTGATGTTTGAAGAACGCCAGTGCCGCCAGGACAAAACGCACCAGTGCCCGTTTATTACAAAACACTAAAAAGCCTTGTTAAACCACACACTAGTTATACCGTGACCAGCCAGCTGTAACCTCAACTCACTCCCTAGCTCCGATGATGCGCACTCTTGCTTTCCTAATACGTGACCGATGCACCAACCGCGACTCAACAACCACAGAGGACCACTCTCTGTTTGGTCCTCTCTATAATTCACTTACCCTCACCTCACCCCATCGAAGACAACCACCCGAAAACTCACGCCAAAAACCGCCAAAAAAGCCGAGAACCCTCCGCCGTAATGAGGTACAAGGATTAAATTACCCAAAAGTACCGGAGGTGGACCACGCGAGGTAGCGCGGTAGAGTGCATCCGAGTGCCGGCTGGCAGGGGGTGAGAGCAGATAATTCAATTGGCACTCCGGCCGCTCGTCCTCTCGCTCGTCCCTTCCAAATAACCCCCCCGAATGCCTTGACCAGTTGGTCTGGTCAGCAGAATTGATGGTCAGTCATGAAGCCATTACTTATCTGGAGTCCGAAAATCTCATCAATCCAGCTCCAGCTCGGCCCTCTCGTCGACACGGCACCAACGGCAGCACCAGCAAGCATGGCACCGACCGGGAGTGAGCCACACGCAATCCGCCAACTTCACCGCGAGTCCATCGCAAAATTAAGTCATTATTGGTGGTGGAGGAGCCAGCCGTGCCGCCGAAGCCGTAGCATCCTCCGGCGTGACTTGGACCGGCGCGGATGGCGCACGAACCGTCGTCGTGGCGCAACTCGTCAACCACACTCAATCATCGACGAGCGGCGTGGCCCCGGCGGTGCCCAGTGGTGTTGCGTTTGTGTGTTGCAGAAGCAGAAGAAGCCGAAGAAGAAGCCGCGGAAGAGGAATGTGAGGCCTGCCGGCCAATTACAGATATTACAGACGGTGATTACGAGATCGTTTGCGGAGGTTCCATTCCCTCTCTTCTCCATTGTCTCTCGGTCTCGGGCTGGCCAGTGGTTCCATGATTTCCTCCACCGCCACCGCCAGCCCCGGGGGGGGGGGGGGGGGGTGGGAGGAAGGGGTGCAATTTGGTGCGCAGATCCCTCGCGCGCCGGGCGATGGCGGCTCGATTTGCTGCGGTTTGCTCCGTCCGCCCGGATCTCGATCTCGACTGCGACTGCTGGCCAGCCGGTTGGCCGGCTGAACCGTATCTAATTGGTGCAACCATCGTCATGGTATGCGAGACCGACGTGACCAGCGAGTGCCCGTTGGTGTATGTGCGTCCTTAGCGGCTGATTTATCCTGCTGCGATTCTCCTCCTCCTCCTTCTCCTTCTGCTTCTTCCATCCGTCGAGCCAGATCGATCGATATTGCTTAATTTTAATAAAGAACCAATAAATAACTTCATCCCCGATCTGGACAGCGCAAAAGGAAGGTACCGCGTTCACTTCCTACTCCTCCTCGTTGCTCTACCTGTCAAAAGTGCATTCAGGAACCGCCTTGGAACCATGTCGAATCTCGCCTTCGCTTCGACCATTGAGCGGAAGAAATTGAACCACCGACGGAACGGCATCCGACGCACCGGATTGGGCAGCTCGCTAGCGCTCATTATTTCAGCGCCGGAAGCGCACCATCCCCGCACAGTCGCTCCTTTCCCAATATCGTGCAAACCAACCGCAAACCCAATCTTCCGGTTCTCTGCGCTGTTGTGCCCGTGTGTCTGTGTTTGTCTGCGGCCATCGAATGATGATGATGATGATGGTCCGGCCACTGGTCCACAAGGCGTTCGTGTTTGGTGTGTCTTGCGAAGTAAGTGAGTTGAATTTGAATTTCCAATTTTGTGGGCCGGAGCCATATTTTCTGACATGGAAATGTCCGGTACTCGCTCGCTCGCTCGCTCGCTCCGGACAACCAATCGTTGGTCTGCGTGGGGCAGGTGCACCCCAGAATGAAGATGTTGGTTTTCTTTTGGCAATAGTCGGATGGACAGGAAGAATTCCATTTTGGAAACTCGCTCGGAGAGTGCCGAAAAAACGAAATAAAATGGAGCGCAGGCAGCTGCAATTGTATTTATTATGCCGCTGGTGGTGAGCGATTGGTGGTGGGCTGAACCAAACACACACCAACGCCGGAAGGACCAGGACAATGAGCGGTACATAAAATATTGACAATAAACATGAAAGCGAATCATGATGGAAAGAGCCACCTGCCAAGCGAAAGCACGCAATGCAAATTGTGCGCCATCTTGGGAAGCGAAGGAGACATTTTGCGCTCCGTTCAATGCTGGCCTTGCTGTCAGCGGACATCCGCAGTAAGTCTATAAAGTCTAACGAACCGAAAACGAGCTAAACCTCCACGGAAAAGCCGCCGTGACGATAGTGGACCCCGGCGTGTGGCGCAGGATATTCGATCGATCGAGCATCGAGAGAGAGAGATCCGCTAAACCACCAACCGAACCGAAACCGAAACCGAAACCATAATTGCATTACTTTTGCTACCAGAACGCTCCCGCACCATCCTCCCTTCGAGTAGATCGAGTGAAAGCAAATGAAACATGACGGCCATTCCGTCGGCAGTTCGGTGCTCGAGCTGATTGTGGTCGGTTCCGGGGAGGGTTGTAGGATAATTAAAATAATTCCTCTTCTCGGTGAAAATGCGCCGGTAATGAAAATTCTTACCTTTCCACGGAGCTTATTGGCGATCCAGCCAGCCAGCCAGCCAGCCAACCAGCCATCCGGTCAGGTTCCAGGGAAGAAGAATTTCCCCCAAAGCGGAAAGCGACCAGCGCGTTTAGGATTGCCGGGCGTAGGTCGGTAAGAATGGTCGGTCTGTTTGTGTAATTGTAACGCGAACCGGTTGAGTGGAGCGCAACGTTCCGAATCGGCCACAAAGAAACTTACTCCATTCGTTAGGGGGTGAAAGGAGAGGTGATTTTTGGGAAGGAAACTTTGAAGGAACTGCAGGAGCAAAAATGCTACAAATAACTGAGGGCTGAGGCAGCCTCGAATGAAGGATAGGGAAGCGATCTGAGGAATGATTTCGTTGGATTTTTAATGAAAATCAATAGCAGTCCATTCACTGCGCCAACGGTGATGTGTTTTTGCAATGAGTAAGCGGTATGTTCGTTGCTATGAAGATCGTTTTGGTACAAGAGCGTGTTTTAGGCGAAGGACTTCTTGAGGTGATTGCCTTAAGCGGTTCACAGACGCACAGTATTAGTCCACCAGGTGGTGCGCAATACATACGATAATTGATATATGAAATGCCCATTGCATAGGAGGAGTTCATGCGCACTACCGTACACGATTTATTCCATTCGGGGAATCGGGACTATCCCGATTTTACACAATAGGATTTAGTTTTCAATTTCGAAAAGTAAAACAGATGAGAATAGAAAATATCACATCAAAAAAAAAAGATCACAAACTAAATTGAGGAGCGAAGCCATTGTGACTTTTACTCTTTCAAAAAAATGTAGAAAAACTCATTACATTGATACCAATTGTTGTGTTGGTATCAATAATTATCAGTATCGTAGCAATGCAATGCAATGTTTGCATAATAGCAAGGTATGAAGCTGGCAAGGATTTTAGCTCAATCAATTCAAAACTGTTGACAGGGAAAACGCATCGAGCGGAAGGGTGCTTACTCGTTCTCAACATAAAACACGAAAAGCTCTTCTCCTTTTAATCACAATTTACGTTGCGCACGATGCACTGTCACGCATCTATAAAACAATAGCAAGTAATATGTTCTCCACTGCGCCTGGTGAATCACGCTCACATCCTTTTGATAAGAACCTTTCATTAATCGTTTACCCAGTGGAAAGCTACCCCCCAAGAAAACAATTTTCTGTGACACTTCAGCCCATAACGCCATCGATAGAACAGCAAAACCAATTCTCAAATCGACCTCGACATCGAGCACGAAACGCTGAAACTGATTATCCTAATGCGTTTGCTACTAACTCACCGTACGTGAAGGATCGCACATTGGTGGATGGGTTAGCATAACATCCATCAAGTGAGTAATGGATTTGTGGAACACAAACTCGCTCACACTCTAGACAAGGGCGGACAAGGACTCCAGGCGGACTCCTGGCGTCCGTGGTCCTGGGTGGCGCCGAACCGAACACCAACACACAAAGCCACGCGTCCGGCACGGGCGTTCGGGAAGCGATTACTCACGTGAAGTGCAATGGTAAGGTTCCCTTCCGCCCGTACGATGCACATGCGACACTGGCGCACTTTCCAATCAATTCCTTCGATGCGATGCGGGATGCCACTGGCTGCGATGCTCGGTTTGGGGTGGCCCGGAACATATTTTTGCATCCCGTGCCAGCTCGTGTAACACCCACGCGGCAAGAGCGACGGCAGGGCGCAGTACATTGTTAGCATAAGGCCGTGCCCCGGACCACGTGACGACAGCCATCGTCACCATTTAACCTCGCGCAGCGCCTCGCTTCCCTTCGCGCCCCTATGCGCACTGTATGCGTATGCAATTTACATGCATTTTCTGCATCCTTTCTGTTCACAATTCCACCCATCCACCGTGGGTGGTGGTGATGACACACAAAGGCATCACTTGGTTCCCACACTCGCGTCCCGAGCGCGCAGTGGATGCGGTTATGAATGCAACTCCATTGCACGATGGCGGCATCCACATAC
>NC_064877.1:21450000-21465000 GCF_943734665.1 Anopheles aquasalis | reverse complement strand
CAGATAGATTAATACGTTTCCCATTCGTGGCGTGGCACGGCGTGGCATGGTTTCTCCGTCCCCAACAAACGATCTATGCACGATTCGCAGATTTGCCACAGAAGAGAGTAAGAAAGAGAGCTAGAGAGGGTCCTGGGACTGTTGTAGCCTCTCAATCAAACGCCACCACACACCCTACTCCCTGCCATCGCACGCCATCCAACATTGTCGTGGTCGCGTGGGCTGAACAGCCTCCAGACTGCGAGTAAGGGACCGGAGGGCGGTGTGCCCAGCATCATGCACGTGCAGCATTACCGTGCGATCATCTCGGTCTCTGCTGCGGGCTCTGAGCTCCGGGGAGGGACCCCCGGTTTTCGTGATCGTAAACATGGGCGAGAGCATTAATAAAATTGCAGCAGAACGGGAATGCAGCGCGATGCAATGAAAACAAACGAAAGAAACTGCAACCTCCAGCGCCGCCGATGGGCGACCTCCTCACGGCAAGGTGGCAAACGGTCCGGCTGATCGTACGTCTTGCGCGCAGTCAACGCAGACAACGGATCCTGGGAGTCACACCAGTACCTTGAGGTCTTTTAGGGAGCGAGAGGGAGAAATCGGCGACTGTTTGCTGCCACAGACACACGCAGAGCGCTGATCATTGCGCCTAGAGAGCATAGGTGATCGTGGGGTGCGATCGGCGCGAACTGGAGGCGAGTAGAGGGAGCACTCTATTAGCTATTCACATATTAATGTCTCAATCGCGCGCGAGCGCCCAAGCACGGCGGTCGAACTGTCGGATTAACTGAACCAACCAACTCGATCGCTGGCGCTGGTGAACCTGGCACGATCGGTATCGATCGTGTGCGGCGTTGAGCTCGATTCCCTGTCGATGATTATGCCAATCTCGTGTGCCCGTGCGCAAAATGGTCGCAGAGGGGAAAGGAGCAACGACTCCAGCTCTCGAATTACATTCCCGGTGCATAATTGAAATCATTTTCCTTCGCTGATCTAATTTGACACCTCTACCTCGGCACTCCAGGAACGAGGGCAGGGAGCAGCAGCTCGTGATCACAATCAGTCAAACAGGCGATGTTGTACATTCTGTGACCACCTCTTTGGTCGATATACGGCAGTAAATCAAACCGAACGTGCCATATGGTGAGAGTGAGTCAGAGTGCAAGACTTTCGCGAGATGATCGCTCCAATGATCTCTTCACATACGGAAAGTTTTCTAAACAATTACGAAATTATCTTGACGCAATGATTGATATTATTGTGTGTAGAAGCTCTTGTCACAACGAAAGGGAAACAGTTTAGCTCCATTTTCTACAGTAATTCACACAAAACATTACGTTAATTACACTAAACATAAATTATTTCCGTATATTTGTGTTAAAACTGTCAAAATGTTTAGCGCCTTCCATACAAAAAGTAGCTCCTTTCTTTCGCTATCACAAAAAAATGTGTAAAGACAGTGTTCGATCGCGATCTCGGCAGCGAAAGCTTGCCGATGACGGCAACGACGACCAATTAGGTAGACGCTGAGTCAGCTCGCCACTCGCCAGTTATCTCCACGGAAAAAGCAAGCTTGCCAACTCACCATCGTGTCCAGCGAGCGTGTCTCCCTGGCAGCAACAGCAAGCAATTACATAACTCTTGCCACCTAAACGGTCTGACGGAACGTCCCGAAAACGGTCTCTAACGGGAATCACCCGCCTTGGGCCCCAGTATCAATCCAGTCCAGCATTCAGACACCCGCATCGACGACGCATCCTGGGCGAGGGCTATTAAAACAAAGTAGTTCCCCTCGGCCAGCTATTCAGCCACCTAGCCCGGCTGGCCGTCGGCTCATTATAATAAACTCAGCTTAATTTATTGGCAACCGAACCCCGGAGAGGCGATCCTGAGAGTAACCTGAGAACTGGGCGAGTGCGGGCGGACTGTGAGCGGAATTTTCATTAATATGTCACGATAAACATGTAAATGATGTGTCGAACGCGGGACGAAGGAACCGAGCGGATCTCGGCCCAAGATTCCCGCCAGATTCGAAATCCATTCGTAAATGCATCGATCGAATGGTGGCCGCGACGGTCGCAGCGGTCTCGTTTGTCAAGGGTCCGCGCTGTATCGCCATTGCCATTAATTAATGAAACCCGCTAAAAAATTAGCTCCGGCACCCGGGAAAGGAGTGGAGATGGAAACTGGCCGTCGACCTGGGACAAAACTGTCGCTCTGAGCGGGTGGCGGCATGCTTTTTTGGTGTTCTTCCCCCCGGGCCCAGAGCCACCGCCCGGGGGCATTAACACTCACTAATCCGATATTTACGATGTTTCCGAAATCATTTTAATAACGCGACCGATTAGAGAGCTGTCGCCGTTTGCTTTCCAGGGTCCTAGAGCCATCGCCGCCTTAGATGGCGCGGGGTCCGCAGTTCTATCGGACAGAGGCGCGCGCCATTTGTTGATGGAATCCATCAGCCGAGGGAGTTGTTGTCGGAAGGTTGCCAAGGAGCCTGCTCGTCAAACGGAATCGAACCAGCAGCACCAGTAGAGCGTTTGCTGAGCGCTACCTTCTCCGGTTGATAGCTCAATAAGGTCCGCGATAGTCGTCCGAGCCAGTTACGAGCCAGATGCGATCCCTCCTCTATTGGAATGCTTCACTATCGCAACCGAAATGCGGTCCGGAACGCGTTGGATGAAACAGGATTTTGGGCCGTTTGTCTAAGCTTCTCTTTAGGTTGACCACTCGATTTCGGCTTCGCTTTGATCGAAGCGTCTCCATCATCGCTATTCCAACATTTATCCGGTCCGATTGTCGGCAGTCGGCGCTAATAATTCCATCCCTGGCGCGGTACGGTATTTAGTAGCGTCAGCGTCGGTCATCATCATCATCAACCAGCGAGGGGATCATCAGAGATGGAGCACTATTGCTCCACATTCTGGACGTGGCGTGGCCGAGAGGTCTACGTGTTTCACGTGAAGCGATTGATCGATCGCCCTCTTCAACGTGGAATGCGCTAGCACACTAACATCACAATTAGTTAAACTCATAATTGATCATTAATTTATCATCGGTTTTCTTTGGGGGGTTTGTTTCAAGCTTTCTCGCTCGGTTATCGTTCCGTTTCCGTTCCCGATCGGTGCCGGATTGGTCAGTGGCAGTGAAATATGTTGATCTTGCCAGCAGGCTGCTTATGATCGATCGGAAGGGATCGGTGAGATTAGAAAGTTGTGCTGTGAAGGGCAATGTGTAATGCTAGAGACGCTACAATCGGAGTTCCTTTCGCTCAGTGAACGGTACGGATTGATATGATGAATTGGAGACCCTCGACTGCGTTTGACGAAGGTTTGATGAAGGTAGAGCTGCTTTAAATCGGGTATTTGAAAACAGAAAAGGTTCAAAAATAAAGTGGAATGTAATTTCGAGTGCAGGAGCCATCCGATGGGTGCGAAAAAATCAATTAAACCATTCCAGCAGCTTGTCTCATTAAATTCATCAATCCTCGTCACGCAAGCACAGGTTGAGGTGATCATTGTTCCCACACAGACTCACACAAACTGCTCGCACATTCCAATTGTCCCGGTCCCGGTCCTGGGATTGCATCGCGCAGTTTCGATTCCCTGCAATTTCATTCAACACTTCCGCATCGCTCATCCGCCGAAGCGCAGCACCGATGCAAAGTGTGTAACAACAGAAATAAAATACAAAAATTAAAAAAAAAACAAAAAAAATCATGCAAAACAACGCAAAACTCGAACCCTGTTGAGTGCTTTTATTCGCGAATCGCACGCGGACAAGTGCTATGAATGTTTAAAACCGACGGGAAACCGTGTGAGATGCTGTCTGCAATATTTATTCATTTAAAAATGTAAATTTCATTGCACTCATTACGCTATCGTGGCCGGCGCATCAAGGGTGTATCAGTGCAACTGCTGCACGCAGGAAGCTGTATTGTTTGCCTTTGCAATCGACCGTTAATTGGGTGCTTTAGAACGATTCTTTCTGGACTGGCAAACAAACGAGTGTCGCTGTTGATTGATTGGTATAATAGGTGTTTTGAAAAGGGCTTTTTGAAAGCCGGAAAAATCGCGAAAATTTCTACGAACATGCTATTGGGCATCGACATGCGACGAATGCATGATCCTATTATGGAAAGGGAGAGAATGAGCATACATTGACATCGGTTTTTTTTTGTACTGCAACGAATGAAAGCAGCATGAAAATAATTCATTAAAACGAGCATATTATCTGTACTCGCTCTGCCCTTCACTGCACTGTATCACCAAAAGGCCAGCCGCCAGTCGGCGTCGAAGGATGCGGCAACAACCGTGCCGTCAGACCGGAACCGTCCGTGGCACCAGTTATGAGAGTTGATAAAATTGTATATATTATTTCGAAATCGGTCCCAGACGAGACACACACAACTCGAGGCTATCGAATGATTTACTGTATTTAAAATATTTATACCTATTAATAAATCAATCGTTATTGGCGGCTGAGGGATGAGTATGCGCGCGCGCTTGTGTGGTGGGGCGAAGGATGAAACACGTTTCATTTTTATGCGACCCTCTCTCCGCGGTGGATCTGCGCTGCGCTTCTGAAGCAGACGCACCGTAACCGGCCAATACACACGCTGCATGCAGAACAGCACGGCAATAAAAAAAAATCGGACGCAACAACAAAAAAATGGCCACGAAAATCAACCAGCTACGGCACCCGGCCGGTGGCCCGGGCTTCAGATCATTAAATCACGGTTCCGGAACCATCACTGTGTGGCAATTTTGCTGTCCATTATGGACCGATATTGCGGCAGCCGGCCGGTTTCGAAGATTGCGGCTGCTTTATGATGTCCGATGCGACCACACGGCTGCAGTCGGTTTCGCGGCATAAACGCCACACTCGCCAGAAGGTAAGGTCAGATCCACGCTCCTCGCTGGTCCACGGTTATGGTGTCCAGTGTCCAGTGATCTGTGGCCGGCTAAATTATGGCTCGATTATGCGCAGCTGTTTACAACAATTATCGATGAGTGACGGCGTGAAGAGGTGAGGTGTTGTTTCGCGATTTATCGTCTTAAACGTCGTTTGCCTTAGGAATGGGAAATGAGGGGGGCGATCATAATGTGAGATAGATACATGGTTAGAAGATACCACGTGTCCGAGTTGCAAGAATCATCAAAGCAATCTGCGCGAAACCGCTAAGAGGCATTCCTCTGACAGCTGACGGTAATAAGCGATCTAGAAGCTGATCAAGTAACATTGCAAGCGGTTATTAACATAATGAGTTTCAAACATTCAGTATTGCAGGAATGATATCCACGTGAATGTTTTCATCCCTCCAATCAAACGATTCATAATTGAATACGATTGAACTGCTGATTTGGGTAATTGTTTGCTCCTAGTCTGATTCTTGTCACAAGAAACATTGGCAGTAACAAGGAATATATCTCAAAAGTCTATTCATCAAGGAGTGAAAGTCACATGAATGATTTATAAGCATGAAAATGGATCCAATATTAACTATTGTGCGATATGGAACAGTTGCCTGTTTATCAGTCAGTAATAATTCATCAATTCTTCAGTTTGTGAGGAAGATTCCGCTAATGAGAGCGACAGATCAGCAAACGGACGAAAAAGTGAGATATAAAAGTAACTTGTAAACCATTAATCTTCCCCAAACCATGTTTAAAGTATGATGGCCGGCTGGATGGCTTTTTGCTATTAACACTCCTGTTTTTCAAATTTAGAAAGACATTTCCTATTATGAAGTTTCATTACTGCTCTCAAAAAGATCATGCCCATCGAAAAGTAGCATCACAGATGATGACGGTTTAAATAATTTCTACACCACTCTACCCGGATGATAAACGGGTCAACCTCCTGGACATAATTGATTAGTACATGGCCCCACGAATTCAATGTGCATTTGGCAGAACAAAAACCGGACATTCCAACATTTCCCGCCCAAGAAAAAGCACCAATTGACCAAACGACAAAACCATTCTCGGAATCCATCAAACAAGCCAACATGTTTTGGAATGTTTTGCTCGTATTTTTTTCCTCTTCTGTCCTGTCCTGTTGCAACCCATCCAATAACTCCATCCGGGTTACGGCAATCACTTCATCACGCTCCACACAAAACACATTCCAGCTCTCATCTTTCAGCAGCATCCTGCGACGGGACGGGACACAAGGCGGGGAATTCCGTGGCCATACGTGCGAGCTTTTATTTGTTTCAAGCTCATAACAATCGCGGCGTGGCCCCTTGCGAGCGATGACTTGGCTCGAAATAGTGAGCGAGCGAGCGAACCAAGAATCCCGATCGATCCCGATGGTCACAGCAGGGGGCCCGGGGTGGTGGTGGTGGTGGAATCTATGGGAAGACATTAGCCAAAACACACACGCACCCAGGCGCTGCACCATAGTCAAATTACCAAACGGAACAAGCGAGCTACGAGTCGCGCCACATTCCAAAATCCAACATATTCCACCCCAAAAACTGCTCTCTCCCCGGGCACCAGGCAAATGGGCTGGCATTCCATCGGTTGGCCGGTTGGCTGGCTGGCTGGCTGGCCGGTGCCCATATGGTGGAGGCCAGCGTTCGTAGCAGGCCAGCGTTCGTAGCATCGTCGTCGGCGTCCATAAATCAAACGCGAACCGCGGACAACGGACAACGGATCGGAACAAAATATGTTAATATGATTTGCACTTTATTGTCCACCACGAGCAAGGAGCAGGTGGGAGAGTGCGGGGTGAGCGGGAGGCAAACTGGTCTATTCACAACGGACTAGAGGCGGCATCGGCAGGGTTGGTTTGGTGAGGATAATAGCAATCGAGCGAGCTGCTCGAGGAATGCTCGATGTTTCGATCGATAGGCGAAAACATTGATTGCATTGTGCGGGTGTTCGCGGGGGTGCACAGTGACATCGGCATCACAGTCCCTCATTGCAATGCCCTCCCCACAGTGCATTCCACAGACAACAGTGCGTGTGCCTAGAGGTCCTCAACAAGGCGACTCAAGTACGCAGCCGACGACCTCGTGGCCGCCGCTTCAAGTTATAGTTGATCGCGAGAGGTACAATTAAGTTTTTTAAGAAATCTTCCGCGCTCGCCGTGACTCGAAGACAGGCCAAGATTCGTAATCTTCACCGGGACCGGGTTCACTAGTCGCGTGTGTTCCGTGTTGTGGCGGCCTCTTCACCTCTGCGCGCCAACGCTCAAAACATCATAATCACAACCGACACCGGGAGTGAAGTGCCGACCACTGCGGCCAGTCAGCCAGCCTCGAGCTCGAGTGCGGCCTCTTTTCCGTCCACTCCCGACGACGGTGGTGAGTGGAGTGACGCTTTTCAATGGACGCGATAATCGTTTCTCATCACAACAGACATTATTAAGCGTTTGACGGCTTCAACGGTTGGCGGAATCGCACAACAGGCCATGGGAGGCCACGAAACATGAACCAACCACCGCACCAACAACACGCCATCATGATCATCATCCGCACCACGCCATCATCGAAGGCCACGCAAAGATCTGATCGCACCACCTAGTTTTGCGTTCTAGTGCACAAGGCATCGCGAGGATCAAGATCAAAGAAAGGGCAATTGTGGCAGTGCAACCGGGCGGACAATCGTGGGACAACCGACTGGCGGTTTGCAGCATTTGGAGGTTAGGGCGCTTCTCCCGCGAAGCGAATTATGATTGCAAGAACAAGAAGGATCCGGCAGAAGGATATCGCGGCATGTAGTGCGTCCCACGCGCGATCTCAATGGCGTTGTACACCCTCTTCTTCCTCTTCTTTTTCCCCATTCTACTGCTAGTTCACTTCACTTACTAGGCCGGAAGTTGTCTTTACTTCCAGTATCCGATGGGGAAGTCTTCCACGGAGACTCGCGGCTAATGCGACAACGACATCACGCAGTCGTGCTCCATATCGTGTGCTCCCACACGCACCCTCGCGATCTATTTTCGTAATCGCGCGTCTATCAACGCCCCATCAACGGCGACGACGACGACGACGACACGCGGTGCCGATGCGAACCACACCGTTCCGATGTTGAGCCATCTTTCAACAGCTCTTTAGCGTTCTTCATCCCTTGTGCTTCCCTCGTCCGATCCACGCTTGAATCGCTCTAGATCTCTGGCAACGCGGGACCGTACGGTGGATGTTCACCACAGGGGGTGCCTAATGCATCTCGCAAAGATAGAGAGGGAGAGAAATCGTTGAGAACACCGTCTACGTCCTTGCGCAGAACGTCCACAGAGAGAGGAACCTAGTCGATCGCATCACAGAGTTCGACAATGTTGCAAGCTCACCGCCCGCCTGGCTTGGGCACCATGTTTTCGTGGCAGTTTATTTGTGTGTTCCGATGGTCCCGGTGAGATATCGGGTTCGGGTGGCGATTGATTCGACCCCCAACTTGCGCGAGGCAACGCCGCACGGCAGCTGACTCTTATCAACACATATGGCAGCGATAGGGGTAAAGCGGACGATCGGATGGATCGTGGATGAATGTAGACGTTGTAATTAGATTGTTGATTGATGATTAAATGGGAGGCCCGCGATGGCGTTCGCGATCACCACAGGCTCTCCCCAGGATACGATGGCTGTACCTGGGGGAGGGGGAACTTCGGAGCACCGGAGGATCGCCGCAGTGGAGTGAAGGTGATTCGTTCCGAGTAATGTTTTGCTATTCAGTGACGCGATAATCAAGCAACAATCAAAATATGTTTCGTCTTCGGTTCGGTTCGGTTTGGTCTGGCGGTTGGTTGTTCCCTAGCTTGAGCCGGGCACTCGGAACCCTCACTGACCTCACGATCTTGGACGCAGATGGACCTCGCACACGCTGCACGATTGCGATAGACATCCATTATCGTCACGAAAGCCGATCGCGAGGGGAATTCTAAATGAGTTTTACAGTGTGTTTCTGTGTAAGAGAGAAGGAGAAGGAGAGAGAAATGGATCTCGTATCTATTAGTGGCCACAGTACTGTCAGGAAGATCCAGTGGTGACTCAGTAATAATTGGAATTGGACAAGGGAACTTTTTGGGACCAAACCAAGACCCCGGGGGCCGTATAAAGATATCCATCTCCATCTCCATCGCTCAATTGCGCCCCCAACCTCGGTACCGAAGGAAAAGGTCAAACTCATGGTGTTGGTGGTGCCGCCGCAACATGCACCGGAGTATATTTGGTCGGATTAGTTGTCGCCCACACACCGGCACGACGGCACAAGGAATGCAGATTTTATCCACGCGAACCGCATTCACGATCGCCAGCCTCCCTCCGTTCCATTAAACGCCCAAATGACATCGTAAGAACCTGTCGCGAACCCCGCACCGAAATGCATCGGGAGTTGATTGAGCAATACCGTCGCGGTGAATTGATTAAAACCTGTTTTGCGAGCGAGACGGTGACGAACCGCGGCGGGCATTGGCCGGGATTGGCAGGGATCTTGGGGTAAGCTGGCTTGGTGTCACTGGCCTTATGACACACGGCACGGACCCAGCGGTTATGGATCGGATTGATACCGAGATAATCCATCACAGCTGCGCTACAGCACACTCCGGGGACGTTGTTGGACGAAGTGGACAAAGTGCTCTAGGCAAGAGGCCGCCGTCGTCGCGCGCCGTCACAGCATCGCTCCCCCCCCCTGGGGCCGCTTTGGCCGGGATAAACCGATAAAGTTTAATTGACGAGTTAAGATAGCGGTTGTAAAGTGAAATTTATCTTCATCCAGAAACATTATGGCCGCCCACTGCTCGCAGGTGCAACTGTCATCTGTTTTTTGGGGGCACGCGGACCGAAAGTTAATGATTTGGAAAATAGCGAATTTATGATCTTGTGGCGGTGGCGATGGCGATGGTGGTGCCAGTGCCGGTGCTGCTTATGGCCGCAAGCAACGTGCGGTGTCTAATTGGTGAGTAATGGTGAAATGGGTTGGGACGTGGTATGTAGTTCATCGGGACATTAAAGGGGGTTTCGGTAATGTTAAGACCGCCAGAGGGTGTCAAAGTGTTACGTGCGATTGTTAATCCGTCTATCTCGAGACCGGTAATGTGTCTTTCAGTCGCTTGTGCGGATGATGTTCTGCAGTAGAGAGTGATTTTATTATGTTTAACAGGACTCTGTTGGTAATGCCTTGCATAAATAAATTTCGTTCTTGCATAAATTTGTTTCTTGAGTATTCCGAAAACATGTAGCAGAAAAATAATCTTCGTCAATATTTAATTTCGGTACTAAAAGGAGAGTAATTGGAGATCATAAATAAAAGCATATTGTGAAGAAGCAGAACAAACTCAGCCACTTGCTTTACAATTATTCTAAAGAAAATCTATTAATGTGGACCACGAAATCATTATTTTGTTTGTCAAGCCTGATTTCATTACTAATTTTGTATTGGAGCGTTGAGTGGTACAGCGACCATAATGTTATTTTCAAACAAATTTGAAAAAAGCTCATGACTTTGTCCAACGTTTAAGGAAAGTGCGTTAATTGATTACAGACAACGAGATTCTCAACGAAATGAAAAGGAAATTACATTAAATAATTGCTAAGGTCGTTCAATGTGGATTTCTTCACTATCTTAATTTTATATCTTGAACTTCCTTTCGTTTCTTCTAATAATACATCAAAAATCCTCAAATAAAATCATCATACACTTCTAGAAAGCCGTGGTAACATATCACCATTTAGAACTGCGTTGCACGATCTCCAACACCAAGCATAGCATGATACGTTTATTCGTTTTAATGTACGCATTTTAAAATATTCAAAAGATTCATTTCAATTTAAAAAAATTAACTGAAAGCTATATTTTTGTAAATATTCTAAGGTAGAGCATCATTTTTACAAGCAAGCATCAATCATCGTGAATAGTAATAGCAAAAATTTCAACAAATTGGAGAAGTGTTTGAACATTTGATCCTAAAAAAGAGAACCCTGCAATCCCTCCACATTCTATAATGCACTGACCAGCGCTATGAGTCTCCTTCAGGTAACGTCAAATCGAAAAAAAACCCCTCGTCTATGCGCGCTGGATCTGGGTGAACCTCGGGAACACCCGTTCTCTCCTTGGGTCGCCACCCGCTCGTCAAAAAAAAACGAAATTGTTGATCAAACACCTTGTGAGCCACGGTAAGGTGATGATCTTCCGCGCTCGCGTCCAGCCCAACTACACAGCAAACAAAGAACCCCCGGGAGAAAAGGTTAATCAACGGTTTCGCGTGGCTCACCCAAAACCTGTGCGTCGACCGTCCGACGCACCCTAGACACCCCTCCGTTTGGTCTACCATCAGCAATTCGTAATTCGTAGTTCTATTTCCACCTGGACCTGATCTCCGGAGCAACCGCCGATCTCGGACTGCCAACGTACCATCATCAGCAGCCCTCCGTCCGGGCGTCCGAGGCCGCGCACCACCGGCACCACGCCAGCCGCGTGTGTTCAGGCATCTTAATAAAGACATTTTTCACTCCATTATTACAGTTCGAATGAGAATAAGATTAATGACACCGGGAGGGCAATCATTACCATTTTTCAAACCCCGAAAACCCCGAAAAAGGTGGTCCACGGCCGTCCCTCCTCGTTGGTTTGGCTCTAGGCCGCAGATCGGCGAGCGGAGGGGCATCCTAGACCGTTGCGTCGACGACCGACCCTACGATTATCGATCGCTACGGCCGACCGATCATCGCGAACCGGGCAACAGAATGAGGAAATCCGAAAGCGGGGCCCAAACCAACCAACCGATGATGATGGCCATGTTACTCATGTCCGCCTGGCCCGCGCGGTACGGCAAAAGATCAGAACTGTCAAACCGTCCCCGTTTTCTGCTTCCTAGCTTCTCAAACTCGAACAATGATAATCGCGGGCGCGCGCACGCCAACAATTCCCCCGAAAAATCGATCTCTCGTCCTTCACATCGGGTGTTTGACCATTGGGCGATCACGGTCGCTGGCCAGGCGCCGCCACCACCACGCTAATGATGGAGCCGTGGCCGCGATGGAGGTGTGGCGTGACCTGGTGCTAAGCACTATTTTGTCCGATTGTACATCGATCATCCGTGACAACGAGTTTTAAATTAGAAAATTCCGTGCTCCGTCCGTTCGTTGGTGCTGGTCGCCGGCGCAAAAGCGCGAAATGCGCGCAGTTCCAGGCGCTTCCAGAGCGACAAAAGACACAGCAAGACACACTTCCTGGCGGATAATTAACTTTAAAACCACGGAGGACAGCACGGGGGTGCACGAGGTGGGGCTGAGGCATTAACTAACAAACCAACCAAAGGGTGTTTATGTGTGTGCCGGCGGCCGGCCGCAACCAGGCGCACGTTCCTGTTTGACCTCCGTTCGCGACGGTAAAGGTCGTCCGTGGTATCGCGTGTCCAGCATGGTGTCCAGGTCCGTGATGGTGCGACCAACAGTAACTTCTTCTAGCCAAAGAGAAGAAGGTGAGAAATGGTAGGTATGCGGTTCGTTCCAGGTACTGAATTGATTGACGGTTTTTGGGCCATCTAAGGACTGGTGCACTCTCTTCGTCCGGATGAGATGTAAAGGTAACTGAAATGGAACGGTCTTTCTCTCGCTTAGCTTTCTCCTTCCAAAAAAAACCATTGGCGCTAACCGGACTAGTTGAGTGATAAACCGTTTTTGCCAGCGTCGTCTACTAAGAGATTGGCACAGTTGTTGACGGTCCCTGGGAACTACCGCAAGTGCGAACTGGTAAAGTGCAGTGTAAACAGAGTTCAGTTCTAGGGGAAAAGTGAGGTTTTGTGCAAGATAATGCGATAGTTACTGCGACGATAACGCCCTCGAACGTGTCACTTCCCGAGCTCAACACCATGTAAAGTGTCGTCACAGAAACCCGGAGTTTCCGACACATCTCACCAGCACAGCACCAAGTAACAGCAACGCCTGGCAACGGATCCGGGGACGATAATGGGAAAAATGCACTGTGCACCACGTCCTGGACGTTTCGAGGTTAATCGAATGGAAAACGCCCGAGTGTGGCCCATGTCCTGAAACACGCACCCGAAAGATACACGCTGGGCACGCAGGACGACAACGTGCCATCGTGGGTTACGCGAACGCGGAACGTGCCTGGGAATCGGTCCATCTGAATCCGGTGTCCGCCCGTGTCCTTCTGTTCCTCAGTTACTCCAATAACGAGTCCTCATCTTGTCGCGAGGAGGATTTCCCATCAAAATTAGGGGCCCGAAACCGAGAAAACACAGATAATGCATTTCCGTCAGTCCACTAACTACGGTTGCGGTACTCCAGGGGAAAGAAGAACGACGAATTCGGAAGTGGCTGCTGCTGCTGCTGCCCTGCGATTAGAAGCGAATTAAGATTGATGAGCAAATAAAAGTCCTTGATGGAATCGCCATTAAAAAATCGAACCACTACGCCTCGAACAGCCTCGTGACCAATGGCGGGGCCAACAGATGAAAATCGATTGCCGCGTTGGTTCGCGTTGCTTCACGCGGAGGATTGGCTTCCTCCGTTTAGACAGTTTTTCGTTCGCTGCTGCTGCTGCTACTGCTGCTCAGATCATTCCAATGCCCCCTTGAAGCATCGGTAGCACAGCACAGGGTGATTTGATTTACGAGTTCCATGGCAACCGTACTTCCGCTGCTGCTTTATGCATTTTTAAAGACAAACATGTTGCTTAAGCACGCCCCATAAACCCACAGCAATCGGCATTTAATCGTTGCGTTCGGAGCGATACTTTAATGCTATCTCTGCGGAGGATATTTGCACAAACACTCCGACAAACACAGAGAGAGTCGCGGATTCCGTTTTGTTCCTTTGGAACGCCCCTCTTAATTGCTCTTATCTAGCACTCGGTTTCACGATACGCAGCTCAACAACTCATATCTTTCCGACACTTTTCAGCACTTTCGCCGATTATATTACGTTCGTTCTACGAGGCAAAACAGTAATGGACATCTTTACAACTGCCTGCCACTGGCTCAGGGGCGCTCGCATTGTAATGAGTGTTCGCTAATCCACGGGGAAAAGGCCCAGAAAACCACGGGCCTCAGCCGACCCAGAGGATTGAATGGGAATCCGACACATCCAGACGGGTGGCGGCCACCAATGGGGCTGGTGCGGTGCTTTTTTGTGCCCACCGGAACTCGCGGACACTGTGCGCCATTGTTAGTTGAAATCCTATCAACATTAATCGGATCATTTCGAAAGTGTACACATTTAAGGCTGTCGGCAGTTGGGAGCATAAATGCAAACGCGCGGTGGTTGTGGGTCATAATTTGCGTGTCCATGGCCGCATGGGGCTGGCCGGTCCGCGTCATGACATCCGGTCTGCTGCGAGGGGCCCAGCGAGCTAAGCCCAGCTCAAGCCTCCTGCCCTCCTGGCCCTCCTGGGAGAGTATTCAATCCGACGAGAGTTTTAGCCAGCTTAGCTGTGGTGACCGAAGGGCGACGTGAGGCCTGGCGGTGACAGTGGCGTCGAGTCTGGTGCGGCTGAGCCCCGGATTTACATTCCCATTCGCTGCGCCAGTGCGATCCGTGTGCCGTGCGCCCTGGCCGAAATTTACGTTTTCACCATTTTAATCACTTTTCACTTCGGGTGCCGCATGCCGGTCACCCTGTACTCAAGTGGCTGGCGCTCAAGTGCTGACCAAATAACGGGTAACCGAGAGTGGCAAACGAGACAGTGGCAGTGGTGGCGCGAATGTTTCTGGTGACAGAACGGACGCTCGCGGCGTGTGAAGGCGAAAATCGGGCGTGTGGACAGCATAATTTGGTATGCGCCCGGCTCGATCCACTAATCGCCGATGATTATCTTTTATTATTCAAAATACGCTGCACCGACACCGATGCCGAGATCCCGCGTGAGGTGCGGTAGGTTTCGATGTCGCTTCAGCAAACGGCGTGGCATGGCACGGCACCGGCACGGAAGGCAAATTACAGCAAAAGTGTTGCATTCATACACAAATCACGAACGCGTACGCCAGCGCGTGTGGGCGCGCCCGGGGACCGCTGAGCAGATGCTGATGCTTTTGAGGACA
>NC_064877.1:21422500-21445000 GCF_943734665.1 Anopheles aquasalis | reverse complement strand
GTAGTGCCTTCCCTTCCCACCCGGGGTGAGTGCGAGGTTCCTGCGGTGCACGACGCAACGCCTCGTGTTCTGCCAAATTTATGCCAAAGAAATAACGGCCAAGGTGTGAAGCGTGACGAAGTTTTTCTTGATTTTTTTTTTGTTTGGGGGAAATGAAATTCAGGTTCCGCTTCACGTTTTTCCCCGGCTCCCTGCCGGCCAGTGGTTTAAGGCCTGGACAGCATCTCGGTCCGTGCTCGTCAACCGTGAAAACTATGTCGTTATTGTCTGCAGCGATGGCGCGTTGTCGCGGGATCTCTTTCGTGTGGTGGCGGTGGTGAGGAGCAGCAAGAACTGCTGAAAATGCTGAATAGACCGAGACGAATGTTTAGGAATTTTGCAATTATGCAGAAATATGCACGAGTCCATCGAACTCAAAGCCACCCCCTGGCGGTTCATAATAAAAACGTTGTGTTGCGGAAACATTGCCAAAAGCCGTGTGTAATATAGACATTTTTGAGAACTTCCGGGCGGGGTGGTTTTTGGAGACTTCACTTAGAACTGGCGGCTTAGCATAGAAATAGCATAACCATTCGGTGGTTGGCATGACTGCGGGTGCGTCGTTCTATGTTGTTGGTATGTGTTGTGTTCCGATTAGCGGAGGGGCAAAATGCAATAACAACACACGTTATTCCTTAGCTAATCGACAACATTTTGGACTACTCTGCCTCCCCCCTTCCCTGAAATATGCTCTCCGAAACTGAGCCCGATTAGCTCGCTCATTTTTCCCGTTTTTCGTTCGCAATGTTGAAAGGGAAATGCTCGCAACAATGCAGCCCAGCACTTCTTCATCTCAACGGGAGCAACGGGCCCGATGACACTTTGTGCATTCATTAGTCATAACATTTAGAAGCACGGGGCGTGGAGCCGCTTTCTGGAGGAATATATGTAGCTAAACGGTTCATTATTTATGCACCTTTTGCCCACGGAGAAACGGCGTCTGAATGGTGATGATGGTTTTTTGGGGAAGATTCGTGTTCCCTCTTCTCTTCATCGCGCACTATAATGAAATGCGTTCTGTCGTCTGTTGTGTTGTGAGGGTTTTTTTACTCTTATTTTCTGTTTTTCATTCTTTTGTCTGCCACTTGAGGTGCTACATTCAATGCATAACCTGGCCGCTTGGCCATGCCCCTGACGAAACCAAGGCACGTTTGCTAACGACTTCTATTACCAAACCGAGGCCTTACTCACCTTTTGTGACCGCGCGTTCTTTCGGAGGAACGCATTAACTAGCGAAGCGAACGGTGTCTGCGTTCTGGACACGTTCTCTGCGTACTTTCTTAATATGTAAATATATTATTAACCGAAAAAAAAACCCGAGCGTTACCGAGAGGAACAACAGAGCAGAGCAGAGAAAGAGACGGAGCGCAACATGCCTTTGGAATGCATTTTCTCACCGATAACAAGCAGGGCTATCTGTCTTGCGGTATTCAGCTGCCCCTTGGTTAGAACCTTATGCATAAACTGCTTCGGCCAGCTCGCACACGGATTCTCTGGAGCTTTGGACTTCGGCTGGCCAGACTCGTTAAGTGGAAAATCCGAGAATCCCAGCAGTACTCTTCCCGCCGCTACAGCAAGATTTTCGGTGGACAAACAAACCCCTTGGCCGGAATCTTTCCGGATTCTTCTTTCGGGGAGTTTCTGGCTCTTATGCTCTGGTCGGGGCGGTCTGCGCGCGGTGGATACAGTGTCCGTCTCCAACGATGGCCAGACAACGGCCACTTATTTGCTTCTAGCCACAACTGGTACTGTGTGGCGTCAAGAATGCACACACAATAACTAGTCCAGCGACTAAACAAAAGCCCCGACAAGCGTGCGCGCCAAGCCACACCACTCCACGCCACAATGTTTGTGTATGATTCCCTCTTTTGAGAAGCGTTTTTTTCAATCTTTCTTTCTTGCTTTGGTTGTTGTTCGCTTGTGGTCACTGGTTCGTCTGCCTGTCGTCTGGCAGACACGTCGTTTGTCTGCCGCGAAGCACATCCTCGTCAAGGGCGCGCGCCAGCGTCCGCTTGTTGTTGTTCGATTGTCCGGGACCGAACTCGAGTGCGTATGTACGGAGCAGAGAGGAGCAGAATACACACATCAAATCAGCATAAACATCACTCGACGAGAGCATAAGTAGACGGGAGGATACACGGGACGGATGGACACTCGATCAACGTCGCCGTCGAGGCATCAGGCGCGCGCCTAGCAGATCGCTCTCCCTCTCTCCCTTTGGCCGCCATTTGCCGAGCTAATGTTACTGGCCAATGTTTTGTGAAGAAAAGGGTTTTCAGGAGTCTCTTGGCTTCCACGGGTGGTTTGGGTTAGATCCCACAGATTCATTCTGCTTGTTTTCGGATCTCCGATCTCGAGTGACGAACCGACGTCCTTGGGCTCATCGTCGCTGGTCCATCGTGTGCGCCTCTTGTTCTTGCTTCTTCCAATGCTGGCTGGCTAGCTGGCTGGCTAACTGGCGTTGTTTTCGGCTGGCTCTCTTCACTCGACAAATGATGTCAAGAAATCTTGCCACCATCCTATACAAACGGCGCAAAACTCGCCGGTTCTGGACACCCTGCAAACCATTTTACCGAAAGCAAAGCCAGAAAACATCCAAGATAAAAAGAAAGGAAAAAGGTTTATGCATCTCATCGCCACTCAACAAGGGGGAAGCTACTCATAAAACATATCTTTGTATGTATGCTCACACGACACGAGGAGCATGAGATGGAAGTTAACCTTTAAGCGCGGTCCTCAGGTATTTCTGGATTATTAATCATCGAGCACCACCACGGTGATCCCACGGATGACGAATTGTCATTCTTGCTAACCTGTTGTTAAGCCTTGCACAGCTACAGCAACAACAAGGTAAACATTAGCCAAGAATCCAACTTAACACCAAGCTGTGTGAGCTGCAGTTGGCTCGGAGGAATTTGGCCGAAAAAAAGAAAACTTCAACCTGCACTACACGCTGCTCCGTTCGGTCGCTCGGTCGTTCTAGATCGTGGAGTTGCATCGTGGTTTGTTGGTCATGCTCACTTTAACATCTTGCAGCTCACGAGAAGGAAGGTTTGCACCGAGTTGTGTAGCTACTACTTCTAGACCGAGCGCCCGTGTACTACCGAAGACGACGACGGCGACGGCGAGTGTGTGCCAAGGAAGAAAATGCTTCACGTGAATCCGGCCAACCAGCCCATCGGTGTGCCACATTCGTCCCATGTTTACTCGTAACGGGCCACTGGTCACTGTACGAAATTGGCCGGCATCTGGTTTCGCTACGAGTCGGTGGACACTCAGTAAACAGAACGAATGCAAGACGCGTGAACGATCCGTAGCACCGATGCTCCTTCAAATCCCGGTGAGGAGAAGAAATAATGAAGGAGCACTTCAAGAAGCTGGCCTGGCTGGTTCGTTGAAGCGAATGCAATTCCCAAACAAACCAAACGCTGCTGTCAAATGTGCTACCACAAACCGTGCATGCCACAGTCTCGAGAGCAGCAATTGCAACAATGCTCACCGGCACTGCACTGTTTGATACAAGCATACAACCTCTCGGAATCCATTCCATTACGCCTCATCGAGCGGAAGGAAGCATAAGCAAGGCAAAAGGGGCGACAGTGGATCCCGTGGATCGTGGTGGTCGATGGTCAACAGTTTACTGAACTGAACTGTGCAAGCAATCGGTTTGAAGCAGTAAGGACCTACTGTGCGCGAGTGTTCGACCGCGTGATAATAAATGCCTTTGCCCTTCCGCTGAAAGCGCTAAAACATTTACAAATCGGATACCGCGATCGGTCATCGGGTATTGCTTTTAACAGCTTAAAAGCGCTCTCGACAGGAAGCCGCTTTTCGGCATCGCTTTTCGGCACCCAACGAAACCCGGAGCCAAAAACAGCGAAGGCACCGAAGTATGATTTATCTCTCGTTTTTCAGTTGAGCGAACAGGCAGGCCCTCAAACCGCCCCGGTCCCGTTCGGAACCGTCATTTGTCTGGTGTAACGAAGTGGAAAGCAAAGCAAAGCCGCTCCAACCAACCAACCAACGATTGCCAGGCGAAGGCTCGAAGGCTGTCGATTATTTTCCGATGGTTTTCCAATCATTTCCACCAACGAGAGGCAGAAAACTCCGAGACCATAGCCCCGGACCAGACCGGCAGCAAGTAGTAAGTCCTTTTTCCATCGGCAACAGATTTGCGCCGTTCCCGGTCGGTCCCTTTTCTTACCGATATAGTTCCGGGACTTTCATCCTGGTTGCTCAACCCTCCCCGCTACGTAATGGTTGCAGGCGAAAATTAACGATCCATGCTTCGATTATGTTTATTATTATTGGACCGGACTTGGCCGTGGCCGAGCAGACTGCCACAGCGGGTTGGTATTCTTTGAAACCAGGACCTCCCGTATCCTTGTTCGTTCATGTTGGAATCATGCGGAGTCCCCGTGGGTGTAATAAATGATGAAAAGCACTATGCCCTTTCCCTTGGTGTTTGGAGTTCCCGGGACTGTAACACGTGATGGTGTACTGACACCTTCACCGTTATCGCTGCTGCCACATCGCTGATACCAAGCGATTCATCAATTCGAATACGAAGAAGCTGCGGAACTGGCAGCAATTTAGCATCGGCTCGTGTCAGTCGTTACACATCATACATCGTGCAAAAGCAATCACTAATTTCTAGGAAATTCTGTTGGCAAACAGCGATATTCGTGGTAGGAGGTGGGTAGCAGTAGCAGTTACGTTGCGAAGTAATTGCATTTTTCCGGAATTTCATAAAATGCAGATTGCCTTTGAAGGGGCAGTCAACAGAAAACGTTTATTGGGCGATGGCCCGTTTTATAAACATGTGAAGCAGTGTTAATTTGCACCATCGGTTGGTTCGTGGTGGGGTTATCTTTTTTGGCTTGTCGAACGGTATTGCATTCCAAAAGCAAAACGGTCGCCATGTTGTGTAGCATAAAGGCAAAGAATGCACTAGTTGAATTGAATGAACATCAATAGAGCAAGAGCTCTATTAAATGAGAATTTGATTTGAAATTTTTGGATAACTCGCTTCGTTAGATAGTTAGTTGCTAGCCGTGTGCATATGATGACCTGATGAAATGGATCTTTGGACTTGCAGGTGCTCTCCCTCAAATCCAAGACAAATTTTTAATTGATATTGTTCGTATCGCGCATATGAGATTAAAAACTTCGCTCTTAAGCATCCCAACTTGTACAAGAAGCAATGCTTCATGCTCAGAGATGGATGGAAATTAAATTGCATTTTGCATATGGATCCCATCGTAGCGTTCAACTGCTCAAGACATCCTTCATATAAAGGGATAATTGGAAACAGATTTCCAAACTTGCACTTATGTCGCAAAATCTGTCATTGACCTATGCCCAAACGTTTTACTGTTTATATACACAACTATTTTTTAATTTTGACTTTTTAAATCCAGAACCACCAGTAAAGGAGGCTCTTCCTACTACGCCTTTGCTTTGTTATGCGTGTCTTTGAGAGAAGGCATGCCAACATTTAGGAAAACAAAGAAACCCCAAAATATTTTATAAATGGTTAGACCAAAAGCTATTGATTGTAATAACATTGTAGGATTTGTTGCATTTCATATTTGTGAATCTGACTGTTAGATATTGCTTTATTCTAGCTGAGATACTTTTTCCCCGAACTATGACCTATTTCAATATATAACAGAGACCAACTAACACAAGAGTATAATTTTAATAACGTCTTCTTCTATGATACATTAGAAAAAACGAATAAAAACACATTTGCTCGCTCCTGACTGCAGCCTTGTAAAACACAAACTCAAATAATAGATTGTTTAGCCTCCCAAGAGCAACTAAAACAATCAGAAAACACATTACATTCCCCTTTCGGTGTCAGTTAGTAACGTTTTCCACGACAGGCAACAAACAACAGCAGCAGCAGCACCAACCAGCCAGCCAGCAACAAAATGGCATCGTGGCACCGCGAGACCACCGCAAGCCGCACCCACCAGCCGCAGGATGTCTTCCGGTATGCCAGCAGCAGCCGGTTACTACGGTCGGTCGGTCGGTCGGTCGGTCGGTGCTGCTCTCGTCCACCTTTCCCCCCGCCCGGCCCATTCCGGGTGTAAAACATCTTTTTTTGAATTATTATTTAGCAATTTGTTGGAAATTATTTACAAAACTTTTGTGTGTGCGCGCAGTATCTTTTCCGAGCCATCTCGTTTTTCATTGCTCTTCTCCAACTCGGCTGGGGAGCAGGCAGGCAGACCGACCACCGGTCGGAAATGTTGCCCAACCGAGTGCCGACAACAGACAGTGGAGAGAAGGAGTTCTCTTTTCTCTCTGGTGGTGGTTGGGCCCGACCAGGATGCTGGCAGGAAGCAAGACACCACCAGCAGCAGCAGCAGCAGCAGCAGCCCTGGAGGGAATGTCCTGGAGAAGTTTTCAAGTTTCGCTTCTCGCGTCGCTGGAACTCGAACTCGAGCTGCTGCTGCTGCTGCTGCTGCTTCTCGACGGCTCCGGATCTACTTTCACGACCATCCTGTGGGTCTTCTCCGCCTCATTCCAACTCCAAACCGAAAGGATGTCGACTCGACGATGACGATTGAAAGAAAGGAGACCTTTGATTGTGTTAAACCCGGGGCAGTGGAACTTTTGCCCTTCACCACCAGACCACCATCTCCCTTCCCCTTCCGGCCATTCGCACCGTTTCGTGATTCCGGAAAATGTTGAACCAGGATCATGCCATGCTTTGTTCGAAGCTCAGCTCGTTGCAAAAGTGCAGCACCAACAGCCGGAGCAGATAGAAACTTGGTGAGGACAACGCAATTGCATTGCATTTCGTATCTCTGCGACATCGTGTACGGTTTCACGTGGCATCATCAAACCTCGATGCTGATGTAATATCATTTCCGTTCGCCTCGTCTCTGCGATGAGCTGCTGCGCCTGCGGTTCATTTGGAATAGTTCTTTTTGGTGGGAAGATGGGGCCAACATAATTGAACCAGTTTCTGTTGCTCCCCATACACATCATCATCTTGGCGTGACATCGAGTGGTGAAATCAAGATTCCGTGAAAAGTTGTCGGAGTTCGGAGCCCAAAGCGCAGCGCTCTTTGATTGTATAGTGTCAGTGCAGCATAGTTCCTTGCAGCAGCAGTCATGCCTCGGGGGAAGAAGGGTGGCAAATGAGTTTTCGTTGCACATAATTAGCATCTTGCAATGCGACGCCGACAACGGCGATGACGACGATACGCAGCCTGGAGAGTGTTTCGCGGGAAATGAAATTCAATTTCGGTCAACCCCTGATCCCCTAGGACCGGCAGTCCCATGCCTTCGTTAGCACTTTTCCGGTTTGCCTACTCGTTTCTGCTCCGAGTGGAATCCAATCATCATCATCTTGTGGCTCTCTGCGCGTGGTGCTTGCTTTATGTATGAACTGGATTGTTTAGGAAACAAATAAGTTGTGCCACGAAATCAAATATTTGCTTACAATCCGCCAACAGCACCACATGCACCACGAGGCACGGTCCCTCTTCCTCCAGCTCTCTCTCGCTCTCTCTGTCTCTTTTCTGTGGAAAATCGCTAACCAACCTCCGATGGCGTCCATGTCGTGAGCTTCGTTGGACGCCAACCATGACAACCTGACAGTTCGGTTAAGTTGTGCGATGGTTGTGGTTATTATTTGCCATTTGCACGATTTCCCCGACCCCTACGGCCTCTCGGGGTGGGTTTGTCCCACCGTCCCTTGGGTGTAGCCATCCGAGGTTCGCGGCCAGGAAATAGAAAATTAGATTTTCGAAATTCAGTCCCCCAGGAACAAGCGAGAGCGCGACTTGCGGCAGGTTTGACTGACCAAAACCGTGGGTCCCAGGGCCATTCTCAAGGGTGAAGAAAGAGGGGGTGGGGGATGGTTGCACCCTTTTGGAATTCACCGGAAGTGAACAAAACAAAAAATCCCTCGTCGAAAAGCGAAACGAAATGTTGTCTCACTTGCACCGTAGCACCGGGAGAGTTGTTCTAACTTTGCGCGGTTTTGATTGGTGTGTGCCAAGGGGAGGTGGGGGGGGGGGGGAGGGAGGCTGGTTTAGCGCGGGTCCACAACCAGCATTGTTTGTTCCATTCTATCCCCACAGCCACCCCTGCGAGCTGGACATTTCGACGAACGTACAACGCAAATTTGCTTTTGTGTTTGACGCCGGGTGTGTGTTTGTGTCGCGCTGGTCGCGGAATGCTAATGAAATTTGAATATTTGGTATTCGCGCGCGAACGAACGCGCTGACCACGGGTTGACGGGCACGGACCATGCGAGTCCCAACTCCCGGGACCCCGCCGCAAAATCAAGCTGCGGAACCGCTACGGTTGCAGCTCCAGAGTGGCGCCTCTCCCGGTGACATGTCCGTGGAGTGTGTGAATTTTCGCTCCGAAGTTCGCGGCCAGTTGGACCAGGGCATCGTATTTTTTTTTCTTTCTCTTCTGCTGTGGCCCCTCGGAAAGCACCAGCTCGGATCTACCGTTCCGGACCTAACGTTGATTAGAATCAACAGCACCGAACTGACGGGATTCGATTGGGAAATCCGGTGGCCCGTGGCAAATAAATGATTGCTAATGAATATAAACTAACCTGCTGGCTGGCTGGCTGGCTGGTTGGCTGGCCCCGATCCGATAATCCACCGGACCGGAACCCATGTTGTTGAAAGAAAAGTTGTGCCAATCGCTCGCTCGAATGTGATGCAGAACCGGCCCCGAATCCAGATTCCGATGTGCAAATACGGCGGAAACGGAAACTATTTTTAATAAAATGCTACGAGACTGTCGCTCCCCTTTAGGACAGCAAACAGCGCCATGCTTTGTGATACAAACGACACCTTCCATTGATGTCTTGGCACCAAAATGCTCTCCGGAACTTCCCGGACTCGGTGCTCCACCGTCATCATCATCATCCCGGGGTAACGAGCGCCGGTACAAACGTTCCCCATTAGACTCCAAAACATGGAACCCCCCATCACTCTTTCTCACTCTCTTTCTCTAGTGGCGTCAGCTTGAAGCGAGCACGTCACGCCGATGTCCTTTGCCAACAACAACACGACAAGGTAATAACTCACCCAGAACAGCAACAGCACACACGTTGCGCAACCATTTTGGAAGCAATTGAAGCGCAAATTGAAGAATTACTTCATCTTCTCTCCCACCATTCCACGCCAACGCGATGTCCCCGGGCTCCGTGAAGGAATTCGTGAAGTTCACATTCCGCGTTCAGGAAGGTGCGGTAACCGAGGCGCATTGAGGGAGCTGGGAGGCGCGCGTGAAAGTAAATTAGCCGAGACACATGTCAAACGAACGAGACGAACGCGCTCGTTCTCGCGAATACATATTTTGTCGCGAAGGCCGCAGCTTCCCTCCCCAGAATGCCCGAAAAGATGGTTCTCATGTTTTGGACAGCGAGTGTCACGATATTGCTTTTCCGGGGGCGAGCATTTCATTTCGACGGTTGGCGGGAACCATAATCAAATCAAAGCCAGCACTTTGGAATGGCACAATATTATGGCCAATGTACCGGAACGCATGAAACATTTGCAATCAGTCTCGAGTGTTTTACTCCGAGTCAATACTATACTATTCGTGGTCGTGGCACGAGAGAGGGATTGTAATTTAGTTTTAATTCAAAATTAGAAGTTAAAATTATGGCCACGGTTTTACTAATCTGCATGAAAGTGGATCTAGGCTACGGATCTAGTAGTCTATTTTGAAGTGATCAGGCAAAGGAGGCAAAGGATCAAAAATTATTATTAATATTATTAGATAAACAACCATAATAATCTGCCTCAAGCATTGCTTTGTTTCAAACGGATGCACTTCATACAACACTAAAAGAATTGCTAGGATACGCAGAACTTGCTGAAGAAAAATGCACTAAATTCCTTACGCCTTTACCCTTTACTGCTTAATGCTAGCCAAATTTTTGACGATTGATTTGGAAATATAGATTATTTGTTGCCGAATATATGATCTTTTTGTGAAGAATTGCTGTAAATGGTCTTCCCCAGGGAACAAACCATATTACCATTTTTAACCATCTTTAATTTATGTTATCAGGAGAAGGACATTTTAGAACCACTGCAAAAGCGAAGTATTATTAAAATTCATGTTTCACTCGTTTGGTCAACTGTTTTGCCTTAAAAACGCCCCCGTCCATACACCATTTCAAGCTAATTACAACGTTCCTAAACGAAGGCAATCGTACGATGAATGCACCCGCAACAAATACATCCCATTTCCAGCCAGCCAGGGGGTCCGACACTCATAAGGTCCCTCCTCTCAGCTGCCAGCAAAGGGTGGATCGAACATTTCTGGCATTCTCGGTGCTTTTTTTTTGTTTTTCATTTGATTGTGTCCACTCCCTCATCCAGTTGATTTAATTGAGTTTTTAATAAAACACCGACGGTCCATCGCAGGAGCCAGGACCTAGGAGCCCGGTTCGGTTCATCACGGTTGGACCGGGACGTTACTTTACCGGAAGAAGCCCGAGAGGAACCCTCGCGGTAATTTATGGTTTTGATTAAATGACCGTAAGGACACGGACCGATAAGCACGGGCAGCGAGGGTGCGAGTGCCACAACACCCCCCGCAAAAAAAGGACGAAGGACGCGTCCACGTTGCATTCCGGGGAACTCCGGGGAACTCTGGCTTCATCACAGCAGTCTGGGCAGCCTGCCGAAACAGTAACGAGTCACCGGAAGGACCTTTCGTGCCCTGTTCCTCCTTGCGAGGATAAATAAGTCGAATCGCTCATCGCGACTCATCCGTACTCCCAGGTGCTCTATCTCTTTCGCTCGCTTTCGCTAATGGATGGAGAGACAGAAGGCGAGCACGCGAAGCGAAATGTCAAATATTTCAGCATAATAAATTCTTCATTTGTCTCGCATGGTCTCTCGCCATGATGGTGTGGCCCATCTCACCCACCCTCCCAAACATGTGGCAATGTAAGTAGCAATGCAAATGCAGTGCGTACGTATGCGTACTGGTCTCTCTCTCAGTATTCTTGTACCGTTTTGTCGTGTGGTTCTTGGCGCGCGTTCTGGAAGTTTTCATTTACCGAACCACGGCTAGAAACCGGTGACGCTACTCCGGATCGCTGGATCTTGGTGACAGTTCGCGGCTACGGGACCCCATAATGCGTTCGTCCCTTCTTTTCGCGCTTATCGCGCAACTCACATTCCATGTTTGGAGTCGCGCAAATTCCACGGCGTGCCACGGGGTACTGGGTGCGACTTAGACGAATGGTCCCAGGGCGTTTTCATGTTCCCTTTCCACTGCTGGCCACACCACACACGCGCACACCAGCCAGGTCTACGGTGCGGGGCGATGTCACTGAAGTGAAGCGAACGGAAAGATATGTTCATTAAGAATTCCCGGTGCTGGTATGCGTGTCGAGGAGAAAGAGAAGAGGGGATGCAGGCGAGGTGGCAGGGGAGGTTTTGGAAGTAGAAACAATACGTTACGTAAATGAAATATGACACATGTCAGTTCGGTCCCCCCGCTCCGGGGCCGGGCTACAGCGCTATCGCCGCCATAGTGGCGCGGTCCGACAGCCAAGACCCAAGAGTCCGTCCAGCCTAGTCCCCGGAACGAACGGACACCCCTCTCAGCATATGTGCGTTTGTGTGTGGTCCACACTCGGCACCGATCCATCATAAATGTGCTGCGACAGTTGTTGCTCAAAGTCCCTCCGCGTCCAAACTCCGTGATGCCGGTAGGAGGAGAAGGAGGAGGAGGAGGAGTGTCCCTTTTTTCCGGTCCCGCACGGTGGAACATGGAAAACAGATAAAAGCAAATTATTAAAACAAAGTTTGGCGCACGCACCGGTGTGTTTTTTTTTATATGTTCTATCCAGTTCCCTTCTTCGACTTTCGATTCCGATTGGAAATCGAGATCGAGAGGGATCGGTCCCTTCTTCACTTCACGTTCGTTGCTGGCGCTGTCGCTGTTGGTGGAAACATTAGCCATCCACTCCTAGGTCTAGGGACAGCAAATGAAGTCAACAGCTGTTCGACCTTCGTTCGGCCCGGCCCTGTCCAGATCAATCTCTATTTTTGATGGCCGGATGAGTCACGGAAACGGTTACCGACCGTGCTCCAACCCGGGCAGTCGGTGGACTGAATTGCTGGCGGTGATGAGGTTTTTGAAATAGTTTCAATTGAAAACCAGCCCATTCGGGGCACTGGGAGTATGGAAATTAGTTCAGATGTTTACGCCCGGGTGGCCTGAGGGGTTTGTTGTCTTTTGCATTTAGGAACGTAAACATTGATTTGTCGATAGGGCGCTAGGTGACAAATTGAGTTTTGACTTTACGCTTTGCACTGAGCTCTTGACAAACTATAAGAAGCAGGAAGCAGGAAGTTAGGGTTTCAAATCACTTATTGGTCTGATTTTAAATTCTTCGAGCAGATGGACAATCTTTTCCTCGTAACCAACGTATTGATTTCTATTTCATCCAAGGAATTAAAAATTGCTGGGATGGGCTCTTGTCTCTAATCTCTCGTCACTTTGTTCAGTACCATTTGATCTAACGCTCAGGATTTAATGACAGAACGAATCGTTCATTGGTTCACATTGATCGATCAAATCAACCGATTTATTCTGCCAATGAAATCATCTTCTGCATACATAAAGGAATCAATTATTCATTATGTCCTGTGACAACCAGTGCATAAAACACTAAACGCTGATCTCTGTTTCGCACTGAAATCCTTATTGTTGTGTAACGGAACTTAATCTAACGAATCGAACCGAATAATGCATTTAGTAGGAAAATACCTTCCAAGGATGATGCTTTTGTAAACCACAACCACTGACAGTAGAAGTTGCTGGGTGGTATGAAGGAATCATTTTATTCAGTGAGTAGCCCTTCAACGATCCAACTCATTGTTAAACACACACCCACTTCAAGAGTCACTTTCTGGAAACAAATGCTGTTGAAAGGTAAAAAAACCCGAACAACACAATTACCAACGGGCGCGCGCGAAGGTAATTAATCCTTTCTGAAGCCTCGTATACAGTAAACCAACCGCTGCGATATCTGTGTGAATCGTCTGATATGCAAATGAAGCAAAAGGCAAGATACAACTCCAAACCGACAAGGGAGCCTTATCGCACCTTCACCATCGCTCAAGTGCCAGTTAAGCTGGCGGCTACAAAGGAAGAAAAAATCTATTTAATTTCGAGGCCCTCCGCCGCTCGCTCTGTCTTACCAACCCACCGTGGTAACACGTGGAACACGAATCATTAGAATACCTTCCCATTCGGTTTCACCGACGAGTAAAAAGGCGAACTCACGTGCAGCCTGGTGGCGACACGGCACCCATTTCTTTATTGCCGCCACTCGTAAGAAGGCAAACTCCGCGATGCGCTTTCGGAGCGCACGGCAGGTCCTTTGCACCAACGAGGGTGCGTTGCTGCTTTTCCTAATTATGAAGGAAATTAAATGCACCTGTGGTTGGTGCCAGGGACTAAAATGGCCACACGAACTTGGAGCGCACGTGTCGTTGGCGTGTGCTTGCTAAAAATATCACTCCACTGGATGGGCTGCTCCCTGGAGGGCTGACTAAAAACAACAAAACCTGGAACCTGTTCCAAAGTGGGAAAAGCCTAACGTGCGACGTGGGAAATATGATACTCCAGTGCAGTATCGCATTTCACCGGGATTGCACCACCGCCATCAGCAGCTCAGCGCATACGTAACACCGCCCGGGAATGGGTTCCATTTGCTTCGAATCGGTCTTTAGCGGGCAGGCAAATTACAGTGCGGTTTTTTTGGAGGATTTCGAGGGGTTCTGGAGGGAGCGAATGCTTTCCCTAGTTTTCCAACCATCCAAAAGACTCGAAGCAAAGCGCAGTGCGACGGTTCTCCTCCTCGGGAAACGCATGGAAGCTGAAACTGTATTTCAAGTGTCTAGTTCTTTTCAAAAGTTCCAGTACTTCCACTTCCATGGTGATGATGGGGCCTGGTTCCGCTCCAAGGAGCGGTGTAGCCCCCCCCCACGCCCCGTCGCTGTCGTACCGCAGTCGATGAAAGGTATTAAAAGGTATAATCCGATTACATCCACCTGCCAGCAGTGCGGCGAGACGCGAGGAATTTGACGGAAAGTGTTTCTTTAGTCTTACGGTTGGCTTTTTAAATGTTGCGGTAATTAGCATTAAGTGGAACAAGGTAAGAGCCCTCGCCCGTTCGCCTGGACGCTGGATTCGTTCCATTCCATTTCGGACGTGGTGCTGGATGGGATGTAAAGTTTCGCATTCGCACCGTCATGGCGGTGGCAGGCAGGGAAGCAGAGAGTTGATGGGCATGTGGAGTGGCGAGGTTTTTAAAAGAAATAAAACATCCCTCCCACGGATTCGGTTGCGCGGCCGCGCTTCAGACTGACGCGCGACAGACAGCGCGCTGTTGATGACCGTTTGAGTTACGATTTGCTCGGTTTGCATTCCCACAGGAGTTTGGCGAGCGGCCAGTCAGTCGTTTCGTCCAAGGAATTAAACTCTTGGAATACATTAAACGGTATGTCAGGTGCGTGTTACACTGATCCTACTTGAGGATGAGTCGTAAAACTACGAGCTACGAGCCGACTATAACGTAATCGTTCATTAAACTAAATCGTTTGAAGATCTTTTTTGAGAGATTCGTTCAGTTCGTTGAGTTCCAGTATTTTGTCTTCCATGCTTCATCATCTGTCTTTGACCAGGAGTGCTTTAAATAGAGAAAAAGTGTAGCTTATCGATTGTAATAAAGGATCTCTGTTCTTTTTCAGAAGCAAGAAACACTCTCGCACACAACAACGACATCTGCCTCGCTGTCTGTCCGGTAATGTTGATGCCAGACCGTCGGAACATTGTTGCAGCTCGTGATTCTCACCCGGGACCGCCATCTAACACCTTGCCCTGGCCATTAATGTCTTACTCTTCCTCATTAGCGAGCACGACGTTTATGTACGCGCAATGCTCCTACCATATGCGCTACTCCGTCCATCGCCAGTTTCTGGTCCATGTCGGAGCTCCATAAACCTTTAACTGCGCGTCACCGCCACCGTGAGCTGCCACCTTGACCGGCACATCCGATCCCATGGTGAAGACAAACACCAAACACGGCCACGGGTTGTTTTGATGGTCCCGATGGGCTCCACCTTTTTTTTCGAGGTTTCGGCCACCTAATGAGCGATCGCAACGTCTTCATTCTCATCCCATCCCGGCCTGTTCCTGGGTCCTGGTGGAAGCTGTACGTTGTGCGACCGCGACCGCACGCCGCACCCACGGTTGACGAGGTGCTCAAATATATTTTAATTTTATTTCTTAATTTTCAGCTCGTCTTGCTGCCCGTGGTTGTTCGTGGCTGTGGCGAATGTGCCAGCACCGTTGGTAGAGGACCTTTCACAGGCGCGAACGATCCGCAAACGATCCTCGTAACCTTTCTTTGGTCGTTTTATGAGCAGCAGCAGCAACGGCAGCCACCGGATCACACCAAGCTCTGCAGATGGATCGCTCTCCTTCCTCCTCTCTTTATCTCTCTGTCTCTCTGCCTCTCTGTCTCTCTCTCTGCCTCTCTGTCTCTCTCTCTCTCTTTCTTCTTATTCTCTCGGGAGCAAACGCGTTTTGACTAATTAACTTGTTAAGTACGCGGGCTCTGGTTTTTCGGGATCGCCAAGATCGCGCGATCTCCTGATCCTGAAGCGGTTGAATTGTGTGTGAAAGAAGATGTTTAGAGCGTGATCGAGGCAAGATAACGGACCCCGGTCCATTCGCGGCACACCAAACTCAACTGCTGGCTGCTGCCGGATCCAACGGTCCCAACGGTTCCGATTATCGGTGCCCTGGGCCATTTGGTGCGTCCGCGATCCTATCGTTCGATCGATCGCGATCGAGATCGCTCCATTCGCTCGGTGGCGTAATTTATTCCTTGCCTCCTGTCCTGTCCTGTCCTGTCGCTGCCCAGAGTGACGATCGAGCAGGATCGTCAAGGTAGTCACCTCGCCTCAGTCACCAGGTACCTGATTCCTGGTAATGAGGGCCATTTGTATGCCTGCCTGCCATGCTCCGGTAGTGAGTCCGTTTTTTTCCGTTGTTCCAAGCCAGCGGATCGTTAGCGGAAACAGGTTCGCTGAGCCGCTGAGGATGATCGGCCGATCGTTCGATCGCTATTTTCGGAAACGGAGCGCAGATCTCGGTTGACATTTGATGATCTCACGTCGTTAGTGCACACGAGGACGACCACGACGATCGCTTTTCGATCGCTCTCGAGGCTAATTTAATTTGACTACCCTCAAGAAGGGGGCAGCAGAAAAGCTCGAGATAACGAAGCGCGTACGTACGCAGACTGTCGTCCCAATTTGGGAGCCAAACCTCCGTCGAAGCGAACGAGCCAAAGATTTGACGACGAAGATTGGAGTAGCATGGCGATGAGAGTAAGTGATTGAGAACCGCATCGCGTCACTAACTATCGCTTAATGTGGCCGGGAGCGCCCTCGCGCGAGAGAGAAGTAACAAAAGATCATTATCATGCCACCGGTCGGTCCAGCGGATTCCGTTCTCGAATTCATGTTCCGTGCACCATTGAAGCCAACACTTTAGTGGCAGTGTTGATGGCAGAAAGCAAAACATGCTAAAAGCAAACATTAGTATCGGATATTTTCGATGGATCACGATGCAACCAACAAATAAATACAAAGGCCATTTGAAGTGGTGTACTCAGGCGGCTAAACGGAAAGTTGTTTGGCGATTGTGATCCACCACCATCACAAGCAGCTCCGGAAATGGTTCGCTTCTTGTACACTCGCATCCGGCAAGTGCAATCACCCGGACACGGTCCAGGCGGCAGGGTGAAAGCATAAATTGTTCAAATGTCCCATCCTTCGATGGCGGAAAGTTTTATCCTTTTTAGTCCTTCCGAACTACCGGGTGTAGCAGCAGCAGCAGACAGCAAGTTTTGTGTTTGTTGTATGAGTGTCTGTATGTGTGTGTTTGTACACAAACACTCATTGTGATGAGCTCGAAGGGATAGTAGGACAGCGAGAGAGGTAGTGGATAACGACAGTGAATTGTTATGCAAATCTGGTCTATCCTGCTGCGCTAGAATGGGAGAACGAAACGGAATGGCGCACAAGTGATGTCGCGGGTGTACATCCCCCATTCACTGTCCCCTGATGAGCATAAACGACTTACAGGACGGAGGCCGTTCCGGCCAGACCAGTAACTAGTCGCTGGAGAGACGCTCTTGTTTGGTTGAGCTTTTTTGGAGATTTTTTTCCCTGGCTGCGAAGTGGGTGGTCTATGCTCGCCTACCCCCTTACCACACCAGCGCGGTGGATAAGTTCTCATACCTCATTCTTCATTGCGCCCAGGAGCCAGGGCAAACGGTGAGCTAGCGTCAAATCGTCTGGATCGCTCCGTCTGGCGCATTGTGTTCCCGGTGTTGGCCCGGTGCCTTTCGAAGGGCGCACTGTTCCGGGTGGCAGTCCATTGTTGTCGACTCCATTTGCATGATAATAAACGAATGAATCGTACTTACTGTTCAACGCATAGACACTCCTCAAAGGGGAAGAAATGATGCTGCTGATGCTCGATGCTCGTGGTGGTGGCAATGAGATGACCGCGTCCGCGACCAGGAGCGACTTCAAAGTTGGTTTCGATGCTCACGGTGCGCTAGGTACATATATGCGGGTGTGAAGACACTTTATGTTGATACCAAGCACACACAGGCACACTAAAGCAACACATCGTAGGGGGTTAGAAGTTACCTTTCCTTCGTGGTGCTCTGGTGGTCGCTGCTTCCAGCAGGTTTTCCGCGAAAAGTTTTCTGTCTCGTCATCGGCATCATGATCAGTAAGACTCCGTTCCCAGCACTCCATCTCTCTTTCTCTCGCTCTCTCTCTCTTTCGATTTGTCTCCTTGAATGTGCTGCTTCTACTGCTGCTCGTGAATGGCTGTCATCGTGGAGAAGCTATCTTATGTGTTCGCCCATCCCTCCTGCTCCAGTTACACTCCAGCGCGTGATCCAAGGCGGTTGTCCACCCTCCACACAACTTCGGTGGCCACCGAACGCTTAAAAGCATGACTGATCGCAAACAAACAAATTTGTTTTCCATCAACTCACCGCGAACGAACGAGCGCGCACACGGTGATCACCATCATCATCATCATCATCATCATCATCGTCGTCGTCGTCACCACCGCGGAGCATAATTGTTGCTTCGCTTCGTCGTGGATGCTTAGGCGCAACGGCATCGCATATTAGGCTTTCCATGCCATGACCTCATGCTCCCCCACCTCAAAAAAACCGGCAGCCTTTTCCCACATTAAACTGTCGTTTTGGGGGAGGTGGAAGGGAGTGGCTCACGCACGGTCCGACCACGGAGCATGGAGGTGCTCCCGCTTTTTGGTGAATTCCTAACCTTCCAGTGCACCACCACCATCAGCAGCGATGGAAGTAGACATTACAAGGGAGAGACGGTGTGACCTTTCTTTCAGGTGCGGAGTTTTTCAGCTACTCCACCTGGCCGGTCCAGCTTCGCTTTTGTTTCATTTCGTTCAACTCATCGAGAGCACAAGACGGGAACCGATTCCAATTGAGCCATTGGAGCCGACGGAATGGCCCCCAGGAGACGGCGAGGTTGAGTGGCTCCCCGCTGCTCGAGCCACGATTGCACCGCGACGCGATGACCGGCGGTCATTCCGAAGCTTGGTCGAAAATGGAAAATAATCGTTCCACGCGATGAGTTGGCCCTTTCTCAACCTGGCGGCTTTTACCACGGGCGGGCCCCGGGAGACGTTCCGTTAGGGTCGGCCGCCGCCACCACCAACATCGACGTCACTGCTGCCGTGGCCGCTCCCGAGATATGATCGCTTCCGGTTGTAATTACGAAAACGATCTTGTTTGGTTTGGGGGTTTTTAGAAGCTTAGGCATCCCTTAGGCAACCAGTGGGCGGCGGTGCCTCCTTTTGGCCTTTTCTTCAGAGGCCGAAGGCGGCTCGGAACGTCTTGCAAGCGCGCAACGCCGCACATCAATGCGGAAAAGCGTTTTCAATGATTAATGGTTGCGCTGGGATGGATGCGAATGGTGGTCTACGGATGGGAGATGGTTTTAATAATAGGGGCGCTCTTCTGCAAATGGCCCCTAGAAGAGCTGCTGCTGCTGTTACTGCTGCGAATCAGGAACAATCAGCGATGCTCAATGGAAAGGTAAATTGAAGGATTGTCGCACAGAGGGTACGCGGTAATTCCGAGCAAATGGGGGGGCTTCTTTAGTGGATCATAGGGGAGCGTATGCGCAAATAAGATTCTCTTTTACCAAAGATGAGTTTCTTCGGAAGGATTTTTTTTTTGAAACCATTGATTTGAACAAACAGAAAGTATTTAATGGATATTGAAGCCAATTCTTTAAATTGATAGGTTGCTTACCAGCGTAACTATGCGCGTGGCCATTATTCCTTGACCGATCTATTCTGCTTCTAAGAATACCCTCTTCATTCGTTTACTGACTCGTCTAGAATAATGTTCAATTTAAGTTTGTGTTTTGATTTGTCGATTGAATCCTTTTTGTTCGTGAAACAACATCAAATAAAAAAGAACACTTTAGAAAGATATTATAAAAGAAGAAGAACTTAAAAGGAAACCACGTTCTATTTCATAAGATGAGCGAAAATGGAATTTTAGGTTTATAAACTCTGCAATGCAATATAATCGTTTACAGGAAGTATATTATAATCCTGTAATGAGAGTCTTCAACAGCAATTTTCCACCGATGGATGAACCGAGAAAATGTACCAGGCCAGACTTTGCTTGGCATTTTTTTTGCTTTCACAAAGCGTTTGATTGCTTCAAAAGAATCCTTAACTGTATTATTCGCTATTCCAAAAGACTATACTAAATGCCGAAGGCAAGCGCTAACGGGAAACAACCAAAAGATAGGAATGCTTGAGAAGAATTTTCCAAATTCTCTTCTCGCGATAAAAAAGCGACTTAAACATGTCTTGGCAGCAATTGAGACGTCGCTCGTTCCCATTTTAAATTCCTTTCCTAGCCAAATAGAAAACAGCGTACCCGAAAAAATACTCCCAAAGGACTCCTACACCAGGAGCTAGATGTTATTGTTTAATTTCCGTGCCCGTTATCTGCCCGACGTCACCCACGGACACCGCGACTTGTGAATTAATAAAACAACAATCCAACCGACCAGTTTTATTCATTGTCCTGCAACCCTAGCTACCGACCAGACGCACGGCACGAGGAACGCTCTCGATTGCTTTTATAAATTATTTAAATTCCTCCAGAGCGATCCCGCATAAACGCGTGGTTATCAACAACCAAAGCAGAAAAGGGGGGGTACAAAGGGCCCACCAGGGGTCTTCGCACTTGCTCGGTGATAAAAAGCGCTCCAGCCCATGTCTTAAATTCAATTAGATTCGACCCCCAGGAGGATGCCGCACGCTCCTGATGGAATATTAAGTCAGACACCGTCGACGATACCGAGCGATGAACGACGATGACGACGACGACGATGGGGCTACTTGCCAGACTTAGGCGATCCCGGATTCCTAGGTTCGTGCAGACAAAAAAGGATATTTGCTCTCCGAGTTTTTGAAGGGGACCGCCAAGTACTGACTAGCAGCAATCTCTCGCTCCTCGGAGAGCATCATTTGCTGGATAGCAAACGGGAAGGAATTTTATTCCGAATACCGTTTATTAACTTGTTTGCTGCAGCTACCGAACGACTACTGATGGTGAAGGGAGTATTCCAAGTGTCTTGAGCAGCAATCGTTCTCTTAATATTGCATACAATACCAATGACGACGACGAGGTTTCCTTCCTTCGTGATGAGTTCTCGGCGGTGACGTCTGTGGATTCAGATTGAAAAAGGTATCATGAATTCCCCCAAGGGGTCTCTCGAGGTTGCTGAATTGGTCGCAGGAAAAATGCAAACTCCGCTGTCTGGCGTCTGTTGTCAATCCAGTTGATAGAGCCCCTGATCGCCAAAACGCTCGTGAAGTCCATGTTCAACGTATTGCAATAGTTATAGCGAAAAGCATACGGCCATTGTACACGCCGTCGCAATGGGACAACAGAAATCAACTCCCAGCTACCCTCTGCAGCGAAGAGGATTTGAGACAGTCAGACATCTTGGCCAGGCTTCGTTTGGGTGATGCAGATGAAATTTGCATTTATCGGTGCTTTCATCATAAATACATCTTTTTCTTGGGCGCTCCATGTGCTTCGATTCCCGCGCAGCGAGCTGGTTCTGGTGCAGCGATGAGCGAGGGAATAGATTATGATCCTCGGCCGGGATGGTCGTGCGGCCAGTAGGTCCCAAGGGGGCGTGCAGAAGTCTTCGTCATTCCCTTGGGAACGCGCAGTCGAGTGGCATTGCATCGAAAAGGAGCTGCATCCCCATGGGTCGGCTCGTTGGTTAGAGATCGACGATCTGCTCTAGCGGATCTTTCGCGAATACCCCCTTTCTGTGGCGGCCTTCCCGTCCAGCTTGTTCGGTCATTATATGAATAATGTCTTCGCCTCGTTTGAATCGAATGGATGAATATTAAAAAGGACGGGAAGGCTCACTGCAATCCGTGCTGCATCCCGTGTCCCAAGTCATCAAAGGTCGGCGTATAAGGACAGGGGAATCAATCTTCTTCGACCTCGGGAACACTCGAGATGCAGGCCATCAATCGGGTCCGCAAACCGTCACAAACAATCGCCACAAACAACGGAACAATGGACATCGACGACAACGACAACGACGATGACGAACCAGGGGCCACGGTTGGCCGCTGGTTGACCGGAATGCGATTCCCAATCCCGCAGGTCCCGTTTCCACCGACTTGGAATGGTAATTTCTCAAGTTTGTCCCGCGCTAACAAGCCACCAAGCACTAGAAGGCCGGATCGCTTGTGATCACTGATTGAGCTGACGTCAATGTACGGGTGGAGCGACACGACGCCAACCGGGAGCGCCAGCGGCCCTGACCCATCATAAATTCCGCCCGTCTGCCCTGGAGCGGCCAATGCCGTGCGTGGCTTCACAAAGCCAACTGGTCACGCCAAGGAAAGGCCAAGGCAGCAACAACAAAAAAAATCACGAAAACCTATTATACACCGATGATCCCCGGGCAGTAAGCAACTGATGAAGAAGAATCTCGGGTTGGCTGGCTGGTTGGCCGCCTTTTTGGCAGGACACTCCAGGACCGAAGACAGAAACCAACATGAAAACCGCTTGAGGGTGGATTGACGGATTTACACTTCAATCGCATACACGATGCGCGCCTGCGGCGGTCTCTCCCGCTGAAATTGGCCGGAGCTCGGTCACATGTTACGAAATTATTATGCATTACCACACCCGGAAGGCGCCCGAGAATGGCGAAATCAGGCGCGTCCAAGGTGTATCCCTCAAATTGGCTGTGGTGGCCGCCACCGTCGCCACCACCAGCCCGCCCGGGGGCGTCTGCAGTATCGTTT
>NC_064877.1:21402500-21415000 GCF_943734665.1 Anopheles aquasalis | reverse complement strand
GTCAGTGCGTTTGATTGAGATGGAATGGAGGAGAGTTAGGTAAAGGGCCCACATGTTTTGCTTCTTCCCTCAGTTTTTGTTCTCATCTAACGCGCAGGAAGTTCCTTGTTTTGCCATAAATTAGGCGTCAAAACATAAAGTTAAAGGTAATGATAGTGGTTACGCCACCAGGTGGTACTCGCTTTTTTTATCTATTTCCTCGGATCTAACTGTGTCCTAGGACCGGAATTCCAAGTGTTCTAACAGCCTAGCATACGCAAAAGTGTTTACAAAACACCGAAGCACCAGCAGTAGCAGCTGATGGTACCAGTATTGGGTGGAGGAATGACATATTCTATATCTTGCATGTTTGTAGCCAAAAGTTCAGTTTTCTTTCGCGATATTCTTGTACTACGTGGATCTCGATGTAATGATAACAAGTATTTGAAATTACTTCTTGCGATGTAGATGAATGCAACAGAACATGACACATTTCCCAACAATTCCCCCCCGATTTTCTGAAAGTGAAACAGGAGCCCTGCCTTTGATGTCCAGGGAATCGTGGGTCAATCGAGAACCGGTCGGTAATAGTCGTTTAACGCCCATCAAAACCAAATTACCACAACCACGACCCTCGCTGACGATGACGCATGCACCTACCCGCGCTGTTAAGGTTTCACATTGCAAGGGGACGATAACGAAGTCGTTGGCAAAGTGCCGAGCGATTAGCAGGAGCGCCCAGTTGCTCTCTAAACGTCCAGCAAACAGGACCGGGGGGGACCCACTCGGTTGCGGTAACCGGACTCCTTGAGATTGTAATCTTTATTGAAGAATAAAGCACTTTGACGTTCAATCATTGGATTACGCTCTAATCGCTTGCAATACCGCAAATGAAATGCGGACCTGCCGAGTCTAGTCGCTTATGTGATAATGGCGCTTCGTAGGCGCGCTGTATGTCATTTACCTCTCCCCCCAAAACACACACTCATCGCTTGTCAACCGTCCAGTTGTACCGACTTCCGATCGCGGTCCACTAAAGGTCATGTTAGTTTCTGTTGCTGATCTCTCCATCGGTGCCTTTTTGTTGTAGTTTTACGATCCGGTATCCATGTTTTCGGGGTTTTTATTTCATCGAACCATTTGTCGACAACGACACGCATCGAATCATAGCGACGACGACGACGCCACCCAGGAACGGGTTTGTTTCTAGTGGCTCTAGGATTGCCCGGCTCCGCGCAAGATCAATGACCAATCAGTGGAGCGAAAGAGAATTTCGAATGGTGCGCCGGCCAGTACCGGTCGTTAGTGGCTCGCTCACCAGGCGAATGGTTTAATCAATTTTTGAACTTCCAACCAACTCTTCGGTCGGGTGGAAATAAAATATGTATATCAGTCAGTCAGCAACACACACGGGCGCACGTGACACGCGAGAACACAGATCTCGCAGATCGTTCGCTCGCTCCTCTGAAGCGGGATTCCGAGATTCAAATTAAAATTTTACGATCCCTTCTCCACTGTATATGCGCGCACGAGTGTACAACACTGTAGTGCCCCCCCCCCCCCCACCCCCTCCGTAAAACACTTTTATTGTTTTATTGATCTTGATCTGAATTTATGATTTTCGATAACAAACAGCATCACCTGTCGCAGCAGCAGCAGCAGCAACGTGCGCTACACGATAATCAATCTTTATTTGGATTCCTCGTGGACGTGGTGGACCGAAGAATGGACCGGCGGTTCTGATCACCAGCCCGGCCTCCCAGGCTCCATTCCAAAAATGGCGCCGCCACCATCAAACCGGCTCCTGCCCCGGGGTCCTGCTAGGCAAAGAGGAGATGACGCTCGATCCTTAACCTTCGACGAGAGAGGTTTGACAGGTACGACGGGGACGGGTTTTGTTTTTCGGTTGGAAACTCAAAACTCTCTAGTAGGCATTGACCATTTGCTTGCTTTTGGTTGGGTGTTGGGTTGCACGGTTACCGACCGAATAGGCCTACGTGGACGTGAACGTAGACCGGGACACTGTCAAAGGTCCCTGGCTGCTGCTGCTGCTGCTGCTGCTGCAAGAGCAATCTATCAACTCTGATAAGCATCTTTCAATCATAATTTATTCAATTACTCTTGTCAAACGAAGTCATTACTCCCTCCCAAAAGGTTTCGTTTTCGTTCTCACTGTCTGTCCCTCTCTCCTTCTCGCTCTTTCTCTCCCCCAAATTCTGTCTCACTCTGTGCTTGTGCTACGTTGGAGTGTTTGTCCAGATCAAACGGGGAACCCGAGATGTAAAACCTCGTAACAGCCATACGCACTCAGAGCAGAAAAATAGGGGCCAAAGGGTGGAGAGGGTGGTCAAAAATGGCAAAAACAAAACAAACAATATTTAGCGAATGATTTATCTGTCTCGCCGCCGTAAAAGCCGAAGCCAAAGAGAGCTTGGATGCTAGATGACAAATCGGACCTTCGACTTGAATGGGTCGGTCGGTGTGGCCACCGGCAGTCCCGGCGACACTGGGACTCATCATCAGCGTAGTGGAGTGGCCGGGGGTGGGGGGGTGAGGTGTCTGGTGTCCAGTTCTTCTCTCTCCCGGTGTCACATGCACGATGTCGTGTCGATGTTTTTCTTTTTCGCCGTGCATCCTTTTTGATTTACGGCCAGTCCACAATGATGGCCACAAAACGGTGGCGTTTGATGGTTGCTGTTGCTCCCGCTGGTGCTGCTGCCTGAACCCTGAACACACCAACTAGTGTGGCGGCGCATGTATGTACCAAAACGAACGAACTTCCACTTAATGGCAGTGATTTGTCTCGCTCTAATGGTCTTGATGCTTTCGTGGGGCGGCGAACGAGGACAGCGGGCGTGCCGGTGAGGTAGTGAGCATTTTATATAAATTACCTACACGTGAAACTACTTCTCGGTGTGGACAGGTTCCTAACTTCTCAATTTGCATCCCTCCCCCGAAAAATGCCGATGTCGATGTCGAAATGTGTTGCTGGCCTTCTGGGAATGTTAGATTGACTTCTGACGCTTCTTAAGGTCCGCTTGTTAAATCATAGATCGCACCCGGGGATACCTGGCCGTCACAACCACAGCTCGAATTAGGGAATTCCATAAATTTTTATGCTCATAAAATGCTCAGCACAACACCGAGGCGTCAACCGAACGAACACTCCGGACCGGAAGTGTAATGAACGTTCCGGAATCCTCGACCTAGGTCACGTTTACTGAATTTTTAAATTAAACCAACCATACGCCATGGTGTGTGGTGGTAACCGTCACGACGGATCACGGTGTGCACCGTCTGGCCGAGAATGGCATCATCTTGCGCCAACCTGCCGGTACCGTACACTAATGAATCCGCCATCGATGGTTGCCACGCTCCGTACCACGTTTGACGCGGACAAACAACGCGGCCATCGTGGCCAAAACGGAGTATAGGCCGCGCGAACGTTGCACGAACAGAAGCAACGACAGCCAAGCTGAATAATAAACGAGCACTAATGCTATTTTTTGGTTTTTCTTCACCACCGTTTTCCCAGCGTTTTCCCAGCGTGACCATTTTCTTTTCAGGTTTTTGGCAAAGAGGCACAACCAGTACGGGGAGTGTACTGTACTCTCTGCAGTGTTTGCATTTGCTTTGCACACACCAGCAGCTAGCGACGGCCTACTATGCGCTGATTGCCCACCATTCGTGTTTACACTGTACAGCTCGATGTCTCAAAACCCTTTTCCACTGCCGCCTGCTCGCTGTACGGGGATCGTTTTTCACTTTCATTTGACTTTACTCGGTGGGGATATCTCATTTTTATTGCATTTTCCGCCTGCAACTGCACCACCAACGCCACTTCCTTTCTTCGCTTGAGTGCTCCAGGCAGCTCGCGGTACCTCGCGGCATCTCTTGGCTCCCTCTTTTTTCTTTTGCTTTTAAACGATCGCCTGTCACACCGGGAAGGAGATTGATGAGTAAGTTGCAGTTCGTTTTGCACTAGCTGCTGATGATGATGATGATGATGGTGGCGATGGTTGCGTCTAACACATTAATTATCTCCGCAGCCGGGCTAAATGGTCGTTCGGCTCCTTGGTTCCTCCTGGGATTGGCTACCGCGCGTGTCTTTCTCGAGGTGGCCACTACTTCACACGCTTGTACCCGGTTGCCGCGTACAACAATGTTGCCCTTGTCCGCACCGTGAACTCGCTGGTCATTCAAAGCGGGGCTCCTTTTTTCTTTCTGTAACGAAACGAATCTTCTCGTCCACTCGACTCGCATTCCACGCTTTAAAGTAGCTTCCAATGCAGCACTCCGTGCCGACAATTTGTAACCGGATCAACAGCACCCCAAGGAAGTGGCATCGCCGATCGTCCGTCCCGTCCCGTCCCGTCCCGTCTCGTCCCGTAACATAATACCGTTGCAGCATCATCACCGTCTTGCCGCCTCAACAAGACACGTATGCAGTTGCAACCATTGTCTTAATCATTATTTATTTGAGCTTTAACGAACAAACCGATTCCGTTTTGTCGCCAGAGAAGCAACAGCAACCCAGAGCACCACTTGCAGAGAGGGTGATTTGCTTCGTTAAAATGGAAACAACCAACTCCCAGGTTCACCGGAGGTGCATCACGTCGTCGTCTTGGGTGCGGGTGCGTTGCAGTCGCCCACGGATTCTTCACGTCCAGAACTCGAGAGAACGGGGGGGAATGTCCGTGATTGGATTCACCCGATTAGTCGCCGTTAGATGCGACTAACGAGATCACGCAAAGAGGTGCCCGCTGTTCGCCTTCGTACATTATGGGTGTGCGCGCGAGACTCTCTTGCGAGTGGCTGCCAATTGAACTTCTCGCATTAAAAACCACCCCCAACCACTGTTCGCATTTGCGTACGCGCTCATCTCCCCTCACCCACCAAACGGGCGTCCTGCACTTTCACCCACGCTCGGTGATGGCGCGAAGGCGGCTCGAGGGCCAAGCATCGACGCTCTCCCTGGCGCTCTCTGGCGCGTAAGGCAAACATTGGCATCCAACATGGCATCGCTCCAAAACCAGAAAAAGGAGAAAGAGAGAGGACACGGAAACGGGGAGGTCACCGTTCCGCAACCAAACCGCGGTCACCCTACAGTCGGTGAGGCCATTCCGATGAAAAGCGAAAACCGGCGCGCTAAGACTGCTGCGTGCGAGCAGCCGCCGTGCGCCGATGTTGCGCTCGATGGTGGAGCATTAAAATTTATGTACCGTGATGATTGCCTTACAATAAGTGCAACAATTGCGACGCGAAAACGGGTGTGAGGTTGATTAGTGCCACACTGGCGCGGTCTGCAAAAGGTGCATGGCCACGATAGTAAGCTGCCAAGTTGAGAAAATTTATTTAAAATGCAAGGCCACGATAGCAAATCGCTACACTGTGAAAAAATTGAAAAATAACTGTTTTTGTTCTTCAAAAATGAGAGCGATAGAGATTTTGACAATAAATTTATACAAATTTAGAACTATACTTTCTAAATGTTATTGTTCAACAAAAAAAAAAAGAAATAAATTTAGTCATACAAGTGACTTATAGTTGAAGCGAAGAAGGTTGACAATTCTTTACAGCGAATTTCCAATCGAGCTTGATCAGAGCAACTTCGATTTTAAAGAAAGTTTCTTTCATCCTGAACGTGCTCGGCTACAATAGAAATTTTATTTCACCTACTTTGTTCCAGTTCTAAACGCAAACTTGCTATCGTGGCCAGGAACTTTAATAACCTTATGCTCCTACACGCTAGCTACGATGACCGAAAGGATATGACACTCTCTGCTCCTGCTGCTGCTGCTGCTGCTTATGTTGCCGCCGGCTAGCTTCTTATTAGCCTGACTGGCCCTGCCCTGTCCAATCTGCCCTTTTCGGTCACCAACGAGTCCGCGTAAGAAGCGAAGTAAATTGTCCGCATCTCAAATAAATAATCCAACGATTACCGATTACAATGGTGTCTTCGGTGCAATTTACGAGGTGGCACCGGTGGTCTGCAGGATGCACCAACCTCGCGAACGATGCGACCTTCATGCTGATTATGCGCCATTGCCATTGCCACCGTCGGCAGCCTGGCATCTGGTGAGAGAATCTTCGCGGCTCTTCTCGCGCCCCACGCGCCTGTTGATTGGGACTACGGGCTCCGATTTCCGGGGTCCTTCGTTTATCATCGCGCCCTTCGGTTTCCCTTGCAGTCAGTCAGTACAGTCCTCGTCGCTGCCCCCATCAGCCCGGCCGATCGAATGTGTTCATTAGGGCTGGAGCATAACGACTGTCCGCGCTCTCTCTCTCTCTCTCTCTCTCTCTCTCTCTCTGTCTTTCTTGGTGGCGTGCTGGTTGGGCATCCTGGGCTGCTGCTACGGCTGCTGTTGGAATGTTGGCTCCGCAATGGCCACCACCGCGGGGTTTAATGAAGATTTTTACAGCCAACGTGGTCGATATCGATGCTGGATCGCGTTGCTTACGCCGCAAATGAGCTGCTCGTTTGCTTAATCAAGCCATTTTAATGCACCACCGAACAGCCACCAACGCCAGTGGCCATGTATGTTTGCGAGCGCACCCGAGATGGTGATGATGATGATGATGATGATGCTGATGCCAGGCCGTACCGGTACGCGATGGCTCGCGGGCTCGCGGCCATAAAATGTGGCCGTAATAAAGCATATTCGAATTGTTTTGGGCTTTTAAGATTGCCAGCATAGCTTTCGCGTGCATTGGCAGGAGTGGGCGAGAGGTGGGTTTGATTGCAAATACCAACGCCGCGGCCGTCGCCCCCACTGCCGTCGCCGCCTTGGGGCTCTTGTTGGCCAGGCAATGTGCTCAGCCTGTGGGACGGTTATTAATTTGGTAGGGATTGCGGTATCGAGAAGGGAAAGAAACTGAGACAATACCAACCAGGTGCTTAAGTTGAAAATGTGCTGGGTTTTGTCTTCAGTGTCACTAGCAGTAAAGGTAAATAAAAAATTATTCTGAAGCATTAGAACATATAAAACATGCTACTGTAGAGCTGTCGTTGGATGTCGAAGATTTCCATATGTTTTTGCTATGTGTAACCTTACAACCAATATCAAAACATTTGTAAACGCGTTTAATTACAGCGAACGACAATTAAGTTTATTTTAATTTATTGTGCGGACTGAACCATGCGTTGAAACATGGCTCGGAAAGACACGTGAATATTATGTGCTAGCATGATTATGAGCAATTCCGAAACATACAAATTTCCAACAATCTACCTGGCTCACATTTTACTAATATCGAATGTGTTCATTAGGGACATTGGAATTGTAACAAAAATGCAAAATCGAATGCGTAATTATGCGTATGTGTAAGTGTTAGGTAATCCAAAAGATGCCTAAACAATAACCGAAATGTGTGTAACGAAGTGCAGAATGTTTAAAAAATACTATAATACCTGGTTGGTATTGTAATACCTTGTGTACATCATAAAAAACTGCAAATTATGCTCCCCTAGCCTAATTACTGCCAATTTACCTCAAGCTTCTATGGTATCATTTTTATAAAAACTGTATTAAAACGCGATGTATTCTGGTATAACAACTTCCCCGTTTATTTTAATTGAAAAATTCAATTTTGGGATCCCCTCAATGCGAATGGAAAAAGGAGGAATACGCATCAATTAAATCTAAATACCTCACAACACGATTAAGCATTCTAGCGTTCACCAGCATGTTCCACCGTGCGTTCGATTCAAAGCTTCAAATTCAAATTAATATTTGTTCGTCATTTATAAAAGGATATACTCGGCGATGCAACACCACTGCGTTCATTTCTATTGAATTTCAAAAGAAGACGAAAAAAAAATATAAAATACTGCCTCACACCTGAAAGGGTCAAGCTCTGTACGCACGAGGATTATGAAAATAGCTTAGCCCCGGCTAACGGGCGCGACAATGGGAAAAATGGAAAATTAAATAAACACCCCGGCCCTTAACTCACGCTCATGTATGTGTGTTAAATGGAAAATTAACAAGCCTTGCAACCGGCGCAATCGAAGGCCAGCAGAGACCAGAAACAGAGGGAAAAAGAGCGAGGAAAGGGGAATCAATTCCATCATTCCCGCTACCTCACGAAGCGCAGCGCACGGAAGCGGATCGCGGTCTCGGAATGCAATTTACACGATCCTCTTCCACTCCAATCCACCGGCCACCCAATGCAGGCCAGAAAATGCTAGCCTGCAAACTGCATTCCGACAGCATTTCATTTCCATCATCAGCGCACGGATTGGCCAGTCGGTTGCCCAGTCGGTTGGTTGGTTGGTTGGTTGGTCGGTGACCAAATTACCGGAAAATTCGTTTTGTCACGCAAAATATCGGCTCACGTAATGAGTAGCAGCCAGTCCGGTCGGTCGACACTAACACCCCGCGCCTCCATCATCCACAATCGGAGTGGCCGTGCGACTAGATTTTGTCGAATGTTGTCATTGTGTGTGGTGTATGTGTGCGACAGTCTCGTTGACAAGCAATAGCTATGCAAATGTGGTGTGCTGTATTTCGACCACACCGTCCAGCCCTTTGGCGTGGAATGAAGCTCGATAGCCGGAGCCAACCGCAAACCTACCGCTCCGATGGCCAGACGACCAGCATCAGGCAAGCGCCTCGCACCAACAGACCAGCTGGAGCACCGCAAGCGCAAGCTGAAATCGGTGATCGTTCATAATAAATAATAATGACTTTATTAGAATGTTTATGCACCGTTTCACTTCTGGAGCGAGCGTGCGAGCATCGGCGAGGTTGCATCGGTGACAGTCATCGGCGGACAGAGGTGTGCGGTGACCACCAGCCCTTGGATCCAGCCTCCCCTTTTGGTGCTGATGCTGTGAGTTATATTATTATCATTATTACTACCATTATTAGAGCCCAACCTATTCGGACAAGCGATAGCGTGAGCCACAGACGTGAGCCGGCCCGGATTGTGAAACTGGAACCGCAACGCACCGCATGCCGAGCGCCGTCCGAACGTATGCTAATGGTCATGAGGGCGAGTGTCGAGTCAGCTATGGAGAGCTATGTTTATGGCCACGCTAGTACCGTGCACCACACACCATACTGGTGCTAACTGTTGTTTTTCGCTCCTGATGAGACGATGGTCGTAGATCGCTAGATCGTCGCTGGATGCGTCGTTCCTTCGTGTAGTGCGATTAAGAGAGAGAGAGAGAAAGAGGAGGAAGCGGTCTGGGAATGGAGCGCTAACGAGGTCCGCCACCACCGAAGGAAGGTGTGATTTGTGTGAACGAGACGAACGCGACGGCGCGTTTCACCTACGGAGAGCTCGTCGGCTCCAAGATCCTGGTCCCCAGCGCTCGCGATCTGGGATCTCCATTTGCCTTTAAAGGCACACCGTAGTAGATTACTTTTACTGTCTTAATCGTAGACCTACGCGAGGCTCGTCAAATGAATTGCACAGAGCTCGGTCACAGACCAAGCGCATAATGCTGAGGCCCATAAAACGTAGTCTCGGAATGTCAAGAGCTCAAGAGCTGTTACCATTTTGAGAATGAAAGATCCAAGAAATCTTGGTCAAATTGCATTGCCGTCGAAAGAAGGTGGAGTGTGTGCTTAGGAGCATTACTCTCTAGATTTAATTAAATCAATTCTAAGTCTCTGCGCCGGGAATAGACGTAGAGAGGAAGCAAATGAGCCGGCACAGGCATGGCAGCTGGCAACAAACTTCAAAGATTGACGCAAAAGGTTTGCTCATCCAAGCCGATTCCGAAAGATCAAAGCTTCGAATCATCTTCCATCTTAGAGCATCACTCGATTGGGACCTTACCATGGCCCGGTTATGTCAGTTGCTATTATTCAATTAATCCTCCGAGCACTTGTGGCCTTGCGTGGTCAGAGGTGCACGTGCACTGACTGCACTCTCGGCATCTTGTAATGGATACCACGTAACGCCCCCGAATGCAAAGTGGACAGGATCGCCATCCCGGTCCTCAGTTGGTGACAGTTGTTGGAATACAGTAAAGGGAAGATCCTGGTCCCCCCGTCCCAGAGGAAGAGGCATTCTTGGTAGTGATGATGGACTGAGTGGGTCAGTCAGTTGTCACCGCATCATGGCCCCCGTTAGAGGGAAACCGGAAGCACACCATTCGAAGCAGCGAAGGGGTGTCAGGGCGGTTGGAGTTCCAGATTAAAATTAATGACCTGAAGCAATTTAGTGTCATTCCTTCCAGACGCCAGCCTGACGACCAAGACACTTTGGTGCCGGACCGGAGAGGCCACTCCCTGCTCTTCCTTCTTGTAAACTTTACCTTTCCAATCACGCCAGCCCCCATCCTTTCAGCTCTGGCCTTTGGGGTTTTGGAAACTTGAACAACTTGGCACACAGACAGAAGAGACAGAAGAGAGATGCTGCCGCTGCTCAATCCGAAAGCTGTGAACCGGAGCACGTCTTGCACAATCAACCACAAAGTAATTAAATAATCTGTCAAAATGAAATTGAACCATCATCCGACGGGGATGAAGATGGTCAGGGCCAGGAAGTTTGCTGTCCTGCAAGACAGTTATCCACAGCCCAGACAGACCCTGTGCTCGAGTTCGAGATGGCCAACCAAACAGATCCTCCACCAGATCTGTCCACCCATCTCAGACACAACGGTCCGTCTTAATTATACGCTCCGTTCACATCCGAACTTCGTCACTCCCGGCGGCCTGTACGGGGAGGAACTATACTGATGGGTGGTATCACTATCAGCATTCCCTTTTAGTCAAAGTCGAGAGGGCTGGTGTCGGTGGTAGATGCAGATTGAGGAGGTGCCGGTACCGAATGTGTTACAGCATTACGTCCAAGGAGTGCAGATGCAAGATGTTGTTGCACCGGAGATCACATCACAATTCATGTATTTGAGCAATTGCCAAGGGTAGTATACTACTATTACCATGTTTAAACAGATCGAAAGGTGACATTTAGCACAATGTTCCCAGTGAGAGACAGAGCGAATGCCAGGCAGCTGCGCGTCATCCTCACCATAAATCATCGAACACCAATCCATCAGCTCCGGTCGCTAAAATATTTAAAATCTTTTACTTTCCTGGCGCTCGCGCCCGCTGCCTGGCGCTTCTATTGCGCGACAACTGAACCGAAAACAATGACGAAACTGGCCACCGGAGCGGCGAAGGAGGGGGGCTAACTAAATCAACCTGTCAATCATAAAATTTATGTTCACCCATGTCACGCGTCGAGGGTTCGATGGTGAAGCTCGAACGCTCTCGACGCTCGCCGAGGATGTGCTCCTCGTGTCATTGCCGTTCTTTTTTTATCCCTCGAAGAAAAACCAACGAGTGCTCTAGAGCTCGAGAGTGTCCTCGATGGCCGTCGACGATGGCTCTCCCGGGAGCCCTTCAATGACGGCGTGACGTCGACAACGGTGACATCGACGGCGGCGATGGCGACGATGGTGGCCAATCACGCACTTTGGCCAAGGGATCTGACTCTGTCGATCGGTAGAGAGACAGGGAGAGAGAGAGAGAGAGAGAGAGAGAAAGAGAGAGAGAGAGAGAGCGGTGGTGAGATGGGCCCGGCATCGACCCGGGGATCGGATCATTTCCACCTTCGACGAACCATGTGTCTTGCTCCTTGGAGTGTCATCGGTTTAAATTATTCATACCAAGCGTGAAGCAGCAGTGGCCACGCCACACAACACACGGTACGGTTCTGTGTTTGTTTTCCTCCCTGTTTTTTTTTTTTGCTGCTTTGTTTCAGCATCGACAAGAGCATCGCCGCATCGCACCGCATCGTGGTTGACAGCAGCACCGTTTGAATAATAGATGGAGGTTCGAGTGACATTGACACAGATCATGCGCCTCTCTCACTCAGTCTCGTGGTCCACTCCGATACTTTGGGCTTATACATTTTTCATAAACAAACCAGCCAATGCGACGAGACAAAGGATAAGGACCACGCCGCTCCCTGGGTGGTGGTCAACACGCTGTGGCGTGTGGTTTGCGACACGATTAAGACACGTCATGCCGACCACGAGCCGGAACAATACTCATCGATATCAAAACACCGATCGCTCAGCAGCAGCTCAACGAGGATAAAGTGTGCAGATTAATGTCTTCATCACGATGAGCCATGATGGTGGAATGACCTCAACGGACGGGCGGACCGGGACCGGGAAGAAGGTTGACGCCCTACTTCCGATTCCGCTGAGACGCCCTCAGACGATGACTTGTGATAATGCTCCGCCAGACAGCCATTGCGCTCTTTGACGCTGCGGATCCGCAATCGCCGGACAGCCAACACGCTCCGTGTCCACTGCTGCGCCACTAGTGTCTCTAATTAAGACATCATCTGGGGATTATTGCGTTAAATTGAATAATCACCACGGTTCGCCAGCGGGCGGCGGCCAAACTGCATTGGCCTGGGTTGCTGCGCCCATTTTTTTTTCTTTTTCGCACCAGCCCTTAATTAGAGGCCTTTTTCGAGCGTCCATTTTCAGGGCGGGGGCCCCAAAAACCGATTGTTGTCCAGCATGAATGCCATTAATGACAATCGGAATC
>NC_064877.1:21387500-21397500 GCF_943734665.1 Anopheles aquasalis | reverse complement strand
TACAGCTAGCGAGCGACCGAGCGAGCGAGCGCGTTCGCCTGTTCCGAGGCACATCCTTCAAGCATAAATTCAAATTGGATGAGATCTAAGTGAATTTTCCTCCAGTGAAACGGGAGCCCGGGAGCCTCTTCTTCTCGGGCACACGAGCATGACTTACGTTCTCCTTGGTACATGTCGGTGCCTTCCATAAATGAAAATCACTTCCATCTCACGGCGCGCTGCGGAAATGCGTCGGAACGCGTCTCTTATTGCCATTTATTGGCAGCCCATTTTCTCCGTGGCCCCATCATCTCAACTCCAGCGTGGCCTTTCGCGGACCCGAGGTCGTTCCAAACGGGATACTGAGGGCCACCCACGTTGCTTTTCAGAATTCCATTCGCAGTTTTTCCTATTTTTCCAGCCCGCATTTTTTCGTCGTCATTCAAAGCGCCAAGCCAAAGTGGCATTCATCCGTAACATGTTGCCAGCGTACCTTACCTTCGGTCGACCTCCAGAGCTCCATTAGCTTGCGAACGGTAATAAAAGGCTTAAGCGTTATTAAATGAGAAAAGCGGCAGGCGACAGCATCCGAGGGCGTAAAGGAGGAGTCTCGGCAGCGAAGCGATTATTAGAAAGAGGTTCGGAATTGCTTCACCGGATGAGATCTGGTGAGCAACGAATCCGAGGGAATTCGAAGGAAATTTCCATCCAGCCACCTGATTTGCGCCAATTTGAATTGGCGGATTCTGGGAGAAGGTTGTGCTCCATGTTGGTTGTTGGATTCCTTATGAGTTCACTAAACACCATTGCGTCATAAGTGGCCAGCTTCGAGAAAGGTACACGATCCGATCCAGCCATTTTTAAATAACCTTTTTCACTCCTCCACCCCTGGGGTATCGCGTTGTTGCCAGCTCACCGATCGCCGGTTTGCTTTTTTGCATCGTTTCTCGTGACTTCCGGTTGGACTTAGTCAAGCTTGGTCGAGCATAAAAATTGCGTTTTCTTGAGCGCGCGCCCCCCGATAGATCTCGATAGATCGGTCAACCATGCGTAACGCTGTCGCCAGCCGGCTCACATCATTGACGCATCCGTTCCGACGAACGAACGGACGGACGGTGATGCCCGAAATGGCTCCGTCGAGCTCGGGGACGCACACCACATGTTTGGCCGAACACCGGCGGCTTCTGCTAAGGACAAAATGCGTTCGTGAAGCGGGGAAAGCAATGAAAGACATTTCGTTCGTAAGAGGATTTACGACCCTTTTGCTGGAGGATGCTGGAGGATGATCGATTAAGAGACTGGCGGCTGGCGACACGCACTGTGCGCGCTGCAGTCGCAGTGGAAATCCTTTTTCGGGTGATGTCTTCGAAGGGCTGCTGCTGCTGCTGCTGCTGATGGGTTGGGTTCATGTTCCATCACTTCACGTGACGTGCACCGATGGAGAGGGAAAATAAAGAACTGAAAGAAAGTAAAAAAAAGGAAGTTCAATCCGTGAGAAGCGACGAGTGCAGCGTCGCAGCGACAATCGGACAGGAGAGGAGACCAGAGACCTTCCATTCTTCTGAGATCAATCATCGATGTCTAGCAGCAAGCGTCGCAGCAAGCGTTGGTTTTAGAATCTAGAATCCACTGGAGGGCTGGTAAGCATGTTTGAAAATGTCAAAAACAGAGATGGCACTTGGAGCTCACGTTAAATGCGTTGGGAAAATGGAGTGACACATATACACGGCCACGGACACGAACACACTTGTCAACAAGTGGTATCATCGATAAGCAATCAATGTTTCGGAGTCCCAAAAAAATCGATCTTTTGCGTTTTCGATTTCGATTGTGACTGCGGTAGGTCCTTTAACGATGTTGAAAGCCTCCTTCTGTCAGGTAACAGAGCAGAGCATCAAAAAGAAAAAAAAAAGGAAATGCTTCTCTCATCACACAGCAGCACCACGCAGTCGCAGGTTCATAATTAATTATGAAGCGCGGATTTGTTGACACAACGCATTAGGCCAGCCGCTGTGCTTTGGGGCGCTCGGCATTATTATGCACACATTATGCGCTAAACAATCCCCTCATTAGTTTATGCATTAAATAGATCAACACCAACGCGCTGCTGCTGCTGAATCCCGGATCTCCGCTTATCTCGCACACGTCCAGCGAGGACAGGAGCTTAATGTTTTTGCACCTAATACGTCACTTCCTTGATTTGCCCCGGTCAAAGCCGAGCCGCATTAGGCATCGCGTTCTAATCGCAATTAGGGCCAATTAGGTGCAAAAATGTTATTTCAGACACTCAGCCACCCCCTCCTTGCGCTTGTCGAGAGAGAGAGAGCATAAATCGATTATCCTTGTGCCTGGTGGCACCGGCCGTGTCACTCATTAATCGTCGCCGACACTTACTGGATATAGGACGCGGCTGACAGGTCACACCGGTGGACGGACGATTTGATCCTATCAAACTGTCACCAGCTGGCACCGGCCGCGTCCAGGGCGTCCCCTCGGGGGTCGACACCGTGCTTCGAGACTAATCGCACAACCAAACCGATTATGCATCCGAAGCCATATGGTTGGAATTATTGGCCGCGAGCTCGCACTCCATTGTTCCACGGTCCTCGAGTCCCGGTTGCGCGACCTTTTCTCTGCACGACTGCGAGGTCGGTTCAGGTCAATGGAGTGTACTGGACAGAACATTAACGCGAACGCGTCAGGATGCTGACCATCGGACTGACCGGCGGACAAACGCGCCAACAAAGAGAGGGATCGATAAATATTTTTGCTGAAATAGGATTAACGGACGACGGAGACTGAAAATTCCCGTTCTTTTATACACGGGGCCGGGGGACCAACTGCTCGCCTGTGCTAAAGCCATCCTTGCCACTCAAAGGACACTAAAGGACAAATGGTATTGTCACGTTTTGCAGTCGTCCAGGGGTCCGAGGGACCAAACATAAACAATGCGAGATGCATTAGCGTGAAAGCATCGAGGACTTAACCTCGGGGAGAAGAAGAGCCCAGGATTCACCCTCTTCACCGTCGTTCGTATCTACGCGAGCGGCGTAGCATCTCATTTGTTTGTTTTCTTGTTTATCGTCTGCATATGTACCAGTGAGGAGGAGGAGGGCTGCAGGTCAACCCAATCCGGTCAACCGGTCACCGGTCGCATATTGTTTGCGTCTAATAATGCAAAAATATCTGGTAATTTATGGTACACGTTTTGGGTACACGAGTGTCTGTGTGTCCAGTCATGGTTCTACGAGACTGCAGGACATCATCATAACCATCATCATCATCATCATCATCATCATGCTCATGGGTGGATGAGGGTACTTACAAGTGCGAGCTGACCAGACGCACCACTCTCCTCCAAATATCCTCTGCAGGGAGTCAAGGTCCTGGCTTAACCGTAGCTCCCAAACTATACCAGAGATATCTCGTATACGTCGTACCGTAATGTAGCTTGATTTATCGTGTTGTGACCCACGAACATGGTGAGAGAAGGGAAGGAAAAAAACCCCAAAAACCCCAAACCAGAACTAGCCCGTCTAGACGATGAGCTCTGCGCGTTTCGTCCTTTCATTTGCAAGCAACTATGGCCATTTCGATCCTTCCCACCACTGCTGCCAGTAACAGGTTAGTAGTCCTGCAAGTTTTTCACCTTTCGAGGGCACCCTCTGGCCACTACAGCAGCTTAACCTCGTGAACCGGTCCCCTGGAATAAAGCAAAAGAGTTTATAAACGAGGATGGAGTCACAAACGAACTACTAGATGGTTGACCGAAGATACCGAGACGAGATTATGCTCTATCGGGTTTGGGGTGTACGCTTTTCCACCCCCGGACGGCCGCCGCTGGGGGGTGAGTTAAAATAAAGCGCTCTCCGAAGGGGTGGTCCAATGGTACAAACCCAAACAATCGAGCTCATTGCCGGTGTACGCTTATCATGCAAATGATACAAATGAAATTAAATGCCAGCAACCAAGCGGTAATCACTGCAATTGATCATTCTCTAGGATCCGGGGAGGGCGTTGCCATAACACGATAAGAAGTGGTAGGTCGGGAAGGATCCTTTATTCGTTTTTTTTTTTGCATAAATTTATAAAAGGGAGTTTGGGATTACAAGTTCTGAAGTTTTGTACAAATATTGACCAAACTAAATATAACTCTAAAGGCATCAGACACTAAACCAGACACACACTAGAATGGGAATCCGTAGGGAGAGGGCTGCAGGAAATGCATTTTCCGATTTTACACAACACCACCGTGTCCCTCGAGACACCAATGAAGGCCGGAATAGCGCGCCAGAAGAGGAAGAGTCAACCCATCTTTGTGTCCTACGGTCGATCCCTCCTTCTACAATATAAAGTGAAGTACTTTCGGGGACCGAAAATTGAATTTACTTTGACAAACGAGCGCCAAGCGCAGTCGTCGTCGTCAGACAGTAGCAGCGGCATTTCTTTCTTTCTTTCTGCTTCTCGTCTCTTCTCCCTAGCTGGCCGGTTCTGTTCCGACGGAGTGGTCTGTTTTGTTACCGAAATTGTTGCAATTTCATCCCTTGCTCCCTGCCACTCCTATCGAACCCTCGGAGCCGGAGAGAGAGAGAGAGTCAAGTCAAACCGAATCAAACCGAATTCCCCCCTCTCTTAACTCGTTTGGTTCCGTACCTTTGGCCGCGCTTATTCGACTCCAATTTATCCCAAATTACTCACCAGAGTGTTCCGTCTTACTTTTGTCTTTCGTTCCGACTCCGGTTTTCTGGGCGAAAAGGATGAAATCCTTCCCCAACCCAGAGGTGCCAAAAATCTCGTAAATCTTATCTCGCATCACCCCCATCGCACCCCCATCGCCAGACAAAGATCGAGCGAGTGAGCAAGGAGTAAGGAGGTTTTCATCAAATATTAAAAAAGTTACCGACCGGGTTTGCCCCCCGATTACTGCTCTACTGCTTGACTCGAGGCCATTTATCAACACCCCGGTGTTGCCCACGGTGGTTCTTGGTGCCCGGTTGAGTAGCGTCTTATGTGCGCCATGGGCATGGAAAGGCGAATGATTCCCCGTGGGGTTAACCCCCGGTGCACGTGGACTGCCGTACGGAAAAGTTGGCCCTCCGGAAACACGCGGAAGTAGTTATCAATGAACCCTCGCCACATCTTTCACTCGCTCACGTTTTCTCTCTCTCTCTCTTTCTTCGCTATACTTTTCCCGTTCCCCGTCTCGAAATAACCGAAATAACCCGTGATCCCGTCCCGTATTCCCGGGACTTTTACCAAACGACGTACACCATTCTCGCCCGCGTGGGATGCTCGTTTTAGGGATGGTTTGCTCCCTAAATGAGTCATAAAATATTTAATAATACTGCGTGCTGCATTATTCAGGCTAATGAAACTCTTTGGCATCTCTGTCTCGCCCGCGTCCCAAAAAAACAACTGTTACAATTTGTTGCGCTACTGCCGGGACTGCCAAGGAGCCCGATTGATGGTCCTGGTGCTTGCCGCCGTTGGATGATTAATTTGATGATTCCGGGGCCCAAAAAGAATCCATTCGAGGAAATAATGGGCGCCAGCTAGATGGATCCTTGCTCGTTCGTCCTCCTGTTCCTGTGATCCCGTCTTCGTGGCCATTTAGGACTACTTTTCCTTCGGAACTTCCAAAGCCCAGAAACCTCTCACCATGTGCGCACTTATGCCACGTCAAATCGGGCGACTGACGCGTGACAGGTGAAACAAACACTTCCTCTCTTCCTTTCCTCGAAGCAACAGAACGCGTGCGTAATGTGGCAACGGAACAAATAAGTTCGCATGTCACACCGGCAACGGCCAACCAGACACCGAACCGAAGAAGGCTCGAGATCCTCTAGAACGACCAAAAAGCACCGGGCTTTCTGGGAACTCCAAAGACAGCAAAAAAAAAACGGAAAACAAATGGCGAATGGCTGGGGCCGACGAGAAAAAAGTGAAACATTAAAACAGAACGCCTCCCTTTGGAACCGGCTTCAAACTCCTCGCAGAGTCGCGCCATTCTGGTCAATCAAGTTTCGCGTCGCGGCCGCCGAAAAAAAAATAAAGGAAAACACGCGCGCCCCAAGAAGTGGAGAAGATTGAATAATTCATGAATGAATGAATGAAAAATTCCTAATTAGATTAGTTGGCGAAAGTTGGGCGAAGGCGAACACACAGCCACCGAATGTCACTCTTCCCTTCATTTTTGACGAAAGACAAACTGTGCAAGTTCCGTACGGGCTGTGTGTGTTGTGCTCGGTGGCCGTAATTTTTGGCGGGACCCTTTTGCTTACCTTACTGGCGCAGTAAGGTAACTCCAACGCGACCGACGACACTGCACTCTGGACGCACCTTGTAGCGCACACCGGACAGCACCAGTGGGCAGTGGGCATTAAAAAGTTCTCCGCAACAGGCTCCAACACGGGAACACGCGGGCTTCTTCCCAATTATCATAACTCATGCCCCACACACACCGGCCGGCGACGGGTTATTGGGCACATTTTTGTGCCGGCAACCGCGCGTGCATTGGGAATGGGGATGGAGGGAAACCGATCGTTAAAGTACAAATCACTGTTTCCCGAAAAGTTTCCGTTCTTGGGCAATGCAGCAACAAGCAAAAAAAAAAGGAGCGGACCTCCTTGACTTCAGGAGGAGAACAACTACGGGAACTGCAAACGGGGCACCTTGCCCCTTTTTCGTTATTACCTTCGTTCATTTTCTATTGCCACCCAAAAACTCAAACTCGCGGTATTGCGACGCTTTTCGTTCCATCTTACGGTAGTTTATGTGGAGCTTCTCTCCTCCCAGGTGCCTTTCCATTTCTTATTCTGTGGCTTTCCTTCCTTCCGGTTGTTTCGCTCGTCCGCCCGCCCGCGAAATGCAGTTCGGTGGTGTAGGTGTTGGTGTAAAGTTTTCTTTTATCATTTGCCGACAGAGGAGGCATCTTCGTTGCGGATCGTTGCGGTGTTGATCTCCTGGAGCCCCCCGGTGGGGGTGACGGTGTGAACATAAATTCCTCGGCATTACGTGGGCCCTGGTACCACACCACACCGAGAACCAGATGGAAAGTTTTAGATTGCCTTGCCACCCACCCCCCCGGGACTCACATCCTCAGTCGCCACGGGAGTCCTGCTGCACTCACAGCCACAAAAAATAAATAAAATGGGCAAGCAAAACTATGCTCATCGGCACCCGGGTACCGGGGAAAGGGAAAAGTAATTCGACTTTAAACCAACTTTCAGGTAGTGGAGCACGTTATCGGCCTGGCAAATGGACTAAGTTTGTGCCAAGTGCGACCGAAGCTACTTGCAGCGAGCTTGTTTGTCACCACAAACGATGCCTTCCCGCAAAATGCGTTCCACCAAAAACCCAATCCAATTATAGGACGACCGTTGTTGTTCCCTTTTTGGTGGTGTGATGTGATCCCATGCATGCTCTTGTTCCAAATTGTCATGCCGAAGGTACTTTCATTCCAAAGCACCCACACGCATCACGACGATCGGCTATCGATCGACCATAAATCTTCACGCCTCATGTTACAAGTCGCATGCCAAGGCCGCCATTAAAAGGTACCGCTCGATCGAGCGTTCGATTCTCACCAAAGCAGGCTATCGAGAGCCGCGTGGCTGTTTTTGTTTGTTTGTCAAATATCATTTTTCAAATGCTGTCAAAATTGGTCCACGCCACCGCCTGCTGAGGAAGTCGCCTTCTAAAGTGAAGTGCTGCTGGTGCTGCTGCTGCTGTTTGATGTACTACATGAAAAATCCATAAAGTTCGAGAAGCGTTGCACCATCGGCATGCAACTCACCTTAGCGAACGTTTACCTTAAAAGGAGAGTTCTTATGACACGTGAATTGATAAACACATCGCCTGACAAACACTAAATAGAAACAGGACTGTTCATTTCTGGAAAGGAACTTCCTTCTCCAAGCAAACGGCGAGTATCTATCGGGACTTAACAGAAGAAGGTGAAAGGAAGTGGCTCCATAATTCGCTTTCAGAAAAACAATTATCACCCCTCTATAGGTCCGCCCTCTACTCTTAACAATCAACCATTAAATCCCGGTCCTTTTCGGCCTTATTCGATACCGGTTGTCCAATTAGAACCCGGTGGCCGCACGAGCGAGGTCGACGAGATTGACGATCAACAGAGGAAGCTCCAAACACGCTCCGCTCGAAGCAACAAAAACTTCCACCCAGATTGCTCGCTCTCTCTCCCTCTCCTCCCCAGGCTGATAAGTTTTTGCTTTCCATTAGAACGCGCTAGTCGCCAGAACAAGGACTCTGCTGGTGGCTGCTGGTGGTGCCGAGCTTTTCATTAAATCTTCCGGAATGGCGAACGGACCGTGGAGGAGAGAGCCAGAGCCAGAGCAGAGCAGACAGGCAGCCTATTTTCAGCATGGCAGCATCTTTGTTCGCTTGATTTGTCGAAAGGACAACACCTGCGGCCCCGGACCGGTACGTTCTGGTGCGAACAGTAACAAAAAAACGAGCGTCTTCCGGGGGTGAAAAACTAGGTGAAAGCGTCTTCTAGCGAGCGCTTTGATGCGATATCCTTTGCACGGAGGCGGAAGAGAACTGGGAAAAGCGGCCATTGGCGGCAAAAAAGGCAAAGCAAACCTACGCGGCCCACGCGACGCTCAAGGCTTCGGTTCTTTGCCGGCCGCTCAAACTAGTCTCGGGCACGAAAAGAGGACGAAATCCATGACAAAAAAAAACTTCCAATTCATGCCTCGTGCTGTTTGCTCTTCCTTGATCCCGATTTATTTTTCTTTCTTCCTCCGCCTGCCCACTGCGTCCAAGGTTCAATCAGCGAAGGCACACGGCAAATCCGCTCATACCAGCACCGAGGCCACCATGGCCACCATGCTTTCGATTTGCTCGAAGACGTTATTCACAATCCAAGCAAAGAAACGACTCGACAAGAAAGACAGTCGTCCTGACGCACGGCAAGTGGTGGATGCCAAGAGCTCTCTCTTGGCACCAACCGCCACCTCGCAGCATCCCCAGGAAGCGCCTTTATTTGTTCTGTGCGCGTTATCGGGTCCTAGGCTCGCTCGAGCGCGCTTCCGACCGACCGACGACTAGTACCGTGGTGCGATTGGAAAAGCGTGGAAATTCGTTCGTTCGGAACAAGTGTGCCTAAGCTGAATGGTTTCCGGCTGACTTTAAATCCGCGCCAAACCGTGTGTTGAGACCGGCGAGGCTTCTTTACCGGTACCGGTACGGTAGGAAAGCAATAATTGTGCTGAGGATGAATGTCCCAACGATGACAATCCACTAACGCCGCCAGCACCATTGGCACCAGATGCACCATTAGCGCGGAACAATGACGAGCGCTTCCGCGCGTTCTTATTGGATTACTTAAGACACAAAAGGTGATTCCCAAGATGGAATCGGTGGATCGGGTGGTTAGTATCCCGGAAATGAGCGGGATAAGACACCTCTGCACCTTAACTCTTTTCCCTCGAAAGCTGACGTCATCTTGGTGCGGAGCGCCAACTTTGCGATTTGAAAACCAAAAACGGAAGTAGAAGCAGATGATGACGCTAGACACGTGGGCGGGAGAGCATGTGTGCCGTATCCGTCGCTTAGATGTGAGATTCACAGGAAATTGATATCCTTCTTTGCCATCGAAGATCCGTTTGAAGCGAACGATGCTGATGATGATGATGATGTGCGGTTTCATTCGCGGTGCAAACACAACGCGAGGATCATCGCGACTCCTTGCCCCACCACCGGTGTTCGCACAGACACGGGTTACTAACTCCGTATCATCATCTTCAAACGATTCGAAGCCAAAACCACGCTCAGTCGACTACCGGAGTTGCCTGGGAAGCGCGAAACGAAACAACAGATCTGTTGGTCCACAGACCGATCCACGTGAGGCGGACAAGACTCTGGCTCGAAGCTGAAGTCTTTGATGTTCCGCTAATTTTACGTATCACAATACACACATACACTTACACGGTGGCGCAGTGAGGTGCTTGTGGATTGGCGAAAAAAAAACAAAAAGAAGTTTCAACACCGACGA
>NC_064877.1:21375000-21382500 GCF_943734665.1 Anopheles aquasalis | reverse complement strand
CTCCGGAAAACGATTACGACTCGAAGCGAAAGGGGGGGCCAAACGGAAAGCGAAATCCCGTTCCTCCTCTCCCTCACCCTTTTTTTGGTCAACTTCTCGCACCAAATCCAAACCACGACAGAGAAGACAACGACAACTATGGCGACGAGCTGCTGAAATGGCGTCTTAAGGCACAGAAACCAGCACGGGCGCGCGCGAGTCGTTAATTATCGGCCAATTTCACAGTCGTTATGTTTTATGACCGTCGCCCTGTTGAGAGAGGAAGAGCAGGCTGGAACGTTGGTCAGGACCAGGGGCGTTCCGCGTATTTACTTTCGGTCAACGATTTATAAAATTTCCGTGAACGCAGAATGGAAGCTGGCGCTCGCCACCGCGACCACGACGACGACGACGACTTGTTGCACCAATCCGTTGGCCGACAATCCATTCGCCAATCCTCCCCGGGACAGAACACTTGGCACTTGGGAGGAGGCTGCTGGCTGCGTGGTTCTGGCTCGGTTATTATGTAAATACATGGCACCACCGAAAAGCCGCCTTATTGATCCGCTCGTTCGATTCCAGTTGATGATCCTCCCTGCGTGAAGCAATAATGTTGCAATGCTGCCGAGGAACAAGAGGAGCAACAGGAGGAGAGTTAATTGTCCCCGGTGCCAAAAATAAAATAAAAAAAAAAAGAAATGGAAAAGGAACGATCGGCCTCTCGGACTGGAGTCGCGCCGTCCAGTCAACAGCCAGCTAACCACTACCACTGCCTTCTGGTTGTTAATTTTAATGATTACTCCGTGCGCTCCTTGCTGTGCTTCGTGGTCCCCCTGCAGCAGAAGCAGAAGTAGCAGCAGCAGCAGCAGCAGCAACAGGAACTCTGTCGCCGGTATGTTGCAGATCGTTTTACATTTATTTTTTAACTTCTCTCACGCAGCGCCACAACACAAGGGAAGAGAGGGCTGCACAGGACAGTGCAGGGCAGGGCCAGGGAGCATTGTAAATATGTTTATGGTTAGTGTCATTTATTCCCCACTCGAGCGTCCGCGGTTCGCACTCCACCGATACAGCCACCACGTGCTTTGAGGGAAGTTATCAGAATGCTGCTGGTGCTCCTCTTGGTGGCGGTGCTTGTGGTGGTGCTGCAGACGCAGCAGACGCACAGTTTATGATTGAACTCTTGTTATGTTCGGTAGTTCCGCAACAGACACAGTGCGCCTGTGAACCTGTTGCTGTGTGGAGTGTGTCCGGGGTAGGGGAACCGTGGAATGTTTCAGGTAATAAAATTCAATCATACCCCGGGTTGGTCCAAAGGCAATATTCCCCACCACCACACAACACACGCGCTGGTGGCCACAATCGACAAGCCGGTCCGAAGGCTTTTTGGCCGGAGGGGGGTTTGGAGGGCGATTTATGTCCGCAGCGTGTTGCACTAAACGAGCATTCTCGGCTCGGCCTGAGCAGGGGGTTGATTGGCTGTTAAGGGGCCCAGCTAAATGAGGGGGGCGCAGGGAGGATTCGAGAGCCAAGTAGTGACCGCTGGGTTTCCTTTAATTATGCTCCTTTACTCCCCAGCTCGCCTGCTTGCCTTTTCAATCATTTCCCCATCCAGCGCCCGAGCCATTTTGTGAGCGTTTTTCGCCTGCCTTTTCTTTTCCGTTTTTTATTGACCGCCATCAATCTTATCGCGATATCAATGTTATGATTGCATTCCATTGCCGAGCGAGTTCCGATTCCAACGCAAACGTTTAGCATAGTCCGGCATGGTACCGGTGTGCTCCTTGGCGCACCTTGTCCTCGAATTCCGTAGGCCCCGAGCCCAGTTTTCCTCCGATGGCGCTCCGGCACTAAACTTGAGTTTGGGATGATTTTTATGAAAATTTTATGTCCCTCAGGCACAGCCTCCTTTGACAGCCGGTTCTCTGTGTGTGTCTGTGTGAACCGAACCGGAGAAAAGGTTTTTGGGGAACGATTTTACAAATTTTCCTTCTTTTCCATTTCCTGGTGGATCGAAACCCCAGCCAGCCCAGCCGAACCTTTCGGTACCCGCGTGGCTGCCGGTTGCTTACGTGCTGTCCGTGGTTTTTCGGTTTATCTTTTCCGGCATAATTTTGGGAAAAATCCTCCAATCCTCAGAGGACCGAGCGGCGACGGTCCCGGGATGTCACAAATGTATGCAAATACGATACAATCGTCTTGGCGTCTGTGCCCCCGGTGTGCCCACCAGAGATCACCGGGACGAGTGGTAGCTGCAGAGGTGAGATGGAACGAGCTTTCCATTCCGTGGACCGCGCGTTCGGTTCGACCGAGTCCCCCCCACCCCTCGGTGGTCGCATGGGATTTTTTCCGGAACGAAAATATACTTTTCCTTCGCCTTATGCTCTTCACCACCCCCTCCTGAGCTGATCTTCGCGACACTTCACGCCGGTTTGTCGGTTTGTGGCCAAGAAGATTTGCCTTTCATCCTTTGAACTGTCGAGCGCACGGAACAAGCAGCCTGGAACATAAAATCCGGAACCGAACGAACGTGGAACGAACAAACGGTACGGAACGGTAGTCTCGTAAAGTTGGCCAACGTACGGCTAGTACCAGTCCGGGAAGTACCAGCACGACCGGCCGGATCAGCTGCGACTTCCGATGCATGAAAACATGATTTTATGTTTATGTGACGTGGTGCTGTGCCGTGGTGCTCGGCATCCCGCTGGGAACCACCGGTACCATGGTGCCGTCCTGGGCGTTTGCTGGAAACATACAAACAGCTTCTGGTCTCGACGTCTCGCCGTTTTCGTGGCGTGGTTGGCACAAGGCTCAAAACCGCGAGACCTCTCGCGGGACCTCTTGGCGTTTTCGGAGGTCGGGATTTAATATGTTTTTCCCCGAGCTTTCCATCCGGGGCAAGCCACACAAGAAACAGCTCCGGGATGGCGCACATCACAGGCCGGATGATTGAGTGATGAGCACTGGGACCACGTGCGCCTGCTGCTGTTGCGGATGATTTACAATCCTAACAGGATCAACCGAATTGGGTTTTTTGGGGCTGCCACGTGGTTTTTCCAATTCCGCACGTCCCAAGTGGTAGGATGCCGGGTAAAGGATTCGAGTCCGTGTCTTCCGGTGCTTGGATTGGTCGAAGCAAGCTGGCAAAGTGGTTTATACAGTCGCTAGTACATTTCTCGATCAGTCTCTAGTCTGCGAGTACTTCTACAGATCGTTTCCAGTTTGTTTTTCTGTTGGGACCTCGAGCTCTTCGGGCGAATTGCATCGAAATCTCCAACCAATGCAGCCTAAACGACAAATCAACATTCGTCATCATGTCGAATTCTTCGCATAACATTACAGCCTTGCAGTCCGTGACGATCGAATCGCCTTGAAGTCATCGAACTGATTCTATTACTATCACCACTACTAACGTCGCGCTGCACATCAACATCGGTGTCGACATTTGAGTGCGCCAATGGCGTCCGTTCAACGCGTTATCAAGCCCTAGTTTACTAGCCACTAGCACTTGATAAGCGAGTCTGAACCTTGCTCCAATTCCAATCGATGCTCTCGATGTGCGAATAACTTCCATTCACCATTGTATTTATTCCCTTCCGATCGGCCACCGTCCAGATCAGTTCAGTTCTAGCAGCGCACGTCATCGGTTCTCCAGAACCCAAGTGAACAGAGAGTCAATCGCACGTGCAACTCAGGTGTCACGTAACCTTCCAAAAACCGGAACGAAAGTATGGCCTACCGGCTGATTGTCTGCGTTCCCGTGGCCACTGTGCTGCTACTGTCCCTGCATGCGCTGGTTACACTCGCTGCACCGACCGTGGTAAGGAATGCCCGAAAAGGATCATTAATACCCGGAACCACCAGCGCACACTCCTGCAACCTGCCAGGTGCTACTTTACTGACCACACCACACTCTTTCGGTTGCAGCACTTGGGACCACCACTTCAGCAGGAGTCGCAATCTCCAACAGGAGCCCACGGAAGTGGCATTCAGCCCTCGCCAGACCGCAATAGCGCCGCCGATCGACCGTACATCGTCGAACCGACGTGGTTCACGGTCACGACGAGTCCGATCGATGGCGAAGGAGACGCTCCTGGCCAGCTGACCGGACATGTAGGGATGCCAGTCCTGCCAGCCCAACCAGCTACCATGCGACCGTACGTTGCGTACATTCCCATCGCTCCGGCGTACCGACCCCATCATGTACCGCCCGGTTGGCCAGCCTATCTGCCCGGAGTGCTCCCGACGTACCCCATGCCCCCCCACAATCATTTCTGTAATCAGCCAAGTCCGAGTGGCTACCAACTCATGTAAAGTGTCCGTGGACGTTGCGTGCCATCATTCTGCGTGTGAGAGAGAGAAAGAGAGAGAAAGAAGGACGAGTGCTGGCTCCCGAAAGCGCATCCAACGAAGGTGCTCAAGTGCTGCTGCTGGTGCTGCTGTCGGGACCACGAAAGCTATCGATTACATGGCCTTCTGGATAATTTATTCTTTTCACTGGCATCTCATTTGTTACGTTACGAATGCATCGTGTGTTTTGGAAGCCTCGCGTTGTGTGTCCGGTTTTGGTTTCCTTTCCACGTTCCCAGTGGACACACCGGGAATGTTGTTGTTGGTGTTTGCTCGATCCAAGGCTGTCCACTGTCCTATCGATGACGAAGCGGTTCGACCATTTCGGTGGTGCGGACAGTGCCCGTCCAGAGAGGTTGTGTGTCAAATAATTTCTTCAAAACAATATATTCATTTCCATTTTGCTTCCCCCGCCCCTCCGACCATCGGCATCAACTGCTTCTGGATGTAATGAGAAGGGATGACAGTGCGTGTGACGCACCTCTGGCTATCTGCTGCGTGGCATCAGCGTGGCGTAGCATGGAGTCGAACATTCCTCTGCTGATCAAGCCATTTTTCAGTATCACATTTCGGCGTGTTCTGGTCACGAGAGGGCAAGCTTTCGGCACACCGGACCCAGGAAGCGGACCGGAGTTAATGATAGCTCAATATTAACGCTCGCGAAACGCACGCGGTAGGAGATAATAAATGATTCCGCATTGGAATCCGGGATCCGCCATTCGGCCAGGACAATGTCACCGGTTGCTGTGTTACCGCGCGATAATCTATTATTGCCGATGCTCTGCTGCTGCAGCTGCTGCTGCCGTTGTGTGCGCTGGTGACCATCCATTTGTGGTGTTCAGGGATTGCAGCGAAAATAACCGCGAATTCGCCTATTTGGTTTGTCGACTTCAACACTTTGTTTACGCTGCGCCAGGGGCCTTTTGTTTGTATGGCCAACGGGAGGACATAGTTAAACATTTCCGGCACGGTCTTGCGGTTTGACGGCATGTTTGATCCTAACCTACAAATGCGTTTGTCCGTTCTCGCCCGGTTACTTTGTTTGTCTTCGCAATGCGGCGCTTCGTTGCCATCGCCGTGTGGCAGCAGCATGTGTACGGAATGGATTCAGCATCAACCAAGGCAAGGCCTTACGGTGGATGTTTTGCAAGCTTAAAGATGGTTTTCGATCCCTTTCCACCGCCCTTCACCCGGAGCATATCGTCCTTCGAAGCCATTAACCTCTAAAAATACATGTGCGGAAGAAATGGACACGTTCATAACGAGCATCAGGCGAGCATCGAGCGAGAGACAAATATTGTTATGAAAATTAAATAAACATTAAAAATGCGCAAACTCATCGCAGCTCATCAAACGGCTCCTTTCGACGTCGTGCACGCCGTTTACGGTAGCCATCAGCATTGGAGAATGGAGAATTTCATAATGCGGCACCATGTTTACGATTAATAGTTGCTGGCTAAGCCGTGTTCAGCCTTCATTTCGTTTCGTTCTATTCGCAGTGCCGGGCGAGGCTCGCTTTTTGCATCTTTACTGGTCACTATTTTGAGCTCCCCTGCAGCAGTCGCTTCCCGAGCCGCTATGAGCATCCCACCAGACGCTCCAATCGCTCTCTATCTCCCACTATCACCCGTATCTCCACCGTGGCAACAGGGAAGGCTGATGCGCCACGCGCCATTCGGTTGGCGCATTTGGACTTTTATTTAAATTAGTCCCACGCGTACGGGAAGGGAAATTTATAAACCTTCGGCTCATCTCTCGGTTCCAACCGCCCGTCAGCGTGCCGGCTATGCTGCTACAACAACACGTGACCGTACCGTGGAGCCAGCTTTATTCGCGCATTTGGTGCTCGTTCACTGGAGCTGGAGAGGAGTGGGAGCAGACTGGAGCCGACTGGACTGGAGGATGTGAATCGCGTGGCGAGTAAACAAACGCGTCATGTTTGCATCCGTTCGCGGAAACTGTAACTTTTAGTTGTCATAAACACACCTCTTCCTCCTTCTCCTCCTCCTCATGAAGGCCGCTTGCCGCGATGAAGTGCGGTACGGTGCTGCAACTGCACCGAGTTTGTGGTTGTGGCAGTATTGCCAGTGGATTTGGCGGATGAAAACGAAGTAAATTAAAGTCGGATTACGGCCGATGATGAGCTTCCAGGCGAAAGAATGACCGTGGAACGAAGGGAATCGAGATGAACACAGGCAGTTGCATTTAATGCAGCGCAGGTTCTGAGCCATCCTGCGTCTAGGCATCGCCGTCTGCTGACCACGGTTGCGGAGTGCGCAATAAGAATGGTTTGTTATATGACGCCAAATATCGCATATGATTTAGCAATTTATAGCCCCGTGACGACCGTGGTGGTCGCACAGAGCCGTGTAAGGTGTGGCTGCTGGTGAGGAGGTAAAGCAGTAAAATGGAAGGAAAGGAAGTATATTTTATTGATCTCAATAAAAGAGGTGAGGGTTTTTTTTTTGGGGGTGGCGCGTGAAGTCATCGCCAGGCCAGGTGAGCAAAGTTAGTTTGGTTGATCAAACGGAGCCGTAGCGTAAATTATAGTCCAGGAATTTAGATGACTTTATCGGGAATGCCTCTTGTTTACTACTGATCGGGACTCCAAATGAATTCGTCTCTTTAGGCTAGACCAAGATGTGTGACCATGTATGGCCAGATGTACAATTTGGCTAGCATGAGGCATAAAACATGTGGTTGCCATCAATATAATGCTAAATGTAAGCAGTAAATTTGCTTTATTGCAATTAACTAAAAGGGTAGCTATTGCTCAAATTTTGCAAAAGATTTTTGAACATTCTTGCTACACGTTTAAAAATTTTTTCGTTTTTTTCTTAAATAATTGAAATGTAAAGAATTTGCATTAGAATTCCCTGTGCTGAGTTCTGATAATTATTCTAAGGCTAATTCTATAGGTAATTAGTTGTTACAGTCGTAAGTAAGTAATTTAATAAAACCGAATTACTTTGCTTCATAGTTTATTTTAATAAAAATACTTGTTTCATCGATGTTTAACTGTCTTTAGCCGCACTATTAACATACAAATATCACTCGAGACTTTGAATGCATTCTACATTCGAGGAAGCAAATCACGAATCAGCTGGAAAGAAAAAACATCTGACACGACTTTACTGAGCTAGCGTTGCTTTCAATGTTCGCCAAATCGTT
>NC_064877.1:21350000-21367500 GCF_943734665.1 Anopheles aquasalis | reverse complement strand
TAGTCCAGTTGAAGCGAAACCGGCACCGAGTGGCTTCGCGACAGGAGAAAGACCAAATCCTAGCAGCGGATTCGCACCGTAGACCGTTGGCGAGAAGCGCGGGAAGTTACGCTGGTACGAGGCAACACTGGCCGTACCCGGGAACAGGGCATAACCGGGTGGTAGGTAGTTGGCCCCACCAGCGAACGATTTGTGGAAGCCCGGAATTCTGGCGTACGGGCTCGGATGGTGGAATCCTTTGTGGAAGTGAGCTCCGTGAAGGGGCAACACACCAGCGGCCACTGGTAGTGCCCCATACCCGTGCAGTCCATGGTAAATTCCACGTTTCTGCTTCTTCTGGTGGTGTTTCTGTAGACCGGCGGCTTGGTCGAGTAGCAGCGCAACCACCAACAGAACCACGAAAGTACACTTGACCACTTGGCGTTTCATGGCGCTCGAGGAACTGGATTCGTTCTTCAATCCACTTAACACACTTTATCACGCACAAACACACCCTCACACGCAATCAACCAGACAACAAACAGTGTCCCACCAACCTGTTATCACCGGCAGCAGCAGATCTTTCCTATCGCGATCACCAAAAACTATTCCATAAACCACGAACTTCCAGACCACGGAACCACGGGACGAGGTGCCAGGTTGACAATGAGTAGCCCATCGGCCCGGTCAGTCATATTTATAATGCGGAACCAACGGTTCGATCTGGTTCCATCCCCGCATCGCCGGGCGTTACATGCGTTACTTCCGCACGCGCTTGAGGTACGCAAACCGGGACCGGGTGTGAAATGAAATGAAAAGTGATCCTCCATTGGCGATAATACTGTAGCATCACCACCAACACCGCACCGAGGCACGTGTGTTGGCCAAGTTGGATTGAACTTGCGTATGCAAAGCAGCAGCTCATCGTGGCCTGGCACAGGGAGTGCGCTAGCCGGTGGGTCGCTGGGTTGAGTTGAGGCATTTTCACCAACCAACGCACCAACGGGACTACGTGTTTCGTTTGACAATTCCGTGGAGCTACACCAACTACCACCCTCGGTTCGTTGGCGCATTCCTTCCTTTCGGAGCAAACCAGCTTTCGGGAAGCATAATCGATCGCAAAGGCGGTGACAGTGGCGACCGATCGGATTGGAAACGGAAAGTGTGTGTTGGCTTCATTTGGTTTCGTGAAGGGGGGAGGTCAGCTGCTTGTTGCTGCAGCATGCACCATAATAGTCAGCTCGAGAGTTCGGAATGATGCAGTCGCATTGCAGTCGACGCAGGAAAGCCAGTCTGCGCACCGTTTATGGGATGTTGTAATCATCGGATTGATGGTACCGCATCATCATCAGCATCGTCGGTGAACTGTAGCGGATCGCGGACAGCTGGGCGGACTCCGATTGCAATGCGAATGCCAACGGAAAATGGAAGGGAATGGGAATCCACGGTACGTTACGCGGGACGATCACGGGCGGGGCGAGGATGGCACATCATACCCCGTGTGCCGGCGACATACACAAGTAGTACAACTCGGAACACATCATCATCGGTGAGCAATCGGGTTCGGATTGATCGCTTCTTGCTCGCTCTTCTTCAGCTCGTACGCGGTGATTTATATTTAAATTCGATTCGAAAGAGTCGGGCGGTGGGCTTCGGTTGGGGTTTTATGTTTTTATCTGCATTATCATCGTCCTCGTTGCGTAAGAAATTGGCAAAGAAAGTGTGTCCTAGTGCAAATGCGTCCCGTCCCCCCCGGGGGCTCAATCAATATTCCGAGCATAAAGGTCCGTCTTATTTATTACCTTGAGTTTTGGAGAAACTAGTGGCCACTGGCGGTGGTGCTGGTGGCGTGGGATGGGATGGACAGGATGATGTTGTTTTGTGTCGAAACTATTAGTGGGCTGTGGCTGGGAAACGGATTTTTCGGATCGAGGACTCTCAATGGAGCTGTAAAAACATTTAACAATGAACAGGAATATGGACGGAGTTGTCAGATGAATTGATAATAATGGAGGAGCATACACTTGAACCATCGAATGTCCTGTTGGCGAAATGAGCAAGGAAATGTGACGAGCGGTGTTGGGATGCCGCAGAACATCCTTCAACCGTTCGCGATCGAGCACCGTTATCGTACAATTTGGTATTGCAGCGGTCACTAAAGAAGGGAATTGCTCACATAAAAAAGTTATTTCCAACAATACAATTTCTACCAGCTTGACGACTGCAAGGAATGTGAATGGTATGACGGTTTCAATGTCGCGTAGCGCGTAAGTCTCGACCAGTTTTGGAGGGCTGAAAACATGAGAAAGTCTCCTTGATGTTGACACTAGAGGGACAGAGGGGGCATAATAAGCTGAAATTGAGGTAGCGCCAATGCTTCGATAGTATCGACAATGATAGCAAAATTGCGGGAAAGCCGACATGAAGGACGAAGGCAATCGATCGTGAGCGGAGGAAGGGTCTTGTGTGGTAGGATAAGCCGCTCGTCCGTTCTGTGGTTTAAATTTACGATTGATGATGAAGAATACTGTCCTTCGTGGTTTGGAGAAATGGTTTTACAGCTGTGAACGAATTGCTGAGTTGGGAAGTCTTTGAGTTAGATTTTTAGAGTTCATAGTAAGGATCAAGGTCAACTAAGTAATCATTAGGGATCATCATCAAAGAATAGGATTATATTTTCATTTCTTACTAGATATTTTAGATCACTCCGATAATTAAAGCAATTGAACCAGTATAAAGGTAGTAAATTGTAATAGAATTAACTAGTAAATTACAATAAAATGATGCATGAAACAATAGAATGAAAATTAATTTAGTAGAAGTAATACTACTAAAGGCCTGAAAGAAAACTGTTGATTCAATGCACAGAAATTAGGCAGAAGCAAAGCATAAGCAGTAGCACACCACCAGTTACACAGTACATACTCACCAGTACATTGCATACTGCTACATGTGAAGAAACGATCATTCTAGAACCACATCTTGATACCTGTCGTAGGTTTCTACCAACCGAAACCGATAGCTATTCGATGGAGTTTTGGAACCAGTCACGCTAATACACCAAACCCAGAATTTGGACCCAAAACGCTCGCCTTGGCCTGCATTCGGTTTCATTGCCAAAAGGATTGTAAACGTTCCGCGTTCACACGAAAACCACCGATCGTACTCTCGAGCTACCAATCCACCGTTCCCGTGGCCATTGGAACGCCAGGAATAGACTCGCTGTTCTTGCTCAAGGAAACATAAGGAACACGGCGGTTTTGTGGCCATATTTGAACACTCCCCGAACCCGGCACACCAGCTGGACCACTCGAATGCTTTCACTTTCACTCGCGGCTCATTCGCCGAATGGAAATCAAAACCAGCAAATCCGCTATGACTCAGTTCCTGTCCTGTGTGCTGCCACGGGCCGCGTCAGAACGCATTCAGCGAATGCATTGAAGGTCGCTGCATGCGCCGAGTCCTTGGCCAACGTACGGATGAAGGAAAGTAAGACAAAGTCCCTTCGATCTGTGCTCCACCGCCCCTCGGCAGAACCGTTCTGAGGCGAAAGTCGTTGGTGGAGTTGCAAAAGTGATCGTTCCGTACCGATCACACAACCGATCAGAATATATACCACGGCGCAGGCAACACTGGAAAAAAAGCTGAGGAATTGACCAAACCGAACGGACCAGGGTCATTCACAGGCCGCCAAAAATTCGGGACAAAGTTGTCCCGCTCAAAACAACGGTCCACAGCGGGACACAGGGGCGGAGGTGACGGTTTGTGTGGTTTGCGGTACCCAGACCATGGCGGTTGACCATGAATTCGCTCGCGAAACCGGCTCGACGGCGTCCCATGCGCCGCCACCCCGAAAACCGGTGAACGCCCGCGTGCAATGCACTTGCATTCGCGGATCCGTCACACGTGACGTTCCGCTGTCGTGCTGGTGGTGAATGGGTTGAACGGGTAGCGATCGCCAGGGGCAATAATGCGAGAGGCAGAGTCTTTGTGAGGACCTAGACCATGTCCTCTGGGTCTCCGTTTAATGCGATTGATACTTTTCGGTTAAGCGGTCGATCTCAACACCAGCGGGGGCACGACTCACTGTCCCCACACACGCGCACACACGCGCAAACATACATTTCAATGCAGACAGGATCTCAATTCTAGGGTGGTGGTAAACGAAGCGAATGAAAAGCGAGCAAAAATCATTATTTTCCGAAGGTGAGGTGACAGAACCCCCGGCTAGACGTCCTACATTCACTTTTGTTGGGCTTCTTAATCATCGTTTAGACCACGAGCAGTAGCAGCAGCAGCAGCAGCAGCAGAGGCGTGATCAGTTAAATCGTCAACATAATTGAATGTTTGAAGATCGGACCGTATGATCGCCGCAGAGCTGGATCGGGCGCCGTTAGCTACCAACTGGTGATCTCGTTCAATGTAGGACAATTCGTGAGTTCAATTCAGTGTGATCATGTGTAGGAAATGGGAAACTAATCGACACTGTTGATTGACCCAGACCGAGCGCTAATAGCTGCCTCATAATCCATCTCGGATGTAAGGTCCTTAGGACACCGTGCCGTACCTGGAATGGAGTTTAATATTTTTAGATACCCTACCGTCAATCTGTACTTACGCCAAAGGCAGTGCAAGGCATCGTGCGTCACCTTTGGAGCTCCACTCCGAATCTAACTCGTTGGATCCGTGCGCTAACGCCACAATTACGCAATGGACACTTAGGTGAAGAACAAAAAAAAGCAGAGTTGCGTTTTATGCGTTTGCTGACCCATAATTGCCCGCGCAGGGAGGGAAGCTTTTCATTACCAGCATCATGTCCACTTACACGGCACAACACACCTCAGGTGGGATGACCGACAGCCGGGGGGACAATGTTTAAAACGTTTCGAAGAGGAAGCAAAAACGCCATTTAACCTATTTTTCCATTTTGTCGTACCGCCGGTAATGGCCAGGAATTCAGGCTGAGTCCAATTTGGTGGTATCTTGGATTAGTCCCAGGGCAGCGACAAACAGTGTGTAGTAATCTCTGCAAGGCACAGGTGACTACGGAGCGCCACCTAGCTTCTCGGTTGCCAAATACCGCGTTTGACACCAAACCGATCGCACCAAAGGTTTCGCATAGAATCGATGTTTCGAAAACGTTTCTAATCCTGCCGATTAGATTTACGAGTTGCGTTCCGTCCGATTCCGCGCTCGAAAACCGGGTCCATATGTTCCGTTTTGATTTCAGCAATCGGCGCGCTGACACACTCGCTTGATCCGGGCCCCCGGGGGTGGCCGGGCGTTAACTCACTAGAACTCGTCCGGAGCAGGGCAACTTTCGCGATCGCGATCATTGCTGAGTTCCTACGCTGCATGCTGCATGCGGCCACGTTCTGGCCCTGCAATTGCTGTAGGCCCCTTGTAATAATCGGGGGCATTTCAATTTTCGAATTCAAATCGTAACATACAGGGGCGGCTGCGGCCGACTGACATGCTGTGCCGTGCGTACTCGAGCCCAACTGGGCTGGGCGACAACTTACGAGTGGAGCCCGCACCGGCACCCGGTTAATGATGCATTAACTGACCGTCTCTTGGGCGGCTTGGGTTTTCTGTCTCGCTTGTGCTACGTGCGTTGTTACGGCGGGGGAAAAAGAACGACCGCAAGCAATAAAAGTAATTCGAGAGTTTGGGCTTCCCCCCACTTTGCCACCGAGCGGACGAGCGACCGAATCGTGCCGGTTTGGGGTGCGCGTCCGCGGTCGCCATCGCCGTCGCAGAGGTCGTACCGAGTGAAGGGGTGGCCCCATCGAATGGTGGACCTTAACCAGCTAGCCTGCCAGCCGCGGCTCGGTCGGTCGGTCGGTCGGTCGGTTGGTCGGTGTCATGGCGTCGTACAGTAGCGACCAGATCCGAACCCCCGAACTGGACCGGCCGCAGACCGTAGTTTTTTTTTTGCAGGAAAACCGCGTTCTAATAAGCTACGTGCGGTGGAAGTAGTTACATCAGTCGACTAGTGACCGTGCACCGGATCGGACCAGCGAGTCCCGCGAGTTGGTTTTTGGGTTCTCCACATCCAAGTCCTCTCTGCCCATCGGACTGTCCACGGACTTGGATGGATCGGTGAGCTAGCATTCGAGTGTATAGTGTAAAACGTTGCATCTTTCCATATCTTGAATCATGAAGTGTTCGGTGTTAGTTGGGGCCACGTTGTTGCTGGTGGCCACGTGCGTATCCCGGAGTCTGTGTGCCGAAGCGAGTGTACCAGAAGCCGAGCTAGTGTTACACCGAAACCGAAGAACGGTGCAGCATTTTGTGGAATATTTTGCAAACATTTTCCGCCTCAGTGCCGGTGGTAGCAGTCCGAAGAAAGCCAGCTCGAAGCAAGACCATGCCAGTCCGCTCACTAGCGTCCTGAAGGCATCCGGTGGCAAGTTTTCGAGCTTCAGTGGTGGTACCAAGGAGAGGGAACCAACGCTTCAGCACGATCTGCCGACCTGGGTCGCAGATGGTCCGGAGAAGCTCACGAACCCGTACAGCGAATCACTGGAGGCGGATTCGCTAGAACCGACACGGGTTTCCCTGCTCAGCACGACCCACGAACCGGAAGAGACAACGCCAGCCAGCACGACAATGGCAGCGCCGCCACCAACGACGATTATGATGGAACCGGTGCCACCACCGGCGGCCCAACCGACTGAGCTACCAGCCGAACCGGCACCAGAAGCGACACCAGCGCTCTCGGAAGCGGAACATACTGGCAACGGCAGCAGTGAAACGCCTGCAACGAATGACGCACCAGCCGCGGCTGATCCGGCCAGTGGTACCAGTACCGAAGCGACCGGTGATATCGATCCAGCAGCTGTTAATGAGTTGAGCTCACGAAACGATGTACGGGAGGACAGTTTCCGACCGACACCGATTCCGTTGGTGAGCTACCAGCATTACGTGCAACCGGCCTCGGTTTGGCCAGCATCGCCAGGCTACCAGAACGCATATCCGATGATCCAGCACTTCGGTAACAACTTGTTCTACCCTAGCCAAGCCCAGTTTCCACTGGCTGCCCCATTCCAGCCGCAAGCACAGGCCCAGGTGGTGCAGCAAACCCATCACCAACAACACCCATACCATGGCTATCTGAGCCAACAGCCACTCTACGATAACAGGCTACACTATCCTACGGCTCCTGCTGGGCAGTCGTACCAAGACCAATCCAAGTCGCAAAGTCGGGTAAAGCTTCACAATAATCAATACGATTTGGTAACGTATCACGATGATGCGGAACCGGCCGCTACAAACTATCAGTCCCAGTCGTTCGGTAACGGCTACCAGACATATGATTACTAATAGTGGTAGGCCATAGTGGGTTTGTATCAGAAAGAACTTCCCTCTGGAAGAGTCGTGTGTCGTCTATTCCCATTTCCCATTCATCGTATCATCCACCGCGGGGATAGGGGAGTTTCCATCGTTCCAAGCCGTGGGCCGTGCGGAGTTAGCTTAAATGTACAAATCGTCCAAGACAAATAAAAGAAAACATTAAATCAATTTCCGAAAGAGTGACCCCCCGGTAACAGAATAAAATGGAATAGAAACAATTTCTTGTATATATTTTACATACATCTTTATGTTTTAACAAGCTTTTACAATGCCAAATGCATTCCTTTTAGTGTGTGTATATCTTCATTTCCTCTCGGTGGATGAAAATCGAAACCACCGATTGGGGCACGTTAAACTTGCATCTCATGCATCGTAACATTTAAAAAAATACTCTCGACAAAATGCTTCAGTTTTTTTTCCTGGTTTGTGTTGAATGGAAATAAATGCAAAGAACCATCCTAAGCCCCCCTATTGAGGGAAGCGGAGTGAAGACTTTGGACTTTGTTCGGTTTCCAACTTGTGGACTTATGATGCTTTCTTCCAATCGCGTTATATTGCTAATGATGTACCGCCTCTCAAAATCTCTCCATTGATCTCGCTTGCGCACGCGTGAACGTAAACAATTGCTCAATTACTTGAAGTAATCGTCCAGGAACGCGTACACATAATCGTAGACGACCAGCATGATGGCACCTCCCGGTCCGAGCCGCATCACCTTCGGTGTGAGACCTTTGTACAGTGCCCCGAAACCTTCTTCGCGGGCAACGATCGCCATCGAACCGAATGTGGTACGATACTTCACCTGCCCTGCCACCGGTTGTGGTCCCTATTGTGGACGAAAAAACAAAAAACGCATGCGTTAGCAAAGCAGATGGATGGAGGATGCTCCCAAAAACTCGTAATAGTAACCTGAATTCGTGATTTCGCCACGTCAAAGGGTATGTTAACGATCGACCCGAGAGTTCCGCTGACGAATCCGATACCGACTTTTCGTAAAAACTCTTGCACGGGATCCTATAGGGGAGGGAAATAGATATCAAGCGAGAGTACACACATTGCGGTCGACCTTTTGCGGAAGAGATCACTGGGCAAAAACGATTAGATGGTGTAGGGTACACTGGCTATTTTAATGGGCTACCGGGTAAAGCAGAAGACTCATAATGATCGTCTGTTAGTTCCCAATTATGTAATATGAAATGGAAAGCGGCGGGATGGGAGGCATTCATCGAAGCGGACAATCAGATGGCCAGGGTTAGTAACAGCAAACAAACGAAAGAGAGATAGAGAGCGAAAGAGATAGAAACGGTTGGTTGCGGAATGCGAAAGAGGACCCGAGTAATGTCATAGAGGGTTACCCACTTACCAGTGTTCCACCTTAACCATACCCTAAGGCCTGTCTGTTGGGGGTTAGAGCGCATGAAACATGAAACAGATGAAAATGATACACTTTATGTTAGCATATTGGCGGACGAGAGACTTGGCAAAACGTCGTGTGGTTGAATGCATATGATTGCCAGTCGTGTTGCATTGAAGCGGCAGCAGTGTGCCAATGAGTTGTGATCCAGTGATCGTGAGCAATTTGATACCTTGTACTCCGGGACCATGCCCTTGACACTGTGGTAGAAACCGAAGTAAATCATGTTGAAAACGCCGTTCCGTCCGATGGTCGCCGTTAGGCCACGGTTCAATCCGTTCAATCCAAAGCCCGATTCTCCAATGATCTGACGCGTGACGGCCCACGTGCTTGGCACTTGTCCCATTCTGTGGTGCGGGCGAAATAGGATAGAACAGGGATTACAGATTGTGTATCAGTTGTCCGGTGGCACAGTACTGCACAGCGCCTCACTTGTTCTTATTGGCCTGCAATGTAACCTTGACCATTTCGAAGGGATTGACCAGAATGGCTTCCGTCACACCTGCTCCAAGCCCGGCCAACGAAAACGTCTGCAAAACGGTGGAAAAAATTAGAGCCGCAAGATTAAAGCACCAATCGCTTACATGCCTTACCAAGGGTGTCGGTTTGTCGGAACCGAACATGAAGAAACGTTTGTACTGCTCGAAGGTCAGAAATTTGACCGCTCGTTTCGGTGTTTCGACGAGCACCGGTGGCAGGATACCTTTGTACAATGAAAACAAACCCTCCGATTGGGCCATTTTGCGAATGCAATCGAATACTCCATTATAGTAGGTCTGAAATGGAGCGAGAGGCCTTGACTGAAACCGATAGTCAACGTGCGGATGCGGATGAGGCTGGCCTTACGGTCGATTTCGCCGTCCCAGCGGTGGGGCTGGCTTGCAGCTGGAGTCTTGTCTTCACCAAATCCAACGGATGCATGATGCACACCTCCACGAAGCCCGCTGAGCCCCCCGCACCGACCTGCATTGCTGCTTGGCGCAGAAATTCCTTCACATCCGATGGCATGGCGTACGGTACTCGATCGTGATCAGCAGCCGGTAATATATCCTATGATCTTGTGAATAGCTTGATAATCTCTACAAGAGAAATGAATATGCTTTACACAAGTGATATCAGAACCAGCGACAACCGAGCAATCTTACCTTCAGACAGTGGCTTATAGCCGTTCTTATCAGTGTGCACAACCGAGACCGAGGGGAAAATTGAAAACGTGCGATTTGACCCAAAAACAGGCCCTTCACAAAGTGCAACGATACGATGGGTTGGTATCCGATCACAGAAAACAATATGGAATCCAGGAAAACTTGCCACAAGATCACAAGACACGCACGGAACGACGGAACATCCGATTCGATTGCTCGCTACGCGTAGAGGTCACCCCAAAAAATCAAGGTGGGAGAGAACACGGACTCCAAAATTCACGTTCGGCAAATCATGTCGCGTACGGTGAGGAATGAACGGAGGAAGCCGGTGCGGCGGGAGTGTTGTTGATTGTGCGGTGCGGCGCTTGTTTACTTTGGGCTACGAGATTCCTCACAACAGCATGCGCACATGAATCAGCTGATTCTCCAGAGTTCTATCGGCATCAGCCGTTGTAACTTGTGAAGAAATTCTGTCGTCAACGGAAATGTACAATTATTTCTGCTGCCTCTTTTTCGCAAACAAAAAATAAACCACAACGTTAAATTAGACTTCTTTTCTGTTTCGCTCTTTTTCACAGGTAAGAATCCTGGGGAAAAAAGCGCTAAATGCGAGGAAAATTCCCAAATCACCATGTCTTCCAATCAAATGTTTTAACCGTTATATACCCTGGTTTCTTTCTGATCTGCACCTCAATACCATCCAACTTTTCTGATTCTACCATTTAACCTTCAAGGAACAGCATTTATCAAACACCTCGTAAGTAAAACTTCTTCCTCGTTTCTGTAAATTCGGGGTCAGGATGTTGTATTGTTGAAAAAAAAAATTCTTTATCACGAACATACGATTGTTCACAACCACACGTTACTGTAGTAATTTATTTTTCATACATGAAATTGTTTGCTGTATACGATTTCAGTTATTTCTGTAGCATTTCTACTCATACGATACTTCTGATATAGAGAAAGCAACACAAAACTTCGTTCATTATGTGTTGCTATGATTCTAATTCTGATTTTATCTCCAATGGATCTAACTCCATTATTTCAAACGATTCAATGTTCTCGATCGCTTTGGTGTTTGTTAAAATTCGTTTGTTATTCGGTTTTGGTGCTTTTCTCGAGCGACTGGTTGATTTTATTTTTGGAGGGTTTTGGAACCGTGGGGTGGCATTTGCAAGCATCCGTCTCAAGAACGATTCTGTATCTTCTTTAGTATATGTAGGGTCGACATAGTGGACTGTCTCGTAGAACATTTGAAACACATTAACGAAATCTTTGAAACGAATTTTTCTGTTAACACCATTCCGTACAGATCCTGTTCACCCGCATTGAGTTAGGAAAAATCTGGTAAAAAAGAGATCGATTATTCGCAGGCAATACGTTTGGCCTGCTCTTCTGCTTGCTAATATGCTTTGCTGATCGGTTGTTGGTTTTCGTCTTTTGGTACGTAGCGTACCTTGTATGTGGGTTTTCACAAAATTAACATAGTTCTTATCCTTAGCCAACTCTTCCAGGTTTTCCAAATCCACCAAACACGATACCGGCGAAAACATTGATAATGAACTATCTGGACTATCTGTTTTGTCCTTTCTTGAACCCGGTACTGGACCGAAGGACAAATGCATATCGATTTTTTTCTCCAACAAATACATTTGCTTCTCAATTAATATCATTCTACCCTCCATTTGAGTTAGTTTGTCTAGCACCAAGTCAAGTTTTCGGTTGGTATCAGTCGGCTGCTGCTGCTCTCCTCTCAATACAAATTCATTCTCCGGTGTAGTATAATGGGAATTACGATCAGTAATCGGTTTAAGAGAAGCAAGTTTAGGTATAGCGGAGGACAACGAATGATGCGCTGGTTTTGTTGTGCGCCCTTCCTGATCCATCGGCTTGTTTACTACTACGATTTTTGTACAGCTGAAATGGTATTGAAAACAGATTTCTCGTCAGGATCATAATGTAGGCTTTCTATTGTTTTATGATAACTTATTAGAGAACCTACCCGATCTGGAAATTGCTGGGTAAAGCATCCATATTCAACAGACTTGATGAAGCTTCGCTTGTTGGTTTCGGCAACGGGCCGCTATTGGATGCCCCTTGGCCTTCCTTTCCACCACAATGAGGTGCCTTGTTTACAGAATTCGTATTGAACGCGATCGAATTTCACTATCTTGTCCTACGAGTGTTCAAGATCGCGCACGCACAGTTATCTGGTGCTGACCGCACCGCGTTTCAGAAGAAATTAATGTTTTGTTTTGATTCTATTATTTTTCCGTCAAACGATTCGCGATTAATTTCTCAAGAAAAACATCGCACCAAATCAATTTCAAATTCCTGGAACAGAATTCCATAAATACGATACAAGATCACCTTTATCGATAATGAACTACCCACCTTTAAAAATATCATTGAAATAACCAGGCGAAATAACAATACGAGAGGACGAAACCATACGCTATTTTTAGTCTTTTACTTTCCATAGGTGCCAGGATTTCTTTAATTTATCGTAGTTCAAGATGTGTTTCATAACTGCAATATCGCTAGCATTTTCACTTGTACGATACCTTTTAATATTCAAACAGAATAGCACTTCGACAGTTATTTTATATTAAGATTCTGGCTCTGATTTTATCTCCAAAGGATCAAATTCCATCGTCTCAGGCGATTCAACGCAATCAATCGTGTTCATATTTGGCAGCAATTCCTCAGTTGGTGTTACTATCGCACCATCTGGAATAGTTGAGGTCGTCTGTTGAGGCCGTGCTTTCAGCCGTACTATCGCATTTTTAATCGCACTTCTGATAACTACTTCGGATTGTTGTTTAGAAAACAAAGGATCAGCATAATTCGCTGTCACGTAAAACATATTAATAACATAATTGAAGTCCTTGAGACGGATTTTCTTTTCAACACTTTTAGATGGTTCTTTGATTCGACTAGCTCGTCCTGACCATGTGCATTGAGTCATAAAAAATCTAGTAAAAAAATAGTCGATTAATCGCCGACAATAGGAGATTCCTTCTCCCTGCCGTACGTTTAAGCCAACAATACGATTTATCTGCATTTTCACATAGTTAACGAAGTGCATATCCTTAGCCATTTCTTCCAATTTTTCCATCTCGAATAAGCATGACACCGGCGAAAATGGGAGTTCTAAACTATCCTGTATACCTAACGTATTCTTGCTGTTTCCCGGTAGTTGTATCGTAGTTTCCTTTCTGACTGGCGTACTTGCTTTTTTGTGATTCTTCAAAAAATTCATATTTTTTTCAATTTCCGTTACCCTACGCTGCAATCGGTTCATTTTCTTAAGCAGTAAGTCAAGTTTCTGGTTAGTTTTCAATAAAAGTTGAGGGGAACAGGAACAGCTACTCAATACAGATTCATTTCCCGGTGCATTATTGTGCGAATCTGAATTAGATAATGGTTTTTGCGAAGCAAGTGCCTGTAGTGGGCCTGCTGTACCATTAGATATTATTTCAACATCGTCTCTCTGATTATTACCAACCTCTGTAGATTCACTCAGCGGCACAGCAGTGGGCAACGAATGGTCTGCCTTTGTTATGCGCCCTTCCTGAGCCATCGGTATGTTTTCTACTTCGAATTTTGTACAGCTGAAACAGTATTGAAAACAGATTTCTCGTCAGGATCACAATTAGAGCTAACTATTGTTTTACGCCAGCTAATTAGAGAACCTACCAGATCTGAGAGTTGCTGGGTAAAGCATTCATATACAACTTAATATTTGATTCTCTGGAGCTTCGCTGGCTGGTTTCGGCAACGGGCTGCTGTTGGATGCGCCTTGACCCTTCGTTCCGCCGCAATGAGGTGCCGTGTTTACAGCATTCGTATTGCTCGCAATCGAACTGCACTATCTTGTCCTGCGAATGCTCAAGATCACGCACGCACAGTAATTTGATGCTGACCGCACCACGTTTCAGAAGAAGTTAATGTTTTGTTTTGATTATGCTCACATTCTATTATATTTTCGGTTGGATTTACGACGTTTTTCTTTAAGATAAAACATCGCGCACAAAAATATTACCTGTCTCTTCCATTCAAAATTCGTACACCAGAGTTCCTAAAGTAAAACGATATTCGTCGGTTTTAATAAACTTATCATCCTGTTTTAACAAAGCAACATGCAGTAACGGTTAACAAGCGAAACATTGGAAACGTCTATAGAGAATTTCTTGGACCTATTGAAGTACAAGAGAGGCAGAACACAGAAAATAATCCTCAGCTCCAGTATAAATGGCTGGCATACAGAAATGATTCAGAAATATAGAATGATGTAACTTGAGTTGTATGTTTCTTCTCATTCTTATTTATTCCTTAATTATGCACTGTTATTTACCAATAGAAACGGTTCAGAGTACCGACCCATCAACGTGCCGATTTCATCCTTTATGTATCTGGCTGAATTAGTTACCATTCGGAATATCTAACTCATCTAAATCTGCTTCAATCTTCAAGGGATCAATCTCGAAACAGTCTGTGCTATTCTCAACGACTTCGATCTTCGGTCGAAATGCTTTTTTTCTTCGTGGTTGGGCTTCGGCCTGATTTGTTTTATTCCTTCTTTTACGTTCTGTACTTGCACGTTGTATATCGCGTAAACGCATTTTAGCATGGCCTATAACCATCCTGAGGAACTTTATTCCCTCTTTTTCGGTAAATTCGGGGTAGGCATGCTGCACTACAGAAATAAACAAATTGACCATGTAAGGAAAGTAGCGAAATCCAATTTTTTGGATTCCATTTATCGAACTTCCAGTCCATGAGCATTTTGTCAGGAATTGTCTCGTGAAGAAGAGATCCACTATACGGTGACAATAGGTTCCTGCTGTGCCATCAAAATCTGCGGGAAACAATGACTTTATAAACCGTGCCAGAGATTCCACGAAGTTCTTGTTTTTGGACAGTTTCTCGAGTCTCTCCAAATCTTCAAGACTATCGACGGGTTTTAACTGTACTGGCTGCACAGATTTACCATGAGTTGTAGTCAACTCTTGTTGTGCGCTAAGGGTTTTTGATACCTGTGTTTGTATGCTGGTACTATTCGGCGAATTAACGAAGTCCATTCGAATGTCCATTTCAGCACGATGAGCTATGGACGATTTCTGTAGTTCTTTCAGCGTTTGTAAAATCTGCCCTTGTATATTCGCATATTGTGAGATTTCGTTGCTCAGGGCTTGAAGTTTTATCGTGTTTTGTTCCACAGTCTGAGAGATGCGTGCGAGCGCCTCAAGCACCAGACTAAATTGCTGAGTTGTGCCAGTCGTAGCCATTTGATTCGCCAATGGCGATACAGAATCCTGTTTTAACTGTGCGCGGGCATTGATTGGAACTTGTGGCGATTGAACCGACGGAGAAGAGTTCGTACCATGGGTTTCTGTGATAAAGCTACCGGACGCTAATGAGCTCTTCTGCATTTGCTGAAAATGTGATTTTGATACCGTTAGGATATCGTTCGTAGGTTCGTTCACGGACGGTTCGATCATAGCGGAGGACAACGAATGATGCGTTGGTTTTGTTGTGCGCCCTTCCTGATCCATCGGCTTGTTTACTACTACGATTTTTGTACAGCTGAAATGATATTGAAAACAGATTTATCGTCAGGATCATAATGTGGCTTTCTATTGTTTTATGATAACTTATTAGAGAACCTACCCGATCTGAAAATTGGTGGGTAAAGCATTCACATTCAACATACTTGCTATTCGATTCTTTAAAGCTTCGCTTGCTGGTTTCGGCAACGGGCTGCTGTTGGGTGCCCCTTGGCCTTCCTTTTCACCGCAAGGAGGTGCCGTGTTTACAGCATTCATATTGGACGCAATCAAATTTCACTATCTTGTCCTACGAATGTTCAAGATCACGCACGCACAGTAACTTGATGATCGCACCGCGTTTAGCGTCTAGTTTAGTTTCAGTTCCAAGAGAAACGAGCCTCATCGGTCGCTCGGAACATACATTCAGAGCAAAGACGGCGGCGATGGTTTTTTATGACACTTCGCTGTCAAAGGGTGCTGTGGCGATGTTTTTCTCAGCGATGAAAACGGAAAGTCTGCATGATACCGCGAGGTTCTGCTTGATTCCGTAAGGTGCTCAAGCAAAAATATTGTGAAAACGTGTGGCAAACCAAAAGTCTGTGTGCAGCGTGAAACGAAAATTTTTCCAAGCGTTTAAACAGCTGCAGCAAGCAATTCCGTAGTTTTCTTCCCGGTACAATGAGCGCTGGCGAGTTGTACAATGGCGTGGCAAACGGTTCGCGCCCCAATGGGTGTGCTGATTCCGTGAAAACCCCGTTCCTAATCGGTGTTGCTGGTGGTACTGCTAGCGGGAAGGTAAGTAGTGGAGGAAGCCCCAGAAGCACTGCATAGTGCGCAATTTACGACGTCGATGGCCTGGCCCTGAGATATGCACCGAAAATAGGAGAGCCAGTATATAGGAACCTTCTTTTTACGGATCTTCTCCCTGTGGTACAGTCGACGGTATGCAAACGCATCATGGAACAGCTGGGCCAAGCCGATATGGACCACACACAACGTCAAGTGAGTGGACGAAATCTGTCATCTTTACGTAATTCTATCGCAGTACAAGAGGAACCGTTGAGAACCGTATTCCGCTTTGTATTCTGCAGGTGGTGACCATCAGTCAGGATAGCTTCTATCGGGAACTAACGGATGCGGAGAAGGCGCGAGCAGAGCGGGGACTGTTCAACTTTGATCATCCAAGTGCTTTTAATGAGGATCTCATGCTGCAAACACTGCAGGACATTCTGCAGGGAAAGAAGGTGGAAATAAGTGAGTACGACTACCGGAATAATGCCGTCTGTCCGGAGAAGCGAATCACAATCTATCCCGCCGACGTGGTGCTGTTTGAGGGAATACTGGTCTTTTACTTTCCCGCCATCCGTGACCTCTTCCATATGAAACTGTTTGTCGATACCGACTCCGACACCAGGCTGGCCCGGAGAGGTGAGAGTTTGTTGTAGATCCATCCTTTACGCGCCTGTAAATGGTGACTAGGAACTAATTCGGACCTTCCATCCTAACTGCAGTTCCTCGTGATATAAATGAACGCGGCCGAGATCTGGAACAGGTATTGAACGCGTACATGACGTTTGTAAAGCCTGCTTTTGAAGAATTTTGCTCACCGGTAAGTGCCTTGTACTCAATAATTCTGGAATCAATGATGTATTTTTACTCCTCTAATGATGTATCGTTGTAGACAAAAAAGTTCGCCGATGTTGTCATACCGCGTGGAGCAGACAATACAGGTAATAGCAACGTGTACTGACTTTACTGTTTGCTATCCTTTCAGTCCACATATGCCATCCCATCAGTCCACATAGCTATTCTTATCCTTGAAATTTTCACTACTAGTATCTTATTAAGCAATCAAAAGGGGTCAAATTGCATGGTCTACGAGTGAATGCGCGAGGAGGATAGTATTTTTACTCAATCAATCGAAACTTCATCAAACCCGGATAGCAAAACCCTTTGCCCTAAACAATTTTCAAAGATAACCAAACCGGCATTCCCTAGTACCTATCAATTATAACTCTTGGCGCAAAATATTCTCCTCTGTGTCGCTGTTACGT
>NC_064877.1:21327500-21345000 GCF_943734665.1 Anopheles aquasalis | reverse complement strand
TCTTTCGATGGTAAACAATCGGTACCGATGAGCTGTAGTAGAAGATCCTTGTCGCTGGCAAGGCCCTCGTGTGCGCACCATCATCATCATCATCATCATCGTACGGTCGTGTTGGTCAGCGTTGTCATGGTGCTCGCGTCGTAGTGTGCGACGGTAGTAGCGGCATTAGCGGACTCTAGTGCGGCGGCCGCGTGTTTGCGTGTGGCAGTTGAGTTTGAAAGTTGGTCGCGTTCGGTCGGGCGCGCGATCCCTCGGTTCCCTCGCTATAAGTGCTACGCGGCGACCGTAGCCGCCCATTACCACCCTCCCCGTGCTCGTCACGAGTCGGTTCGAGCAACTTGCCGTTGCCGAATGGTTCTTTGCTGCTAGTGTTTTGTGTTCTTTTGTTCTGTCTTTGGTTCGTGTGCGTGTCTGTTTGTCAGCGTGATGATGATGATGATGATACCTGAGCATTGTGGAATGGATTTAACCTGATGGGAATTACCAGCCCAAACCAGGAGTGAAGTGCATGTTGGAGCGGTGTGATTTCGGCTATCTGTCTGTTTGTCTGTCTGTCGGGGAGTCTGGAGAGTGTAAAGTGGAGCCAACTCGATGCTAGCGCTCGCGATACGCCCCCTTCCTCGCGAGGGTGAAATGATCAATTTGCGTGCGTATCACATAGTGTGACCGTGTGCATTCGTGTGTGTGTGTGTGTGTTTGTGTGTGCTAAAGGCTAAAGTTACCTGCCACCCGTTCGTTCTCGGGAAGAAGCAAACGAAGAAATAGAAGCTGTTCTGGTGGTACGTGTGTTCGTCGGCTACCGAGTGTTGATGTTTCCGAGCTCCGAGCAGCTGCGGAGCCTGCTGAGTAGCGCTAATCGCATCGCTTGCGGTTTTCGCCAATCCGGGGGCCACCATAGTAAGCTGGTAGGATCTCGTGTGTCACCCATTGCGTTCTTCTCCATGGCTACAACATCGCACATGAAACGGGGGTTCAAAGCGTAAACTTCCTAGCCGTGAATCGGTGGAGCGCCACAGCAAAAGGCTTGGCCGGTTGGCGAAATTTCGCTTTCACCTCGTGCGCGGTTTTTGCACCGAGTGAAGTGGGCGGTAAAGAGAAGGTGCAGGAGAAGGAGGATGAGGAGGAGGAGGTGAAAGTGGCAACACAGACCAGATCGATACCGACTGCCTGTAATCTGTACTGCATCGCAGCAGCAGCAAAACATCAACAAAAGTTAGCTCCTAACGACGGTGCAGCGGCGTGAAACTTTGTTCGGGGTGCCGGTGATCTTGTTGAAGAAAGTGAAGTGTGAAGATCATCGAGGGAAAATACGTGCATCTCCCGTGCGAGTCTGTGGCTGCTGTGTAGAGTAAACGCAGCTCGAATAGCTTCGCGAAAGTGCATCACAGACGAGAGGACGGTTGGGGCCTAGTGGCGTATCTTGGGACGGAGTTCATCATCTCCGAGTTCAAAATGAGAATCCGCAGTTTACTGATCGCTCCTGCTACCCTCGGGCTGCTTGTTATTGGTAAGTAATCGCGAGTAATATTAGTGCTAACGAGTGCAGTTTAACAACAATGAAAAGAAAAAAAAACATACACGCGAACCGCTAGGAAGCAAAGTGCTTAGCACCGCTAGACCACCGTGTCTAGCCGTTTCTATGAGTCATGCGGAGGAATGCTGACATCAAACGTTTGCGAGATTACTACCACAGTGAGCCAGAGAGAGAGATTGAGAGAGAGGGGGGGGGAGGGAGTGAGGGCTAGGGTTCGCTTCGCAACGACACGACGACACTACAACGATACGGCGTCTTGTGTTTGCTTGCTCATTACCTGACCGACGCACCATTGATGGATGGAGCTGGGCGGCGTACGGAACACCCTCGTGTGTTATGAGGGGTGCATGTACACGCATACCGACAGAGTGGTGATCTGATCTTACCTGTCGCGAAGATGCGAAAAGATGTGATCTTCAAATGGCCCGTTTCGACAAAGGGCTCATAAAAGATACGCTCGTTGCGCGTCGTTAAGAAAGTTCCCAGACACACACTCGGGCTGGTGTCGTTGTGGTGTCCGAGGGTTCTACCCACGTTCTTGGGACCCCGAAACAGAAACAGAAACGTACACACTCACCTGCAAAAGCATGCTCGGCAGCATCGTTGATGATGATGATGATGGTTAAAGACGCGCTCAGTCAGTCAGTCAGCGCACACCAACAGAGAGACATGGACGACCACAAACCATCGAAAGGTCGTCAGGTGTGTGTATTTGTGAAGATCGGGATCGGGGCGAAAAAATGAAAGAACCCACAACTCTCGAGGATCGAGGAACGAGGAAGAAACGGAGGGCGATGATGGGCTCCTATAGCGTAGCATACACGATGCTGGCAGCAGCAGAACCCCTCGCCAAAGAAGACGCTCGGCGAGGGTTCGTCTTCTGCTGGCCGATTGAAGTCTTTCGTTGTTCGTTTGTCGACTTCCACGATTCTCTTCTCTCCTCGACTCCTAATTCTAGCCGCGTGGTTCGCAGCTAATTGGCTTGTTTATGGCAAGATCACGGGGGTGGGGTTTGGGGGAGCATTTAAGAAAGTTTTTTTTCTTCTTCTCTCAAACCAACGGTCAAAGCGCTGCGTCGGACGCACATTAACGTACCGTTGGAATCGTGGTTCCTGTGCGTGCACAGAAAGCTGACAATGAAGCTACGACGTTGCCCCTCACGGATGAGGGCAGTAAAATTTCAGTTTTAATTACACTCAGTTCACTTACAAATAGCCGCAATGCTTGTTAGAATGACGGTGAAGCTGTGTTTGCCTTACCAGAGGCCGCGACCATTCTGTGATTCGGAAATTCACCGGGGGAGGGTTTGTTTTGTCGACACGCAATTCGGTGCGAGCGGAAGATCGCTTTTATAGTCTGGGAACATTTGTGATTTCCCAATGAAATGGAGTCATTACACAAAAGAGCTCTCTTCAAGATCTTTGAAATCGTGCTGGACCAGAATGTTGCTTAAAAGTTTCAAAGAGCTTTTGTTCTTGCTTTAATGTGAAGAATGAAAACTCTACCAATCGATAAAATAAGCCGAAATAGATGTGTGTCAAGGTGGGGCACGGTTTCATTTTATGCTCACGATGGTCTTTTAAAGAATAATTGGCCCATATCCGGAGCTCGATCGATTTTGTATGGTGCTAATACAATTTGCTTCCGGAATGGTACAATTCCCAAACGTCGCTTTCGGATACCGTCTCCGACACAGAACAGCACAATTCGAGTTCTGTTCAATCGACTTCTTTAAGCCATTAAATCCATTAAACTCTGAGAAAGTATCCATCGGGGCACGACCAACGATCGGAGTCGCTGACATTGCAAAACATGGCGTAATGTTACGTATGTTTTGGGCTTCCTTTGAACCATCTTCGTGATGGTTCTTCGTGTGACCGCCGTTCACACTTTAACCGATGCTCAAACACTACCGCGCGACAAGCGAGCGACGTGGAATTTCTTCAAAGAACGCCACGGCCGCGGATGAAAAACCAAAAAGCCTTTCTCCAGCGAAGTTTGTCAGCGAAAGGAGGCCAACCAAACGCCGGACACGATTCGATGAAGCGAAGCCGAATTGGAGAAGAGAAACAGAGAGAATGGTGCGAAAGAGCATATTTTGGAAACGTCGTTCTGTTCGTTCGTTGATGACCACAGCACGCAAATGGATACCGCAACCGCGACGACATCGTACGGCGTCAACTTCTTGATCTAGGGCACCACCAACACCAGGGCAGAGGAAGTCGACAAGGAACCAGCCTGCCACAACCTGTTCAGGTCAGCGTCACTGGCCGGCCACGGAACCACCCAGACTGACCAGTAGTGCCGGGCACTGCCGGGTCCAAGACGCTCAGGGGAACTCGTTTTCTTGTTCCATATTTTTTTCGGGGTTAAAGGCGCAGCCTGAACCGCGTCGGAAACACGATCCTCCGGAAGAGTGCCAAGCCCTCCGAGAGACGTTCGAAGGTCCATGCCGCCACTGCGCCGGTCGATCGAGACTTTCTCGCCATGCACTAGATGAAAGGGATTTTCTATTTTTAGAAGATAAAATAAACAAACAACAAAGTCAAACGCGCTGGCCTTAAATGAAATGAAGACGCTGCACACATCTTCTTTCATTTTTTTGTTGACAATCTTTTCGATGTTACAAGATCATAGCTAAAAGATGGAGGGAAATGCAAATAAGAGGGTAGAGTTTATTATGAAATTTGGATTGAATTACCGGGAGGAAGTGTGTAGTGTGTTGCGGTTTGCGGTTGAGGCTCTTTGGCGGCATTTCAATGCGGTGGTGCGTTGAAGCACGCAATATTAACGAATTTATTCTAATGCATGGGCAGTGGTAGAGAATATGTAAAGCATAATCATCTTGAATTCGTGTTTCACAACTGAAATTTGTAAAAAAATGTTTTATGTAGCATTCATCAATTTTAACAAAAAATATTTTTCTCAGAATTCCATAGAAGGCCAATGCTTGGCGTGTTTAAACAGAATCTCAATGGGATTTAGCATGTTTTATTGCTCACTTTTCCTTCTCAATACTGTAGAGACTTGTCTAATTGTTTACTCAAATGTTATTGATCATAATGCTTAGCTGATCATTTGCAGCTAGCACTCTCTATCCATTGCCAAACACCCACGGCATACGGTATCCTTCGGTCACATCGGCCACAGCGAACTGAATCTGCATTTGGTTCGGCACCCACCCCTTAACCAATTAGGCCAGCCAGCCAGCCAGCCAGTCAGCAAAGGTGTCTTTCAGCGCAACCAACGCACCGCTCCGAACGTGAGCTAATAGCCCGGTTGACCTCATACCCCATGTTCGATCCGGCATTTCGCATCCTTCCAGTACCGGCACCGTTGGTATAGTCGGTTTAACATCCTGCTAGAAATCCTCTCTCTCTCTCGCTCGCTAAGGAACGGTGAAATGAATCATCGGACCGATCGGGCGCACATCGTTACCACAGCGACAGAGCGCGCGAAGCGATTTTATGTTTGAATGTTAATGTTATTGACGCTCGGAGCCCTCCGTATCACCATGGCACGCCGGGTTCTGAGCCATAGCGCTGGCTTCTCTCGTAACCACGCGGTGTAAACAAAGGTCAATTGCGACCAGGCTCTTGGAAAAATCCCCCTTCCCGGAAACTGTCTCGGGATGATAGTGTATGTTGTGAATAATGCATCGCACGTTACAAGCGTTACAAACCGGTTGGTGATTCAGTTGAGGGATGGGAAAAGTGTTACCAATACACGCCAACCGAAATGACGATGATTTATTTGTTAAAAAGAGTGCTCTCCCTCACGGTGGGCATGCTGTTAGTGTCACAAAAAATCCCCCCGGTTAGACGCAATCAAAGCGTACAATACCGAAACGAGATCCGTTCTTCCTCCCTCTCTCTCTCCCTGGTCCCGGCCAAAAAGGGAATCCAACCCAAGCGGCCGTCCCCCTGGATGCGGTTCAGTGGTTCATCCGCTCGCTTCATCCGCAGCGCTGGCTCGTCAACACCCTTTCCACGCGGGCGGAAAAGTGCAAAATGTAACGCACTACTGGACATTGGCCGGTGTATGGACAATTCCAGGGCGGACTTTACGTTGTTACGCGCCTCTGCACATTTGCGCTTCGATCATATTGGACATGAAACAGCTTTAAGTGGATAATGTTGAACGACCAACCGGCCTCTAGCTGCTTGCCCCACTCGTCGAGGGTTCTCGTCTTTTATCGGCCATCGGTGGCGGGCCTTGCCAACGAAACGTCAAGTACTTTCGTTGAAATATTGATTTTATCAAGCGGGCGCACTGTACGACTCCCACACACAGGTACGTAGACTGCAGCAAAAGCCTCGCTGGGCCGGACCCCGATGTCCCTGAGCTTGACCAACCCCCCCTTTTGGCATGAAGAAAGCAAATCCTCGGACACCACGTGTAAGCACTCCCAGGGCGGGAGAGTTGGCGGACCCTTGGATATTTCTGGTGCAAATGATATGCTCGAAAGAAGCTTAGAGAGTGTTCGTGTGTGTTCGGTCTGGGTGGAGCTGAAATTCGATTATTCCGATTCGTCACCTCACGCCGGTCACGTGACCGACATTCTGATCTGTTCCCTTTCACCGTCACCAGACCGCAGCCGAACCTACGGACCGCTCGGTGGCAGGAAACACTTAAAGTGCTATTAACGCACGCTGACCAGACCATTCAAACCATTATCGCTGCAGAGGTGTAATGACAGTCTTCTAAAGTGTCAGTACTAATTACAATAATGCGGCGGAGAACGAGTTTGAGATACTTTTTTGTGAATCGTTTGCCATGCGCTGCGACAATGTTAATGAGCTAGCGCCAGCGATAAGGAACTTCAAGAGAATGTTCATTTATACGGTGTACGCTGGAGCTAAAATCTCTCACATTACATTTTGAAACCTTTCAAAAACTCTCGGTAAGCTGCTGAGCTTGATAGAACTCTCGGAACAGGGGCTCACGTCACTCACAAGACAAAAACTGCGACAGCAAACGGCACCGGGGGCCACCGGGTATGACAAAACTCTCGTCTCGTTGCTCCGTCGTCAATCAATCAATTGTTGTCCGGCGTCAGGTTAAAGCTTGACGCGCATGATGATGATCGGTTTTGTACGATCGGTTGCATAAGACCGCGCGTACGTACGACCGTTGCTACCGCGGTTTTTCGCTCACACATAAACCGCGCTCGCACCGCACGTGCACGTCGAGGTGACCAAAAAACCGATCGCGATCGCGATTGGATCACCGCGGGACGGTCGAATGGTGCAACCATTCGTTTGTAACCCTTTTTCGGACATTTCGCGTCATTTCGACTTGATCAAACGGTGCCCCAAAGACGAAGCAAGGGGGAAAGAGCTGCCACTAGCACAGAGGAACGAACGTCAGCGAATATAAGGAAAACCAACGGCAAACCGTTGTAACATGTTGTATTACACCTCCGTACGGTGGCCTAATTGCAGAACAAATGGACGACACGTGTCCGTGTCCAGTCGGCAACGGGGCGCGGGACTGCCGCTGCCTCGGTCGCTCTTTTCCAAACCTTCTTGATGACTTCCTCGACACAATTGCTCTTTCCTTTCGGTGTTTAGTGCTAGTGGAGTTTATGCTTTTCCCTGCGAAACGCGCGCGCTACCATCATTAGGCGCTCGCACTGTTTCGAAGTCGAAGGAGACGCTAATGACTTCCTTATGCATAAAGCTTAATGCTTGGTACAGGAAAACACTAAATCAAAGCGTGTGATGTGTGCATGTCGGTGAAAGATGCTACAATGTGTGCCCTGAAGGTGTGAAAGGTGTTTGTGGCTCTTGCTCATCCCTCGGTTCCATTAGGCTTCCACTAGGCTTCTCTGAACGATCAATGGCGATCTTATAAAGACGTCCTTCGCGACAACGGATCCATTAGGGATAGAATGAAGCGGAGACCATACTGAAAGGCTGGTGAATAGCAAAGCTGTTCCAATGAGTGAGTCCCTGAATGCATAATCACTCCAAGATAGTGCGCTGTCGCGATCGTCTTAATGATTCTAGAAGCGGTGGCTTTTGCATAAAATGCCATTCTAGTGTCGCGGAATTCGCGGTTTGAGACTTTTGCTCTTTGGAGTTTTTGTCACGCACTTCATTTTTGCCAAAGTGATGCTTTGCTGCTTCGAAAGATTCTCCTACAACCAGCGTGTACGCAATTGGCACCACCGGCATCGCGGTCTCTCCATCTACGACATTTGTTTTGCTCCGTCGGGCACGTAATTATGCTGACTGAGAAGGGGGGTTGCTGCGGCCATGCCAAGCGAGGTACGTTCGGTGTTATGTCTGCTTTCCATCGTTTTCCTCCATTCGCACTCTGTGTCTCCATTCGATCCGATGATTAATACTGCGACTCCGAAACCTCCAACCATCCGTCCGTCCTTCTCGTCGTGGAGCGCGACGACGACGACGGAAACGCTCAAGGAATGCTTTTAATTTTTCTCACTCAAGTCTCAAGCCTTCGTCGGTTGCTCGGTTTCGCCTCGCCTCGCTGGTTTGGCTCACACGGTTGTTGACCGACCGACCGGTGGTGTCGTGCTGGCGTTGCCGCTCTTTTGGCGAGAGGAAACTAATTGGCGTCAAGTTTACTGTTGCTCCGTAACTTGATTCCTAAAGCGAATGTTATGAGAAATGCTGTGAGCGAGATGCGCGCGGTGTGTTGGGGATGATTTGAGCAAAAAAAAACGTTCTATTTAAACGATGATGAGGTCACTAACACCCCACAGTGGACACTGATAAGGATCAATTGGTAGTCCCCACCATATAAATCTTGAACCAAAATCCATTCCTGGTTTTGGTGCTGCTGTCGATGTTTTGATTGGATTGTTTCACCCACTCCCCGGACAGGTGCTTCGTTTATTTGTGGTTTTTGTCGCTATCAGCAGCTCGCAAAAGAACGCCACCCCCTTCTGGCAGTCGGTGCGACACACTTAACTGACCTGCAAACATGTTTCACTTCAAAACCGTTATCTTATCGCCAGAACAACCGCAAAGCTGGTGTATGTGTCACCACAATGCAATGTCGGCGGTCGGCCACTCGGCAGCACCACATGGCTTTTGGGTTTATGTTTGGCGCGATTGTCTTTTCCGGTTCATTATAATTTCCTGCGTTTCCATTTAGGCCATCACCACAGGCACTACAATCAGGTAGAAGTATGTTCTAGGCACCTAACTGGAAAGCACTATCAAACAATGCATGTTGCTGCTGCTTGCTTGCAGAAGCTTACATCATTTCCTACTAGGAGCAGGCACCCTGCAGCATAAGCTAATTTACTATTTTTAAAGTGTTTGGTGTTTTGTTCCGTTTTTTTTTTCTTCTTCTGTTGCTTCAAGCAAGGTCAACGCTTTCCCTTACTTTGCGCCATCTGCACGGGGTGGGACGGCTCCTTCACGTAACTTGTGTTACTGTTACGGCTTTTCTTAACTTTACCGCCGGTTTCCTTGCGCCACTAATGAATCGTTCACGAGGTTCGCTAAGCACGGGCACGGCCGAGGTAAGAGGTAGCCAATTTTCCCCGTAATCTTGTTACCCGGGAGTACGGGGACCAACCCCGTTATACCACAACGACCGACCGACCGACCGAGTTGCGCCAGAAGGAGCTCCGTTTAGTAGCGTTGATTCCCTTTTTCTTTCCTTGCTGCTGCTGCTGCTGCTGCTGCTCGCATTTTCCATTTGCAATCCGCTTGAGCAAAATCATTCAACAAACCATTTCGTTCCATTCCTTCGTTCGATTGATGTTTTCGAAAATGTAAGTGAAAGAAAAGCGATTTAGTTTTCTATTTTCCGTTCATTTTTTCTCTTTCTCTCTCTCCTTGAGGATTTTACGTCTTCGCACAGGCGGTGGCCCTGTGGTTTGGGGGCTGCGGTAAGGTTTCGCGAACCGAACCGAAAAAAAGTGAAAACTGATCTTATTATGCAATTACGCCGGCTCAATCTTGCTCGGTTTTGTGCGGTCTTACCGGTTGAGTGCCAGTCGAGCGCCCCGGCTGCAACCAACCAACCGACCACTCCGATCGATCATAGCATCTGTCTGACGATCGCATCGATCGTTTGCCGGCAATGTTTAATGCGCTCAGCAGCATTTAGCGTTTGTTCTGCTTTCATTTCGCCTTCCTGGCCCCCCGGATTCCGAAGCGACCTTTTCCGTTATCATATTTCACATTCCGTGACATTGAAAGCCTTCCGAAAAGTGAATGTTGAATGCACTTTCTAGCATATTTTGCTCGAGTGTCTCGCGCGTCTGACGCGAAGGCTTTTATCCGGTTGTTTTCGGTTTCGACTCATCGACTCTCGAAATGGGAGGCCAAGCGGTTTTCCGCTCCATCTTCCCCCTCGCGAGAGACGTGCTTCGCTTCCGCGCGAATGCTGCCGGGCACTCGGCCAATGTCGCTCGATCTTGAAGCGAGATTAAATGGGCGCACGGGCAGCAAACAGAGCCATCAATTTTAGTGCAATGTTTACTCGACCGTTCATGACGATCGATGCTGATTAGCAGCGGTCGGGGGATTTTACACGAATGTGGGTCGGTTAAGATGTAGCTCATCGATGTTCGGTTGCTGCTGCTGTTTACCATCACCCCAACACGGTTTATAGCTTGAAACGTGTATCCAATTAGAGCAGTTGACACGTTCGGCACAACTCGATCATAAAATGAAATTCAAACTTTATCCTAGCGTAGCGAACGACATGGTTCTATTTGTTTAAACTAATTATAAACGCGTGACACATTCTATGTCACGTTTGGTTTTACGACTTAAAGCTCTTAAGATAACACGACCATAACCATAAGCAACAAGGTTAATGCATATTTCATAAACTGTGTTTTTGCACGCCACAAAGCTCTAAAGTTGTGTATGACTAACGATTGCCATAGATCACTCCCTGAAGCGTATCCGTAAAAGGATCACTGAAAGAGCTTTGAGGAACGAATAAGGAACGAACGCCCATCTTGTGTACTAAGCACACAGTTTGTCTGCTGTTGCTAATGAAACACAAATTTATCCATGCAATTGAGACGCCTATTGTTCGTTTACAAACTGACGGTGCCTGGCTTACCCTCCATTCCATTTCTAATGGTCTGCTACCTTTCGCGCCGTGAGCTACTTAAGAATTCCGCAAATGCCGCCACTGTATGCCGCACAATGGGAGGTGGTTTCGCAGTTCTAAATTTATCTCGGAAGGGGCGGTTGGTCGTCTTGAACGCACGCTCTTTCGGTAGAAACGGTCTACGAGAGGCGAGGAGAGGCTGTCTGCGCCTTCGCTGTTTGGTATCGCTAGCTCCACAAAACCGTGACCGACCGTGATTGGCGGTAATGACCTCAAATCGGTCGTGCATCGGTCCACCACAAGAAGCGTTGTGTTCTGTGTGAGGTATGTTCCGAAATGCTTTGATTTCTTCATTGCTTAGCACAGCTAGGAGCATGGGGCAACCCGGGGGTGGCGGGGTGGCGAATGATGTACGACAAGACACCCACGCATAGGGCCCGGTGAGATATTCAGGTCAGCGAACGCAATGGCGCCTAAAAAGTGACCCGCGAACTGTTGTGAGTCAGCAAGCAGCAAGTATGCTGCTGATGGAATGCCACGATTCGGTAGAGCAATGCGAGGGGACCTTTGCGAGTAGTGCGAGTGATCGGTACGATCGCTCGGTGTTCGTTAGTCGTGCATAGGCGATCGGTTGGCCGCGAGTAATGCGGAGTCACGCCAAGAGTCACGAATTTCTCATGCCAGCGATGGTTAGAGTGTTATTTTGGTTGAAGAAAAATCCAAAATTCGTACAGACATTCGTATAGTGGTTCTTGGGGCAGTTAAGGTTTGGGCAAAGATATTTTATTTTGTTTTTTTCGCTTAGTTTTTGTTTAGAAATATCGTAAATCTAGTTTTTTAAGTGAATTCGTAAAAATCATCACTTTTTCAACTAAAAATGCTATAAAAATTTGCAACTATCGAACAAAAGAATATCAATTTGTGTATTTCAAATGATCCAATAATAATGGACAACGAAAAACGTGCATTTTTGTCGACACACTGTTCTTGCTTACCTTGATGCCATGGACGTAGTTGTAACAGACTTTTCACAAATTACATTTTTTTGGTTTCGTTGTTTAATGTGACATTCAGGTAAAACAAAAAAGTGGATCGAAGTTTTCTCATTCTCAAAAATCTTCAAAAAAAGAGACTTCTTTGGCCCAAAGTTACAAAAAGAATTTTTGAATTCTGGAAGTCGACGAAGATTTCTCTTTTTTATGTTATTATAAAATTCAACATAAAACATGCTGATTTGCCTTCCATTTTTGGATAGATTTTTGGATTTTTCCAATGCGTCGGTTAATCACTGAAGCAGATCTATTAAAATCAAAAGACTTGAAGACTTGAATAGGCGACGAACTCCCTCAAAGATGACTTCATAATACCGAATGCTCTGTAGCGTTCGCTGATGCTTCTCCACAGTACACGAACACACTAGCGTGGCTAGCTTTCCCACGAAATCATTTCCCCACCGCCAACGCTGCACGGTGCTTCCAGTTCATTCCGGTTTATACGCTTGGACCGCAGCTTCTGCTCTGCTGTTGCCGGAAAATGTCTTCACCTGTCCGTCACCTTGCGTCGGTGTTTTCACTTTTCACGCACACACAAGCTGTATTCGGTAGCGCCTGCTCTTGGGTCCGGTCAACGTCATCGGTCATCGAGCAAGCCAACCCGCGGGGCTCTGGACCGCATGTTGGCGGAGAAATTGTCTTTAATCTCCCCGGTGCGCCACCGCAACGCACCGGTATGCGAATTAGTGAAATGAAAAATGGGAAAAAGGCGGCAAGGAAGGAAAATATTCGAACCAAATTACCCTCCCGGTGGCCCGGGGCGCTACAGGTGGCCGTACTCGTGGACGCGGACACTTTCCCGGCCATCCTGGGTCCACTGAACCGACGACGACGACGAGACATTAACATTCATGGGCATAGCCACATGTTAATGAAATTATCTTCACCTGCCAGGAGCCTGAATGGTGATTATGTTGGTTGGTTCACAGCATCGGCCACCGCGGGAACGCGCGCGCGCGCGCACCGAGAAGAGTTCATCAGCAGGCAACTCTATTAACAATCATGCAGAGGCACAGGCGGCTCATAAGTTGGGAACAGGGTTATTACACTGAGAACGCCCGAACAATCGTTGCATCGGCGGTTTGCATAAGTCAATGTTGCGAACGGTCCAAATCACACACCACCACCACTTTGGTGTCTGTCTTTAAGGGGGGGGGGGGGGGTCGAGTGCGAATAGATTAAATCTCGTGACGTTTCATTGCGTTACCATCCAGTGGTTTGTGTTGTGGAGCACGTGATTGAGTTGGAAGTCTATCCGTTCACAGTTCGTTCCCCCGTAACCTTCGCTGATTGATTGACACTCTGTCTCCGAGCAGAAAGGGGGGTTGGGGTGTTCCATGAGTCGCACAAAATGAAGCCAAAGCGCTAACGGTATTTTGACACATTTAAGAACATTCTTCTCGCAACACCAGCAGCAGCATCATCGCGATCATGTGATCGAGCGACGCGCACCATGCGCACCATTCCTGCTCCGTCATGTTTTCAATCTGACCAGACCGAAGGCTTTAATCGGTGGTTTTTCGAAGGTGCCAAAAAGGGGCGCGATCTAGCTAGTAGTACAGCCAATGTTGCCAGCTTAAAATAATTATCCCCCTCGCCGTACCGCGTGACAAAGGCATCGGAAATCGGATTATACATTCCCCTCCACTTAAACATTACGAACACTGGCACGTAAACAAATTGATTATGCTACAATAAATCATCTTCCATTCGTTCAGCAGTGTAACCGCAACATGGGGCTCGGCGTCTTGAGAGTAAATTGCTTTTTTTCGGGGCAGTCTTTTAGTAGAAGAGCCTTTTACATCATCCATCGGCGCGGTTATCAACGTTTTACGATCGCGCTTGTACCGCTACAGTCGCTCGCTGGGGAGTAGTCGAACAGAAACCGTCAAGACATGGCCCGTTGGCCAAGAGTCTGAAGCGGTGAAGATGCAGCCATGCGATACGCTCATAAATCGAATCTTTAACAGTCCTTGAGAGGACACCTCCGATGGAGCTTCGTAATGTCCACGTTTGGCATCCGTTGTTGTTGTGTGGTAGTGGACTCCAATTTAGCACTGGACTGAGTATGGAAAAGCAGCATTTAGCATCACTCCATAAAGTTGTTCCTTTATTGCCTTTTAGCATCACTCCATAAAGTTGTTCCTTTGCCTTCATAGAAGGTCGCCACGAAAGACTTATCCTTGGGATCGAAATACTGTATTGTACTCTTGTATTGGATGTTCCTTGTAATTGTATTGCTTCTTAAAAGCTGAAGCGGCTTTGATAACTCAAAATCAATCCGTACTTAGAACATAAAAGAATCAATATGGAATAGTTAGCGTGTACCGCTCCTTACGTTGTACGATCGCATCTCCGACGTCCGCAATAAAGTGCAAAATGTGCAAAAGACGAGCCGTTCTCTGCCAGCTTAATTAATGTTCCATTCTCTCTCTCTCTCTCTCCCTTTCTCTCTCTGTCCATTTTCAGCGCTTCTGCAATGCACCGCACCGACCGTGACGGCCGTCCAGACGGAAAAGGAAGCGTACTTCAATGGATCCGCTTATCTTAGGTTAAAGACGCCAATGACCCTATGGAGCTATTCGGCGATTAGTTTTAAGTCATGCCGAGGTAAGTCCCTGACCGCATACCTTGTTCTGCCACCACCGTGTTGTGCTGCTTCGTTGGCCCCGTTGACCAAGGGTGATGTGGACTACTACTGGGTGGCAGAAGAACCGGACACACCACAGCCACAGCCGTAGTAGAACCTCGAGGTCTTTATTTTTGTTTTCCATCGAGCCCATCCACCCTCCTAACCGGCGTCACGCTTGAGTTCCACGCTCGCGGAAACCCGTATTCCGCGGAAGAGTTGAGGATAATGAAAAGCCGTCATAAAAATTACTTTATAAAAAACCAACAACGCTCTGAAATAGCGCTCGTGAAGCGCACAATGGCCGATTTAGAGGGGGAAATGGGTTCGTGGCCATGCAGAGGGACACACGGGCAGTGACGTTGGCTGGTCGGTTGAGCCGAAAGCTCTCGGAGATCGTAACGGGTGCTACCGTAATCGTACCACGGTGGAGACTTCATCATCATCATCAAAACACAAAAAACCGCGAACAAAAACAATAGAAAAAGAATGGCAAAAGCTCCATGGAAGTGTGATTGGATACTGCGCTCTCCCAGCGGGGGGTTTTGCCAATTCAATCGCGAATGGAATGTACTTCAGAAGTAGGTGGAGTATGTGGCGGAGTAACCACCGACCACCAGAAGCCACTTGGTTTATGGTGCTAATCAGCATCCAAACGAAATGGGCTTTCTATTTTGAAAGCGTTAAACCATCACTTATCACTCGGCAATCTTACTCACCGTGGGCCGTAACCTCCAATCGAGCGTCGAACGTACTGATTATTAATTAAAAGCAGCCATCGTGAGGCAGTGATCCCGGGCGTAGCATAGTAAACACTTCGAATGATTCCCACGTTCCCAGGTGTGAAACTATGTGGCCAAGCTAAGAAGTGATCCTCTCAACCCATACACCCCGGGCTATACCGGGATGGTTTGATGGCCTGTGCCTTGTGGTGCGATACCGACATACCAGCCTCATGGGATGGGAATGGTAGCCCGGCGGTTCGGCAACAATGGAACCTGGGAATCAAACGACAATGCTGACCATTTGGCGGAGGGATTGCAATTGAATTCCGTTTACTGGAGCGCGGCAATGGTACCGGCGAGACTTTCACTGTCAATCCATCTTTTGCCGCTTTTGTGTTCGTTTCATCGGGCGTCAAACGATGATAACACGCTTGGACCACGCCATTTCAGAGCACCTAGACGCTGGAGATAGGAACGCCATGGAAACGCCTCTCACTTTCTATCAAATTCGTTTGATCGCTCCCTTTTTCGGGGGAGTGGCGGAGATGAAACAATCGTTGCATGGTGCGCGCCATGCTGTGCCATGCTATGAGAAGCAGATTGATCAACCGGAAAAGCGATTCCCCCCCCCCCGCCCCCTTTTTTTTTTGACAAACGGGACAGGGCTTTTTGGTGAACCCTCGGTTTGGAAAGCACGCAGAACATTTATGGAACGCTCGGATCGTGGCCCTCTCGATCAAGTTGTGTTTCATGCGAACACATAATTGATATGTCCTGGTGGTCTTTGCTCAGTCTTGTACCAGCGCAACACATGCCCTTGCACAAGGTAGCAGCTGCAGTAACACCTTGGTCTGGTGCTGATTCATACCTTGCAGCTTCGTGTTGGGCCGGTTTTTGGTGGCAGTTCGTGTTGGAAGCAAAGCAACGAGTTAATCTCCCTGACATCATCCATCAGCAGCTGTGCCGACCGGCCGGTTGCTGGTGGTGGTTTCCGTGAAACCATTTGTGGCGAAAAACCGCACAAAGAAACAGCAAGGAGTTTGCGAACGCAAAATGAGTCATGGACCTGTTCTGTGGTATTTACTGATCTGAATATCCTGGATGATCCACGAGACTGGACATGTATGAACCGATCGTTACCGCTTTTAAAATGTTATCCTCTATGTGATCATTCATCTAACGATCATCAAACCTACAACAAACTATGAGAACTGCATTTTTATAGAATGATTGCAGGACTTAAGATCATGATCCTCACTTGCAGCAAGTTACAAACAAGAATGTACAAAGGTTGATGAAGATTCCACAACATACATCACAACAAAGGCTGCAATCAATGGCGTCGATGAACAAACCAGCGTAACACATGGCCCCGCCGCATGAGCTTTCGCTTCAACCGTTTCGCCTTGATGTGGTGCATTCCCTCATTGCAATTCCCTTCACTCGTATGTGCTGTGCTTCACTCGGGTGCTTGGCACACACGGCTGCACCTGCAAACCGTTGCAGAAGCACCCCAATTAACCACGAAATGCCTCTCCACTCCACATGCGCCAACCTTTGCCAACCTTTATGTTTTGATCGAGATCGAGTTTTGCATAAAAACGCACTTCGCATCGTTAGTCACAAGTCGGGGAGCAGTGGGTGGAGGGTGGAAGGTCGCGATCGGAACCGAGAACCACCCACAACGCGTGGCTGCAACGTTGTCGCAGACTTATGACGTTGTCTCCGGTTTTCTCTGCTGGTTTCCCACCTCTTTCCTCGTCTTCTCACTCGTGGAACGTTTAATTGGGCCGACAAACTGGGTGAAGAGGTGTAATGGCATGTTAGCTTCGCGAGCTTACAGAAATCTAGGTTCGCGAGTCGAACGGAATGGCGCCTGGATTCGCGTTGCCTCGCTTCCGGCAAGTCTCAAGTTTCGCCATTGACCCCGATCTTCCCTTCACCGGGAGGTTATCTCGTGTGCAAGCACCACTGTCCTGGTTTCCAGGTGTGACACACACTCCCCACGCTTGGTGACGCTGGACACACGGAACACTGGCTGAAAAGCAGCGTGCAACGACGGATCGGTCAACCTTTTTCGAGGTTATGTTCACGGGAAAACATTCTCGTCCCCGTTCGCGGTCAGGTGTGGCCGGTCCGGGGTAACGGTTCATTAACTGTTCAACAAATAATGTGGCGCAACCACACCAGCCTCTCTCGCTAGCTGGCTGGCCAAACAAAAGCAACACGGCGCCCGGTGCAGTGCCAACCCCCTTCCGGATGGCACGACCCGTCGTGTGGTCGTGTGTGACAAATTGTGTTTCCGGCGCCGCGACAGCGGAAACGCTGTCTCGCTTCACTTCGGGTGTGGCAACAAGTTGTGTTTTCACCGGTGAAAAACTTTATGATCCACTTCAAACGAGCATAGGTCTTTCCGGTACAATCTCTGGATCATGGAACTGAAACGCTTGAACCCCGTGATCTCGCATCTCTCTTTCAAAACTCACTCGATCGCAAACACAACACTGCG
>NC_064877.1:21315000-21317500 GCF_943734665.1 Anopheles aquasalis | reverse complement strand
ACAGATTCCAATCTTGCAGAATAGGTGCCCATGTCAAGAAATCCGATAAAGAGACCCAGAGACCAAGCAGAAGTGCGGTGTTCCTGTTGACCTAAGACCATTACAACAGTCCTCGACAACCCGATCTGCAGATCGCACTTCTGTTTATTCTCAAATGCCAGAACCAGGTCATTCAGGTTATCATAGAGAATGCATATGGGATTTCTTCTACTACACCGTAATGCAACTATGGACAGAGCTAAGCAACGGAAACAAGTAGATAATAACTTAGTAATAAATGATAGCTAGATGGTATAGTGAAGAACGAACCGATAACACTAGCCACTGGCGACTGATAGTGAAAGAGTCGCAACAAAAGATAATAAATGACACGATCGATTGATTGCGCAAACGAGCAATCTTTTCGATCGAACGAAACATAAATTAAGTCTTCATTAGACCACATTCCACTATTCATCCGTAATTCAACTACCAACATTACACTCTGTCATCATCCTTGCGTGTTTACACCATCCGGCACGCGATTTAGTTAGACCATTTTAAGCCACCGTGAAAGTAAGTTCAGATTGGAAATTGTTTTATTTTTTTCATAAAAAAGTAAGAAAGAAAAGGCATAATTCTTTGTGTCTTTCCAACCGAAGCAAGATCGGGCTCCGAACGAGTTGAGGGAAGGGGCAGGTGAGTTAGTCTATCATTGAACGAAACTAAACGTGGAAAGCTGCTGACGAATTTGCGGTTTAACAAAAGCCTGATCTATAACAATAACAACAACGACAACGGCTGCTGTTGCTGCTGCGTGCTTGAGTGAGTTGGTATGCGAGGACCTCAAGTGCATTTTGATAGTGTCCATTGACGCGTGATCGGATTGGCGCCATGGTAGTGTAAAAATGAAACGAAGCAAAATAAAATAAGGCAATAGTTAAAAAAAACAATAACCATACTTCGCGTTATATGCGGAATAGACCAACTGGTTCTCTAGGAGTTAGGAATAAAAAAACAGTATTAAATCATCTCTATCTCCCGCTCATAGACAATCTCTCGTCATAATCCTGTGCCCGTCGATTTTTACACCTCCGGCATCTACCCGTCTTCAATCGCTCCTCCGCCCTTCCCCCATCTTGTCCCATCTATTCTACACTTAACAACTTCCCTTCCCAGTTCCGCCATCTGCCCCTTTAACCTTTCGTTACTTCAAGACTCCACATTAGCTAGTTCGCGGTCGTGGTCGCGCCGTGTCGCCACCAGTGTCGCAAGATCGCAGCGCTGCTTCCTCCGTTCGTTGGCGTTGGCAAAAGGTTCAAACTAACTCTGTGGCTAACTAGCTAACTAACTAACTGACTAACTAACTAACGGCTAACTAATCTAGAGAAAGAAAAAAAAAACGATCTCCAGCCACAATTCTCAAACTCGAACTCGAACGAACATCATGATACGGCGCAGTGTCTAAGAATCGATAACTTCGTATAAGGTGATATCCGCTCCACCGCGTCCCACCCCGTGGTGTGGCAGTCTTAAATAGCAGTCTGCCTTCCCACCGGCAATAGTGTAGCGGTACGCATTAGTTGGATTAGTTGGTTGGATGACGGAAGTTGCGGGCTGCGCAGCAATTAGTCTAGACTGTGGCGGTAGATGAGTTTACACAATAATTTAACGAGTTTCTCTTTAGTTTCAACGTTTGCTTGACCGCACTCATGTAGCAGGGCGAGTGCCACCCTTTCTGCTGACGGCGTGGCGCTCCACCACGCAATTCTTCTATACAACAATGCACGTATTTAGCTAATAGTCTTCAACATCTCCACCACACTACCACACTGTACACATACCCTTATTCCGTGGTGATTTTTTAGCGCGTTTTTCGTTTCGTTTTATCTTAACATTAGTTATCACATTTCAACGCATCCTCTCTTCGCAACGGGCGACGCGCCACAACAAGCAAGCTGCTGCTTACTTCGCGATGCACCACTGATCGTCGGCTCTGGGTGTCCTTCCAGCAGCCACAGCTACAATGCCACTACAGTGCAGTGCTGCTGGGCGCGGACAACACACGGTTGCTGTGTGTGTGTGTGTGTTTGCATGGCCGATGAGCGATAGAGTGAGAGAAGGAGAGGAAAAAGAGAAAGCAAGAGTGTCCTGCCCTTTCTTCCTTGACATCATGACGTATCGTAAACGGCGAATAAGGCGATCTTCATTTTGATATTACAATACAAACTCCTATTTACAATTCAGGCAGGCCGCAGCAACCTGCCCGTCGGCCCGGAGCCTGTGCGCTACACCAGATGATCCTGTGATGTGTTCTCGGTATTACCGTGGGATGGATCGGATTCGTTCGATGATAATGCTGACGATGATGATGATGAAGGTTCCGGTACGTCCAACACCGCTGTTGCGGTGCCTTCATCCTGCTTCACATTCGAATTCGTCGCTTCTGGTTCAACCCCCGAAGTGGACGTTACGAGACGCTCACGACTAACGCTTCGTTCGTGCGCCAGCATACCGGTAC
>NC_064877.1:21285000-21307500 GCF_943734665.1 Anopheles aquasalis | reverse complement strand
CTTCGCCTCCACAATGACCACTGGATGCTGCTCCGAGCCTGTTCGATGACTCCGAGGTTCGAGCAGTGGTGACCGGGAACCCGCATTGTTCTCCGTGTCCGAGTCCGTCGACTGAAGGCCACTGTCCTGTGGATCAATGTCGGAATCGGCTGCATCATCGCTGCGATCACCAGCATAATCGATATCGCCGTCAGTGGCGGCGGTGACCACCAGCGAGTCATCTCTCGGGACTTCACCGGACTCTGCGTTCTCAAGCTGTTGCTGCTGCTGCTGCTGCTGCTGCTTCTGCTGTTGTTGATGGTGAAGTCGCCGGAGTTGATCGTGCAATGTAAGATCCTCCTCACTATCTGCTATTCGACCATGTCCCTGTAGTTTCCGTCCATCGTCTCCATCATCCGCTTCACGATCGACATCGGCACTAGCTGGAATTTCCTCCTCTCCGTCGTCTCCTGCATCATCCGCCTCGTCCTCATCTTCTCCTTCATCGTCATCATCATCATCATCATCGTCACCATCCGCATCCCCATCACCATCATCCTCCTCCTCCTCCTCATCGTCATCGTCCTCCAGTCCATCGTCGTCCGAGTCATCCGACTGCAGATCGAATCGCTGCACAACCGACGTTTCATCCGCTACTAACCGGCCTCCGCTCTTGATCGGGGTGTTCTCGTCCGATTGCTCAGCGATCGGATAGACCGGATCACCGGTACCCGTGCCAGCCATAGTCAGCAAACTTGTACCAACATCCCGGCCCCGACACACATCTACCAGCCCCGATCCGCTGCTTCCTTCGTTGGATTTAGTGAACAGATTCAGGTACGGGTTGCGAGACAAACACTTGCTCGGTGGAGGCAGAACCGTGTGCCGAGGGTTGCGCAACGTTTGGCCACCGATCACTTCCACACTGTTCGGGTGCGTCGGAGTAAGATTGGGGATCGAGGCCGGACTGCAGATTTCCAGCGCCGCACTCTTGATCCTGCGTACCGATGTTAACGATCGGGGTAGGGGTCTCGTGCCGCTAGTCCCGTTAGCCGTGTTTGTGTTGGCGGAATGACGACGACGTTTACTGCCACCACCGCTGCCACTGGCACTGTTTGCTCTGCCGCTGCCGTAAGTGATGCCACCCGGACCGGCGGTAATGCTACCTCCGCCACCACTACTACTGGCGATCGTTGGTAGCTGCAGTGCGGACATGGTACTGCTCGAATCGCGCCTGATTGGAGTACCCTGGTGGGGCAGATAGGCACCGGTGGATCCCTTGCCAACGCCACCGCCAATGCTGTTACTGCTGCTCACTCCATCGTTCGGTGTGCTCTCGATCGCCAGCTGTACTGCCGACTTCGTGTAGCTATGGTCCATGTGGTAGAGATCGGTTGGATCGAGATTCTGCAACGCCAGCAGATGATGATGATGATGGTGATGGTGATGATGGTGCAGCTGATGATGGTGATGGTGGGGATACAGCGAGCTAGCCGATCTGTTGCTCTGATCGTCTGAACTAAGGTGCCTCTGTAGCATCGCAACCCCCGAAGAACTCGTTCCTTCGCGTCTTGAACCACCAGCGCCAGTGCCGGAAGTGGTACCACTCGTTGACACGCCACTCCCGCTAGTGCTGCGTCCTACACCGCCCTGTTTCCGACGATGCCGCGTACCCTCGGATTCCCCGACCCCGCCAACATCACTACCCATAGCCACGTTTTCCGAATCCAGCGACACCTGCCGCTGCAGCTGGCTGTTCATGAACCGCTGTTTACGCTTCGACGTATACTGATGCCTCCGTAGCGACGCATTCGATTGAGTCTGGCCCATCGTCAGCCGTCCCGTTGGCTGATCTTTCGAGTAGCTTCCCGCTTCCATCACGATGCTTGCGCTACCACCGGCACTACTCGATCCTCCGGCAGCGTGACGTGCCATCTCCCTCATCGCACCGCTCTCGAGTGCCAGCTCGGAAAAATGATCCTGATTGGGCGTTGAAAGCGACCGCTTGTGGGTTGAAGACGTCGAGCTACCGGCGTGCACCTCGGCCACCGAATGCGTCTGCACCGTCGTCGAGCTGCGAGACGCCCTTCCGCTGCTTTTCTCGTCACCAGCAGCAGAACCACCACCAGTGGCACCACCGCCCGTTGCACCACCGTCACCGCCACCTCCGCTTAACCCACTGTCACTCGATTCTGAGCTGTTCTTTCGGTGTACGTCCACCTTCAGATCGATGGTGCTTGTCACCTGCTCGGGAAAGTCAAACGATAGGGCACTGTTGGCGTAGCTGTGGTTCTCATCACTCCCATGCTCGACTGACGTCCGCGACGAGGCGGCATTGACCGGAGGCGTGCCGACGACATCGACCGTTCCCAGGATTTGCATTTCGATGCCCGCCTCATCATCGTCACCGCCCGATCCTGCACCAGCGCCGGCCTTAGAGCGACCGTTGTTTGCTAGTTTCGCGCCATGGCCGGTAACACCGGCGCCAGGACCTACTCCTCCTAGGCCGGGCTTTTTCAGGTTCGTTTCCGACATTGTTCGTGCTCGATCGTACATTCGGTGCAGTGCCACGTTTACCATCTTGAAAAACGTGATTATAATGGCGATCAGCACACAGTACACGCTCCATACTATTATCGTTGTTGGAAAATACTAAAAAGAGAGAGAGAAAGAAAACGTAGGTAAACATTGAAAATCGCGAGTGATACTAAGCGCTGATTTGGTAAAACGATCGGTGGAAAAAAAGTATTGTACCAGGATGGATAGGTTAACTAAAGATTAACCATTTTTGCATAACATACAGTCGTCTAACTGTCGTCTAAAGCTACCAAGGGCCCAAACGCTGAAGTCAAAGTTAGGTAGCGCAGAAGAAAGAGCAGTTAAAAGGATGCCAACTAAGAAGGAGCTCAATTTCAAGGTTGCAAATCTATTTAATATATCTGATGAAAGCGATGATTAGATAGAAACAAGATAAGCAGCTCCACGTGCTGGCAGGCGTTCAAAGTTCAAGGTTGCTGTTTGGACACCTCCTCTTTAGCTGGACGGCTTGTTTAAAACGGTTCGATAGCTTCCTTTTGCGGTTCGAGCGATCTCTTGGCCACTGGCCGCTTTATGATGCCACAACAATCAGCAATCACTGGGCGAAGCTGTAAACAGCAGCGCCGATGAGAGCAGTTGCAATGCTATTGAAGGTCACGGCCGTTACAAGCGCGCACAGAGCGATTAGAGATATAGACTGCAGACAATAGCTGCTCGTGAATAGAATGTTGAGAACGTTTTTGTTTTGTGAAAATTGTGACCATCCCATATACGTTACATAAACAAGCATGACCCACTTCCATCGCATCGTCGCAGCACGCAGCATCATGTACAAGGCTAAAACCGTCAAGATGCATAAAAATCGCCGCACGAAGAGAATATTATGAATAATAATTCTACTCTCCTCGAGTGCCAAATGCTCGCGATGTAAGCATATGATGGGGAGCGCAGCATGGAATTAAACTAAAGGACCATTTAATTTATCATCCCGCCGTTCATCGTCTTCCGTGAAACAAGGCCAGGGTCAAGCAGCCAGCAGAGCCAGCGCGCTAGCACGTCATTCCGTTGAGCCAGTCTATGCGAGGTTCAATCAGACTCTGTGCCCGTGGCATCTTCATGGTAGGAAAGACACTGCGTTACGTGAGCGCTCGCAAAAACTGGTAGTGAAGATGGCCATTAACTCCCCACCGGTGGACCGGTGGAGTGTGTGGAAATCGTTTGGCAGTCACCACGCACTAATGGGCACGCAATTGTACTAGACATCTACTCCCTCCATCCAGCATTTCCATGCCTGTCTGGTAGCGCTGTCAATCAGCTGTTTTCAACGATCGTAGCGCGCCATGCTAAGCTGTGCTCCTTTGGGGACGATCGCGATCAAGGGGGCTCTCTTAATAACGGTTGTGATGGTCGAAACGAGACGCACAATTGGTCCGTCAAGGAGCCATTGTGAATCATCGTATCAATCAGAGTGTCGCATGTGGGTATGTGCTTCGGCCCATATTGTGCCCGAGCGTCGTGACACGCATGAATCATCCCATCACTTGCATCTCATCCATCCCTGGCTACCCATTGCTTACCATGTAAATGATGAACGGAAGAAACAACAGAAACAACCAGATGTACAGATGGACTGCATTGCAGAAGACATTCTGATGCACGTCGTAGTACCACCCGCCGGTCAAACTGGCCAGCACTCCTTGGCGAAGGATTTCCAACGTTTGCGAACCCATTGCTGCTGCTGCTCGTTCATTTCATAGTGCCGTTAGGAGGCAGACGTACTTCCTCCTCCAATGTTCGGCTAGTTGATTTCTGCAGCCTCGCCAAAGTCCGAAGGCCAGTGGCCGATGACGATGGTACGGTTGCCGGCAGCAGTGCGGATGCGGTCACCATTCGTTTTCTCGTTCGTCGCACAACTCATGATCCGATGAGCAGCTGCATGGTACGGATTCCACTGCGAAGCGCAGAAATATTCTTCCAGGGCCTGCTGCTCTTGCCAGCTCTAGAAATGGTAGCACGGAACCTCGTAGACGGATCAACAACAAACCTCCTCCTCCTTTTCCTCTCTCGCAACAATGCACTCACGCACGGCACGCTTGGTTGTAAATACTTTCATTACCCAAAACACTGCCCACCCTCTGGCGGCCAGGCCCGTCACGTCTTCCACTCTCTTGCACAAGCCCGGACACTTGATTGGGGTACACTTGACTACCTTCGTTCCAGTTGCACTTCCTACTCTCTCCGGATCCCTGGACTTCCTTGCTCGCGGGGTGAGAGTGGGGGGCCTACGCACGATCACTGCCCAGCGCTCTTGGCCGTTCCTCTGTATAAGTGTACCAGAGAGCCAGCTTGTCTTCCTGCCTGCCTGTTTGCCTGCTCGCGGGTTTTGTCCTCCTTTCGCGAACACGGGGACAACTGTGGAAGGGTTTCAGGTTTCAGGAACCGGACTTGCGAAATAGCCCTTGCTTTGCCCGCACTCCTCACAAACCGCACTACCCCTCGCTTGAACGGATATTATGGCCCAGAACTGTGCGAAAGAACGGCGTGACCCCGAACGCACAAAATGTGTTGTAACAACCTAAGTGTTCGGGGACAGGGGTATTCTGTTCAGTGGACGAGCAAGGATTCCATGGGACTGCGATGACTAACGATATTCGCGGTCCTGATTACGAGGGAACTCTTTCTTTTGCACCTGGGATCGCGTTTTGTTGCCTGTTACTCCTTTCTTTTCTTGGACTTCTCTTCAAGACTTTTCCTTCTTCCCATCTCCCCCGTTCGTTTTGGCAGCACGGCCACATGACAACTGGTTTTTGACAGAAACAGTTTTTTTTTGTACGCGATGTATTTCATGAGAAATTAATCGCGAATCGTTTGACGCAAAATATAATAGAATCAAAACAAAACATTAATTTCTTCTGAAACGCGGTGCGGTCAGCACCAGATAACTGTGCGTGCGCGATCTTGAACATTCGTAGGACAAGATAGTGAAATTCGATTGCGTTCAATATGAATGCTGTAAACACGGTACCTCATTGCGGCGGAAAGAAAGGCCAAGGGCCATCCAACAACAGGCCGTTGCCGAAACCAGCAAGCGAAGCTTTAAAGAATCGAATATCAAATCGGTTGAATATGGATGCTTTACCCAGCAATTTCCAGATCGGGTAGGTTCTCTAAAAAGTTGTCATAAAACAATAGAAAGCCTACATTATGATCCTGACGAGAAATCTGTTTTCAATACCATTTCAGCTGTACAAAAATCGTAGTAGTAAACAAGCCGATGGATCAGGAAGGGCGCACAACAAAGTCAGCGCATCATTCGTTGTCCTCCGCTATACCTAAACTTGCTTCTCTTAGACCCCTTGCCAATCCTGATTCTCATAATACTGCACCGGAGAATGAATCTGTATTGAGGGGACAGCAGCTATTGTTTGATATCAACCGAAAACTTGACTTGGTGCTAGACAAACTGACTCAAATGGAGGGTAGAATGGTATTAAATGAAAGCAAAATTGATTTATTGGAGAAAAAAATCGATATGCATTTGTCCTTCGGTCCAGTACCGGGTTCAAGAAAGGACAAAACAGATAGTCCAGATAGTTCATTATCAATGTTTTCGCCGGTATCGTGTTTGGTGGATTTGGAAAACCTGGAAGAGTTGGCTAAGGATAAGAACTATGTTAATTTTGTGAAAACCCACATACAAGGTACGCTACATACCAAAAGACGAAAACCAACAACCGATCAGCAAAGTATATTAGCAAGCAGAAGAGCAGGTCGAACGTATTGCCTGCGAATAATCGATCTCTTTTTTACCAGATTTTTCCTGACTCAATGCGCTTGGACAGGAACAGTCAGGAATGATGTCAAAAGAAAAATTCGTTTTAAAGATTTCGTTAATGTGTTTGAAATATTTTACGAGACAGTGCACTATGTCGACCCTACATTTACTAGAGACGATACAGAACTGTTCTTGAGGCGGATGCTAAAAGATTCCAGAAGAAGGTTCCAAAACCCCGCAAAGCTAAAACCAAGCAGTCGCTCGAAGAGAGCACCAAAACCGAATAACAAACGAATTTTAACAAACACCAAACCTATCGATAGGTTTGATTCGTATGAAACGATGGAGTTTGATCCTTTGGAGATAAAATCAGAGCCAGAATCTTAATATAAAATAACTGTCGAAGTGCTATTCTGTTTGAATATTAAAAGGTATCGTACAAGTGAAAATGCTAGCGATATTGCAGTTATGAAACACATCTTGAACTACGATAAATTAAAGAAATCCTGGCACCTATGGAAAGTAAAAGACTAAAAATAGCGTATGGTTTCGTCCTCTCGTATTGTTATTTCGCCTGGTTATTTCAATGATATTTTTAAAGGTGGGTAGTTCATTATCTATAAAGGTGATCTTGTATCGTATTTTTGGAATTCTGTTCCAGGAATTTGAAATTGATTTGATGCGATGTTTTTCTTGAGAAATTAATCGCGAATCGTTTGACGGAAAAATAATAGAATCAAAACAAAACATTAATTTCTTCTGAAACGCGGTGCGGTCAGCACCAGATTACTGTGCATGCGCGATCTTGAACATTCGTAGGACAAGATAGTGAAATTCGATCGCGTTCAATATGAATGCTGTAAACAAGGCAACTCATTGTGGTGCAAAGGAAGGCCAAGGGGCATCCAACAGCAGCCCGTTGCCGAAACCAGCAAGCGAAGCTCCATCAAGTCTGTTGAATATGGATTCTTTACCCAGCAATTTTCAGATCGGGTAGGTTCTCTAATAAGTTGTCATAAATCGGTAGAAAGCCTACATTATGATCCTGACGAGAAATCTGTTTTCAATACCATTTCAGCTGTACAAAAATCGTAGTAGTAAACAAGCCGATGGATCAGGAAGGGCGCACAACAAAACCAGCGCATCATTCGTTGTCCTCCGCTATGATCGAACCGTCCGTGAACGAACCTACGAACCATATCCTAACGGTATCAAAATCACATTTTCAGCAAATGCAGAAGAGCTCATTAGCGTCCGGTAGCTTTATCACAGAAACCCATGGTACGAACTCTTCTCCGTCGGTTCAATCGCCACACGTTCCAATCAATGCCCGCGCACAGTTAAAACAGAATTCTGTATCGCCATTGGCGAATCAAATGTCTACGAATGACACAACTCAGCAATTTAGTCTGGTGCTTGAGGCGCTCGCACGCATCTCTCAGACTGTGGAACAAAACACGATAAAACTTCAAGCCCTGAGCAACGAAATCTCACAATATGCGAATATACAAGGGCAGATTTTACAAACGCTGAAAGAGCTACAGAAATCGTCCATAGCTCATCGCGCAGAAATGGACATTCGAATGGACTTCGTTAATAAAACCAGCATACAAACACAGGTATTAAAAACCCTAAGCGCACAACAAGAGTTGATCACAACTCATGGTAAATCTGTGCCACTACACTTAAAACCCGTCGATAGTCTTGAAGATTTGGAGAGACTCGAGAAACTGTCCAAAAACAAGAACTTCGTGGAATCTCTGGCACGGTTTATAAAGTCTACGTTTCCCGCAGATTTTGATGGCACAGCAGGAACCTATTGTCACCGTATAGTGGATTTTTTCTTCACGAGACAATTCCTGACAAAATGCTCATGGACTGGAAGTTCGATAAATGGAATCCAAAAAATTGGATTTCGCTACTTTCCTTACATGGTCAATTTGTTTATTTCTGTTGTGCAGCATGCCTACCCCGAATTTACCGAAAAAGAGGGAATACATTTCCTCAGGAGGGTTATGATTCATGCTAAAGTTCGTTTACACGATATACAACGTGCAAGTACAGCACGTAAAAAAAGGGATAAAACAAATCGGGCCGAAGCTCAACCACGAAGAAAAAAAGCATTCCGACCGAAGATCGAAGTCGTTGAGAATAGCACAGACTGTTTCGAGATTGATCCCTTGAAGATTGAAGTAGATTTAGATGAGTTAGATATTCCGAATGGTAACTAATTCAGCCAGATACGTAAAGGATGAAATCGGCACGTTGGTGGGTCGGTACTCTGAACCGTTTATTGATTGGTGAATAACAGTGCATAATTAAGGAATAAATGAGAATGAGAAGAAACATACAACTCAAGTTACATCATTCTATATTTCTGAATCATTTCTGTATGCCAGCCATTTATACTGGAGCTGAGGATTATTTTTTGTGTTCTGCCTCTCTTGTACTTCAATAGGTCCAAGAAATCCTCTATAGACGTTTCCAATGTTTCGCTTGTTAACCGTTACTGCATGTTGCTTTGTTAAAACAGGATGATAAGTTTAATAAAACCGACGAATATCGTTTTACTTTAGGAACTCTGGTGTACGAATTTTGAATGGAAGAGACAGGTAATATTTTTGTGCGCGATGTTTTATCTTAAAGAAAAACGTCGTAAATCCAACCGAAAATATAATAGAATGTGAGCATAATCAAAACAAAACATAAACTTCTTCTGAAACGTGGTGCGGTCAGCATCAAATTACTGTGCGTGCGTGATCTTGAGCATTCGCAGGACAAGATAGTGCAGTTCGATTGCGAGCAATACGAATGCTGTAAACACGGCACCTCATTGCGGCGGAACGAAGGGTCAAGGCGCATCCAACAGCAGCCCGTTGCCGAAACCAGCAAGCGAAGCTCCAGAGAATCAAATATTAAGTTGTATATGAATGCTTTACCCAGCAACTCTCAGATCTGGTAGGTTCTCTAATTAGCTGGCGTAAAACAATAGAAAGCTCATTGTGATCCTGACGAAAAATCTGTTTTCAATACTGTTTCAGTTGTACAAAATTCGAAGTAGAAAACATACCGATGGCTCAGGAAGGGCGCATAACAAAGGTAGACCATTCGTTGCCCACTGCTGTGCCGCTGAGTGAATCTACAGAGGGTGGTAATGATCAGAGAGACGATGTTGAAATAATATCTAATGGTACAGCAGGCCCACTACAGGCACTTGCTTCGCAAAAACTAGTAACTTTTACCAATTCGCACAATAATGCACCGGAAAATGAATCTGTGTTAAGAGTGGAGCAGCTTTTGTTGCAAACTAACCGGAAACTTGACTTGCTGCTCAAGAAAACGAACCGTTTGCAGCGTAGGGTAACGGAAATTGAAAAAAACATGAATTTTTTGGAGAAACACAAAAAAGACAGAAAAGAAAACCCGATACAACTACCGGGAAACAGCAAGAATACGTTAGGAATACAGGATAGTTTAGAACTCCCATTTTCGCCGGTGTCATGCTTATTCGAGATGGAAAAATTGGAAGAATTGGCTAAGGATATGCACTTCGTTAACTATGTGAAAATGCAGATAAATCGTATTGTTGGCTTAAACGTACAGGAGGGGGAAGGAATCTCCTATTGTTGGCGAATAATCGACTATTTTTTTACTAGATTTTTTATGACTCAATGCACATGGTCGGGACGAGCTGGTCGAATCAAAGAACCATCTAAAAGTGTTGAAAAGAAAATCCGTTTCAAGGACTTCAATTATGTCATTAATATGTTTTACGTGACAGCGAATTATGCTGATCCTTTGTTTTCTAAAGAAAAATCCGAAGGAGTTCTCAAAAGAGCGATTAAAAATGCGATAGTACGGTTGAAAGTACGGCCTCAACAGACGACCTCAACTATTCCAGATGGTGCGATAGTAATACCAACTGAGGAATTGCTACCAAATATGAACACGATTGATTGCGTTGAATCGCCTGAGACGATGGAGTTTGATCCTTTGGAGATAAAATCAGAGCCAGAATCTTAATATAAAATAACTGTCGAAGTGCTATTCTGTTTGAATATTAAAAGGTATCGTACAAGTGAAAATGCTAGCGATATTGCAGTTATGAAACACATCTTGAACTACGATAAATTAAAGAAATCCTGGCACCTATGGAAAGTAAAAGACTAAAAATAGCGTATGGTTTCGTCCTCTCGTATTGTTATTTCGCCTGGTTATTTCAATGATATTTTTAAAGGTGGGTAGTTCATTATCTATAAAGGTGATCTTGTATCGTATTTTTGGAATTCTGTTCCAGGAATTTTAAATTGATTTGATGCGATGTTTTTCTTGAGAAATTAATCGCGAATCGTTTGACGCAAAATATAATAGAATCAAAACAAAACATTAATTTCTTCCGAAACGCGGTGCGGTCAGCACCAGATTACTGTGCGTGCGCGATCTTGAGCATTCGCAGGACAAGATAGTGAAATTCGATTGCGTTCAATATGAATGCTGTAAACAAGGCAACTCATTGCGGCGGAACGAAAGGCCAAGGGCCATCCAACAGCAGGCCGTTGCCGAAACAAGCAAGCGAAGCTTTAAAGAATCGAATATCAAATCTGTTGAATATGGATGCTTTACCCAGCAATTTCCAGATCGGGTAGGTTCTCTAATAAGTTGTCATAAAACAATAAAAAGCCTACATTATGATCCTGACGAGAAATCTGTTTTCAATACCATTTCAGCTGTACAAAAATCGTAGTAGTAAACAAGCCGATGGATCAGGAAGGGCGCACAACAAAACCAACGCATCATTCGTTGTCCTCCGCTATGATCGAACCGTCCGTGAACGAACCTACGAACGATATCCTAACGGTATCAAAATCACATTTTCGGCAAATGCAGAAGAGCTCATTAGCGTCCGGTAGCTTTATCACAGAAACCCATGGTACGAACTCTTCTCCGTCGGTTCAATCGCCACACGTTCCAATCAATGCCCGCGCACAGTTAAAACAGGATTCTGTATCGCCATTGGCGAATCAAATGTCTACGAATGACACAACTCAGCAATTTAGTCTGGTGCTTGAGGCGCTCGCACGCATCTCTCAGACTGTGGAACAAAACACGATAAAACTTCAAGCCCTGAGCAACGAAATCTCACAATATGCGAATATACAAGGGCAGATTTTACAAACGCTGAAAGAACTACAGAAACCTTCCATAGCTCATCGTGCTGAAATGGACATTCGAATGGACTTCGTTAATTCACCGAATAATACCAGCATACAAACACAGGTATCAAAAACCCTAAGCGCACAACAAGAGTTGACCACAACTCATAGTAAATCTGTGCAGCCAGTACACTTAAAACCCGTCGATAGTCTTGAAGATTTGGAGAGACTCGAGAAACTGTCCAAAAACAAGAACTTCGTGGAATCTCTGGCACGGTTTATAAAGTCATTGTTTCCCGCAGATTTTGATGGCACAGCACGAACCTATTGTCTCCGTATAGTGGATCTTTTCTTCACGAGACAATTCATGACAAAATGCTCATGGGCTGGAAGTTCGATAAATGGAATCAAAAAAATTGGATTTCGCTACTTTCCTTACATGGTCAATTTGTTTATTTCTGTTGTGCAGCATGCCTACCCCGAATTTACCGAAAAAGAGGGAATACATTTCCTCAGGAGGGTTATGATTCATGCTAAAGTTCGTTTACACGATATACAACGTGCAAGTACAGCACGTAAAAAAAGGGATAAAACAAATCGGGCCGAAGCTCAACCACGAAGAAAAAAAGCATTCCGACCGAAGATCGAAGTCGTTGAGAATAGCACAGACTGTTTCGAGATTGATCCCTTGAAGATTGAAGCAGATTTAGATGAGTTAGATATTCCGAATGGTAACTAATTCAGCCAGATACGTAAAGGATGAAATCGGCACGTTGATGGGTCGGTACTCTGAACCGTTTATTGATTGGTGAATAACAGTGCATAATTAAGGAATAAATAAGAATGAGAAGAAACATAAAACTCAAGTTACATCATTCTATATTTCTGAATCATTTCTGTATGCCAGCCATTTATACTGGAGCTGAGGATTATTTTCTGTGTTCTGCCTCTCTTGTACTTCAATAGGTCCAAGAAATTCTCTATAGACGTTTCCAATGTTTCGCTAGTTAACCGTTACTTCATGTTGCTTGGCTAAAACAGGATGATAAGTTTATTAAAACCGACGAATATCGTTTTACTTTAGGAACTCTGGTGTACGAATTTTGAATGGAAGAGACAGGTAATATTTTTGTGCGCGATGTTTTATCTTAAAGAAAAACGTCGTAAATCCAACCGAAAATATAATAGAATGTGAGCATAATCAAAACAAAACATTAACTTCTTCTGAAACGTGGTGCGGTCAGCATCAAATTACTGTGCGTGCGTGATCTTGAGCATTCGCAGGACAAGATAGTGCAGTTCGATTGCGAGCAATACGAATGCTGTAAACACGGCACCTCATTGCGGCGGAACGAAGGGTCAAGGCGCATCCAACAGCAGCCCGTTGCCGAAACCAGCAAGCGAAGCTCCAGAGAATCAAATATTAAGTTGTATATGAATGCTTTACCCAGCAACTCTCAGATCTGGTAGGTTCTCTAATTAGCTGGCGTAAAACAATAGAAAGCTCATTGTGATCCTCACAAGAAATCTGTTTAATACCATTTCAGCCGTAATAAAAATAAAGTAGTCAAAATGCCGATTGATCCTGAGACTCCACTTGCTAATCCTGAGAATGAATGTGTATTGAGCGGAGAGCAGTTGATGGTTGATAATATCCGAAAACTCGACTTATTGTTAGAGAAAATGGCTCAAATGGAACGCAGTTTCGAGGCAATTGATAAAAAATCTAGACAGCGTAACTTTATCAGGAAAGCCATGGAAGCATGTGCGCCAGCAAGAAAGAAGAAGGCGATTCAACGGCCGGCTACGAGCAAGAATAGTTCAGTAATCCCTGATAGATTAGAACTTCCATTTTCACCGGTGTCATGTTTATTCGAAATGGAACAATTAGAAGAAAAGGCTAAAGATATACACTTCGTAAATTATGTTAAAATGCAGGTTTATCGTACTGTTGGTCCAAAAGTAGAGGAGGGACAAGCACCATACTATTTCCGGCGAATAGTCGATCTATTTTTTACAAGATATTTCTTGACTCAATGCTCATGGACAGGTCGAACTAATGCTAGAAATCGAACATCTAATGGTCTTGATAAAATCCGTTTGAAGGATTTCACTTATGTTATTGATATGTTTCACGAGACAACGAAATATGTGGATCCTTTGATTTCTAAAAAACAATCCGAAGAAGTTATCACAAGAGCGATTCGAAAAGCGATAAAACGGTTTCGTAAAGTAGGTAAAAGTAGGCCTCTCCAGACGACCTCAACTATTCCAGATGATGCAATAGTCATGCCAAACGTGGAAATGTTATCAAATATGGTTATGATTGATAGCCTTGAATCGAATGAAACAATAGACTTTGACCCATTAGAGATAAAAACAGAACATGCGATATAATACAAAGCAACTGAAAATTACTAAAAATAACTCAAAAGTGGAATCGTTTGGATTTGGAATTTATAAAACGCTGTATGGATACTTTTTAATAAATAATAATGTAACATGAAATAGAAGGTGCGGGTTAATGGCATTTGTACTTCCTGTCTCAAGATATACATGAAAGATTGATGATATTTTCTTTTTACTGTTTTACATGCTACTTACCTAGTACACCGAAGCTGTGCCATGCTGGTCATGAAACGCACAAAGCTCTGCATTGTGTTGGCTTCTCCATTGTCTTTCTACAACATGGTGCCTTGTTTTAATAGATACACGGATGATAAAGAAACTACGACGTAATAAGAAGTGCACTCGCAGAAGATATCTGCACCATTGATGCTGTATAACATGTTGTAGAAAAAAAACCTTGATTCTAGAAGGTTCAATTTTTCACCAGATTCAAACGATTTAGTTGCACATCCGAAGCACCAACAACAGGGAAGAATTATTTGACCGCAGCGCGCTGATACGTATGTATTTTTAATTTAATATGCAATAACTTCCGGGATTTCCCTTAAAACGCCAATACTCTCCTCCAGAGATATTGGCAGCGTACAGCGTGAAATCTTATTTGCTACATTGATCGTTTCGGCGTTCGAGGTGTTGCCGCTGCTGTCGCGCATAGCGAAAGACATCTCCGGACCTGAAACGGTTGCTTTCACACTTCATTTCGACGATTACGTCCCCGCCTTTTGCCGGATGGCCGAGGGCTCTCCTCTGCTGCTCTTTCGGTGTTGAATGTTGGGTGCATGGCAAACCCATTTTTTCACCACTTTGTGGGGAGGTTTTTCGAGTTTGGGCCTCACACAAAAATCAGATTAGCTTAATTTATGCATGATTGTTTGCATGACGACTGGCCGGCCAGTTGGCCGGGGATTAGCCATGAACGGTAGCAAGGCGTGTTTCGCGACTTTGGCTTTTAGTTTTCGGGCTGACTCCTCGAAAGCACTCCGGCACACGAAATGATGCACCGAGGTGTGGAATTGCCGATTATTTCTCCATCTCATCAGTTGGAACGTAAGACCATTAACGTGGAAAATATTTCACTAAACATCATCTCGGGGGACGAGTATGTTTACGATTCAAATCCAATTTATAAGAATCATTTTACGAGCAATCACGTGAAGCCAATGAATTATCTGCCGCTGTGCTTGTTGATGGCGATAAGAATCTGAAAATAATCAAAGCAAACGAATACCCTTTCAAGCACGTCTCTGCTGAATTTCTGTCGCATTGTTTGATGCTTCAAACAATCGTTTGATTATGAATTTAAATGTTTATTTGATGTGCATTGGCTTGACTTTCTTCCTCAGCGAGTCTCCTCAAACCACAACGTAACCGGCGTAGTTGCTGATACCACAAAGGTTCTTGCCGCGGGCCAGCTTCATGTAGCCCTCCTCGCCCCATGAGCCCCACCAGTTCTTTAGTATCCAGTACTCCTTCGTGTAGCCAATGAGTAGCATCGCATGGTTCACCTTCGAGTTGTCGCAAGCCGCCTCGTCATCGTAGATTCCGGTACTGAGGATGTAAGGCCAGTAGCCAAATGAATTACAGCCACGATTTCTCGGCACTACGCACTGCCTAAGTAGCATACCTGTACAGTTGGAATGACTTTGGGGCTGCATTCAAGCTCACCGGCAGCGGGCCAACCTTCCACAGCGCATACGCTAATGCTTCCTCATTTTTCGGTAAGATCATCCACTCGCTAATGTTGGCGATAGCGTAATCTTTGTTGAAGGCACAGGCTCCTTGCTGGAAGAGGAAGGAACCGAAACAAACGTTAGAGATGGCTGATAAACTAGTACCTTTGAAAAAAAAAACGAAAGCCAAAGCCATGTAGTACTGATGGAAGGAACCACCATGAGATAATCTCCACGTTAGTGATGTGCAATGCTGATTGAAGACCGTTCTGCGCGATCGAGTTTAGGGCTGAAACGAAACTCGAAATCGCACGAACAATAGTATCAGTTCCAGTTGGTTTGAATGATATAAAATCAGTTTCGCTGGTTACAGGTGTCGAAAGTGACACCTTTCTTCCGAACGCGCATCTTAACTGCGTGCAAAACCTGATTGATGAATTCCTCTGGCGATCGGGTTTGGCAACATTATGCGGCTGTCATCGCGGCCTGCATCCTGTCCAGTCCTCGGTGGCGATGACTCGGCAGCGGCATAGTTAACACCTTTTTTCCAGGACGTCGAAAACGCGCGGCCATAGCGAGCATGATGCTGCTGTTTGCTCAGCAGCAGCCCTCGATCGATCGCCCTCCGGTTGCATCCGCGATGAGGCCACCAAAAATTCACCGGGACCGGTGCATCAAACGTGCACCGATGCACTCCGATGGGCCGTCGAGTGGCGAGCATTGTTTGCATTTCGGGAGAGGGCAACAGAAAGCTACAGCAAACCGCAGATGCAGATCGACGCTTTTTTTCGGTTTCGGATGGAGTGTGAATTTGGTTTGAATTGCTGCTTGATTTGTACGCAAGCGGGCTGCTTTTGGTCATCACAATGCTGCCAACAATGCTTCTCTGTCGGCCCCCGAGGGTCAGGCCAACTGAACGCACATCCCACTTCTGGCCACTTTAAGATCTGGGTCAAGATGGTTAATGTGCAGTTTTGTTTGGGGTGGCACTGCTTTTCCCATTGATGCACCACTGGTCACTTTCTCGTCGTACACTTGTCCGTTTTATCTGGCAGCGATCGAGCCAGCGAGCCGGGGTGTCCCATCGGTAGGCGATCAGGTGCCGATCACTGACTGCTCCAGATAACGTCGATCGTATTAATGGAGGGCACAATCGGGTTAAGACTGAGGAATAGATGATGGTCAAGCGCTCGTTTTTAAATTTGTTTACCTTGGAATGGGTAGGCATAAAAGGTACAAAAAAGAAATAGCTGACCAAGCGAAAACGGCCAGTGGTTCCGAAAGAGTTCCCCGATGAGTGCTTCTGACCAAAACATCATCGTTTGTTCGTTGGCTCAGAAACAGTCGAAGCACATATTCGCTGGTATGGCATTGTTCCAACATACTCTCCGCAGAAGACCTACAACAATCGACGATGTGTTATTGAAACATCATCTTATTCGGTGTAAAAAACAGTAATCAATCAAATAAGGACATGTTGTCTACGTGCTAACTCTAACAGTAAATTGACTAATTCGTTCTTCAACCAACAAACTCTATCTTCACGCAATCAAGCAAATGCTTTTGCGTTCGTAGGCTAGGCATCGGATAGCTACTACGACGACTTCCAGTAGCTAAGGTCTCTTCTTGTCACCTGTTTTAGAATGATCATGCAATTTGCAATGAATTAAAGACAGACTCCCATTTCACTGGATAGACTGCTTCATTAGATGCATCGGCCAACCGGCGGATTCTATAACGTAAAGAATGAGCCACATCCATCGGGGATTCATTAGCCGCGAAGCTCATTCCCTTCGTATGGAACCAATTCTCAGCAAAGGGCCACTGGTTCAGTTGCTTTCTGATTTATGCTAATGCCAGTGTCTCTCCCGGTGCCAGGACACGCTGAGGCAGAAGCGCAGAAGACAAATCCAAAGACCAGAAAAATACACCAGTGCTAAGTGGTGCATATTTTATCCGGATCCACAGGGAACCCACACGGATCCTTCCCAACCTACTGGGTCTACACCAGTAGCCACAGCACGCTCATATCACTGTGGGATTGCGGTCTGCCACGGCATGATTTAATTACAGCGTCGATTAAAGTGAAAAATGTGCAACACTTTTCATCCGCGAATGACGACGACGATCGACGATCTCTAATCGACAGTGAGGGCAGCACCGGTCGATGGTTCGATGTCGTTGTGGATCAACCCTATTATTATTATTACAGTGGACAGCCGCATTGCAGTTTGATGCGGCCAATTTAGCATTCCAAGTGTTGTGTGCCTCGCGTAAGAGCGCGCTCGGAGCGTTCGGATGACACCTTCCCACCCCCGCCCCCTCCTCCGGTGGGGAGGGGGATGGCAAAGGCTTGGCCACATATGCTGATCGAGTAAGGGGATCGTCCTGTATGACGTGCACCCCTTCGACTACTCTTCGGTCCAACCCCCGGCCCGCTTTTCCTGCCAATGCAATGCATGTGTCGGGTGTCGCAGATTAAAGCACCCCGATAAGCAGATTATGTGCGGTGTACGGCGTACGGGGCGCGCCATTCGACCAGCACTTATGACACTTGACGCATCGGAGTGCAACGGCCCAACGGTGGCCACGAACGGGTGGACGGAAGTGGAACTTGTTTCACATAACTTATCGCGCAGTGCACCGCCGCTGAATCTTGGCCGCCGCCCGACGGTAGAAAGGTAGCTTTCGGTGGAAAATAAATTATTATCACTGTCCACCCCGTACGATAGTGTGTGAGTGTGTGTAAAAGGGAGTGATAAAGCTTCTTGGGTACAGCTCGAACCGGCCGATCCTTTTCGCCTTCGACAACCACAGGGTTGTGCCACTGATAGTGCCGCGGTGTGTCTTGGCCGCGACACAGTTCCTGCCAGCACCATCGGTTGACGTTGTCGATCGACTTCGCTCGTCCGGCTCCACTTCACTCGTTGCGCACCAGTCGACTGGTGGTGCGAGCTGCTACTGACCTGTTCGAACGGTACCCCGCGTTATCTAACATTAATTAACATATAAATATTGATCTTTGCAGTCCTGTTGTCCGACGATCTTATCGCACTATCTGATGCTGCCACTGGCCCGCTTGACCGTTTCCAGGGCCCCCCTTGCCGCTTGCCATTAGTAATGGATGCGTCCGAGAATTAGTTTACAACCTGCTACAACTCCTGCTGCTCCGAGGGGCGAGAGTGAGCGTTGGGTTCAGTCACCGTCGACTTGGCGTGATCCTGAACCGATCTTGGACCACTGAGCGTGTGTGAACATGGCGACGATGTGGAAAGATCGTTACCGATAACCTGACGCCTGACATGCACTGGGCAGCCTTCGATCTCTTCTGCCTGTCTGATCGTTTGTTGCAGTCCGAGCAGCTCCTGGGGTTATCTCGCTCCCGATAACACCATTTAACTAGACGGGGGTTCCTCTTTTCCCACAAGCACACCAGCAGCACTAGACAGGATCTTTCAACACCCTGCACCGACTGTGTAGCACTCTGGAGTGTACCAAAGTGGGGAAGCTGAACACACGATGTAATTAATCGATGTTCGGGATCGATAACGAAATCAAGGGGCTGTTGCTCCTGCTGCTGTCCAGGGCCAATACCGGACGCGCTGGTGGGGACTGGCAGTGTCGCTAATGAAATTTTAACGAGCTCATAAAATTAAGTAAATAACTCATAAATAGGTGCCAACGCATTCATCGTCTAGAAAAGAATGGGAGGGGGGTTCCTACTTATGGTCGTGATCTCGATCTTTTCTTCTTCTATTTTGTGATGCAAAATGTCTTTATTGGTAACGACGACACATTGTACTGCATCAAGTCGCGTCGCTGTGCCGCTTGCAGTGGTAGTCCCTAGACCAGACGTTTTTGGTACCACACAGCACCGCGAATTGGTCCTCTGATGCAACAGATGAGATCATGCGCTGGTTGCAAATTGTAGCCATCAGGGTTCAGGGAAACCCCACAACCAGCTCACAACCAGATCACTGAGCATCGCGAAATGCAAAGTGATTTAATGATTTACGCACGCACCCCCAGTGCCAGTGTGCATCGACTCGCGAAATCTTTGCTCGCGATCGAAACATTTCGCTCGAGACAACCATACGCGCCATGTCCATGTTCATGTTTGCAGAACGGCGTCGGGGATTATGCATATTCTACATTGATTCCTCGAATCCCCCCGCGGGCGCTCAATCGTCAGTCAGACGCATATCGAACGCAATCTTTCGGCCGGAGCGCACGGGGCAAGAAGTTCTTGGAAGATCAACTGGAACACAGCAAGAAATCGACCAATGTGTGGCCATGTTAGCCAGGCGTCCCAAATGATGGGGCGGTCGCCGATCTGTAGTTTGTTGGGGCCTCCACCGCAAGCATCCACCGCCAGCAGCACGTGGTCGATCGGTGAGAAAACATAAATAAATGATTTCAATCGTACATGTGTGATACAATTTATTTTAATTTCTCACCAGCTTCGGCTCTCCAGGAGGCAGGATTCCTGCGAACTGCTGCGCGGTAGTTGGATCTTTTAATTTGATCTACTTCTAATTGATTTTCGAGGTGAGTGTCGATGTCCGTCTTCTGGTGACTTCGTTACCACTTCGTTAAACATTTATCCAACTTTATGTTTCATATTTAAATGTTTCGCAGATATATGTGGCATCGTAAATAAAACGTTATTGGAACCGGCTCTCACTGTTTCCACAATCTCGGCTCCTCCCTTCTTTGGTTGCATCGCCGGATCAACGGTGGACCAGCGAGCGGGCGATCCGGCGATCGTTGCAGAGGGCGTCATCGGTTTGCCACATTGCTAATGCCGAAATTAATGGGTGTCTGAAATCCCCGGCCACGGAACGACGGGCGTAAAATTTGGGAGTTGGAATATTTATGACCCCGGCCATCGGGACCGGCTCGTGGAGGCGTCCCGTCTCGTTTCAGGGCAGGGCGTCCACAATTAACACCAGCCATTCCTGGATCACCGAACCGATCGACGATGTGTTTGCGATCGGCACGAAGCATCCTTAATTTGTCTCCAATCAACAACGTCTGGTCTGGTCCCGTTCCGGCTGCGGGTGGTGGGTGCGTTCAACGACCTAGACGCGTCTCGCGCGCAGTTCCGACCACCAGGGACCAGTAGATCACATTCGCAAGGTTTCGCGCACGCCTCTGCGGTACGTGCGCTGATCGAGGGCGTTAGTGCGTCTGTCTTGATCCAGCGCAGAGTTCGTGGAGGAGTTATAATGATTTCTTAATTATTGCCAGCTGCGCACAACCACGAACGACACCTTCCACTCATCAGGACATGAGGAACTCGGCCCAGTGGGTAGAGTGTGTGTCGATTTTGTCGCGCGTCGTTGGCGTTGACCGCTGCAGTTACACTTTTTGGCATGAATTCGGTTGGCTGCCCACTCCTAGCCGCACAGCTAATTAGTGCAGCGTTAATGTCCGCACACGAGAACGAGGAGGGGGGGGGGGGAGAAGGAATTTGATGCCGTTTTGGGACAGCTTTTGGGGACTCTAATTGCATTCATCGCGCTCGAAGCGAGCAGGCAAGGTGGGTGAGACATTTAGACCCACACGATGGCCTGGGGCACAGAGCAGCATCGACGTCGCGTTGCAACAGCGCCGGAGCGATCGAGACAGCGCCGGCAGTGACGGAACACAGCAATGAGCGGATTCTTTGGATTCCAAATTTGGTCAAATGAGTCGCTTATTGCAGCATGATTTAGCCCCGAATCAGGCAACTAACTCGCTGCCACTGTACCGCTGTCGGTCGTCGGTCGCTGACGGGGTAGTTAAGAGATTCCTTACATCTTCCACACTCGCTGCCCCTCTTCCCCCGGGCTGCAATGACCTCAGCATCATCAACTAGGCGCACCACTCTATTGTGGTTATGTGTTCATGTTGCTGTTGTCGTTCGGAGGCTAGGCCTGCCGTGCCGGATTATTTGGCACAATTTTCTGCTTTCTCACGGTGTCCGGTGCCCGGTGTTGGCCGTTTGGTGAACTGATGACTGACGGTGGTGGTGCGAGTTGAGTTCAATCTCACACCTGCTACCATGTTGGGCACGGCGCAAGGTTGCTGATGATTACCATCTGGTTTCATTTGGTGATACCTGAGCAGTTCGATGAAGCAAGTGAACGCCCGTGTCCGTGGAGCACCTTATCCCAACATATCAGAGCAGAATGTGCAACAAAGTGTTGGGGGAAGAGCACCTAAATGATCATCAACGTGCATGCACGCGAATTGAAATTGAATCCATCGCATCACGGTGCACGTCACAACATAATGTATCTTCTTAAAACACGAAACGATAAATAAAAAAAATGGTTTGATTGAAGATTGAATTAAATCGAGTACATGCACTGCCACCGTTCCGCTTCACAACCACAGCGCAGCGCGCAACAAACTGTTTGTACTTCATTTTAATTATTTATGAATGAAGTAGCAAACTGGTTACTACCGCTACACTCCACTCACATTGAGCGAACCCGCGAACAGGGGGAGAACATAAAACTAATTGCATTTTCTCACTCACCACTCACCCCGGATCGTGGCGATCACTTTGCGATTGCAACCGCTCCATGCCGTGCCGTGCCGCATCGTTCGATGGATTGCTCAGTTCAGCAGATGTAGCCCGACGTCCCGAGTCCTTTCCTCTATTCCACTAGACGCTAGACAAGACCAGAGCCATCACGAGGCTGCGGGTACACGGCACCTATTGAGTTATTTATGATGGAGCTATTAATTTTTCAAACTTCTTCGAGCGAGCGTACATTCTCGCGCGATCCGCTGTTGCCGCTGCCTGATCGGAATTGGCATGCGTTTGGGATGCGGCGGACAGTTGGGAAAACTTCGACGCGACGCGGCCCAGACGCGGGTGAGTGGTAAAAGTTTGATGAGCAACTGTCAGCCGATAATTGCAATCGATTTGATGGCTTTATTAAGTTATTACGGCAATTTATGGTTCACCGGATCCCCGTACTGC
>NC_064877.1:21240000-21280000 GCF_943734665.1 Anopheles aquasalis | reverse complement strand
AATCGATGAGAGATCATGATTAATCGGATCGCAACGAGCGCAAGCCCGCTAACAAATGGTTCTCGTTGCTCGTTGCTTGTCCTTGGATTACATTTTGCTTGGTTGTTATTTTTTTTCAGTTCTTCTTTTTCGCAAAACCGTTTGCTCAACGGCACCGCGATTATCGAATCGAATGTAGCGAGCTTAGCGATAGGATCAACGCCAACGGTGTGAGCGGTGGCGGGTTCGTTATGGAAAGCAGCATTATGAATAATGCATAAAATGTTAATCTTTTCCCTTTTTTACAAATTAACAGACTCTGGCTACATAATTCATTTCATAACTATGCGCCGATGCGGTCCGAGCAATTTCAATTTCGATGTAAATGCGTTTCACATTATGGTATGGTAGCCACTCACGGTGTTCCGATGCGATTCTTTAATCGTTGTTTCGACGCATTCATAAGATGAAAACAATAATTGAAACACGTAGTTAGATGTTTATCGGTCCAACTGACTAATACAGGAACACTATTAATAACTTTTCCTAAAGGAAGCTTCAGTTGTGTGTTGATGTAGTAAAAGTTAGCTTAGAATACAAATTGAATCGCCCTATAATCTTTTTAAAATGTAAAAAAAAGAAAAGGTTTTTGCATCAGCCTTTTGTGTACTTGTATTATTTTTATACAAGAAAAGGCTTTTTGTTTTTAAACAAACCAACAAATGGAACCCTAACAAGAGCTGCAAACCGTGCGATGATGCTGTGCTCCGAACCGGACAGTAACACACGAATGGAAAGCGCAAAATCCCGGCGCACCACATTGTAGCCTAGGGACATCTATTCACGCATAATGGTCAACTGTTTCAACCAGATCAGATATGGTTTGTAAGCGTTTTCCGAACACGTTAGCTCACGGCTGGATCCGCGTCCCTTATGCATCGACCACAGCCTAGCTAGCCAGCCGGCCAGCCAGCCACCATCATCATCGATTTGCGTTCGGAGCAATTGAAATCAAATCAGTAGCTATCGATCAGTAAAAGTAACTGCCCGGTAGCGCTTCGATCGGAGTGTCTTTTAAAGACGTTACACACTTGCTGGGCTCTTATAGGGACCAGGGCCGCCACTGTTGACTTAGTCCTCTCCATCGCTCTTTCCCTCCCTGCAGTCTTCTCGTAGACGATCAAGTACTGGGCGAAGGCGGAGCGAACCAGCTGGCAAGAGAGAGAGAAGGAAAGGTGCGATTGCATCTAAGGAATTTGTCTACATCGGATCGGATCGGGCTTCGCTTGGCGCTCGTGCGCCCGCAACCCGGTGGCGCACTCCCCGTTGTGAGCATAGCCCTTTTTCGGGTAGGTAGGTTCCAGTAACCGGGCGAGCAACCTGCATGCCGGCTACACTCAATCACATCTGCATACGAACCCTGCGGTCTGAGGACCCTTGGGGTTATTAATATTTATTATCCTCAAAAGTATGTTCCACCGGCACCCGGCCGGTTGCGATTTGATCTGCGCGATCTGCGCGATCTGGAAGCAGTACTGCTCGCGTGGCCACGGGCTGACTATTTCGTTTCGGTCGACACCTTGCTTTCGGTTGACTGGCCGGCCAAGTGACAACGCATGGTGCGATGGGGTACACGATGCGCGAAGTGAATCCCTTCTATTGCGCCGTGTCCCAGGGCGGTGTAGCGTTAGCGATGGTCGATTGTGGTGTGGTCACAATGGCGTTGTAGTTACGTGTGCGAGGACTTCATAAAACGCTCGTCCAGGGACTGCACTCGCGACCAGTGAATAGCCACAGCATACAGCGATCGCGATCTTTTGCCAAAAGCCAAACGCACCCTAAGCCACACGAGCACGAGCGCGAGTACTTCACCTTCAGTTCCCAGGTGCCGGAATGGGCCACTTGTTCATCGGTCCCGGACCCTCTAGGCTCGCATCCTCCGCCATAATTATGGTTTTGCGGTTTCGCTTTCAATATTTATTGCTTCGCGACGGCGAATGCGGCGTCTAGGGGAAGAGTAACGAGCAACGAGAGATCCAGTTAGTGGATCCGGAGCCTAGGTGACGCTAGGCGCTTCCCTAGCCACCGATGTCCGATGACAAATGTCTCCGCTGCCCAAAATGTGTTTCCCCTCGTTTGAACCAGCGGGTCAGACCGTAGTGTGGCGGCTATTTTCGCACGGTTCCACGGCCACAATGGTTCCACAACACGTCCACGTACTAAAAAAGGCCCGCGTAAGGTCAACCGGGAATGAGGCAGTCAAGTGGTGGATGTTGGCATTGTCTGGCACCGGCACGACCACCCTCGGCCTCCGCTCCGTAACTCTGTGGATCCTAATCCATCCTCGCTTTTCGATATGAACTTTCCCACGAACATGATCAGCCGGACCATTGTGTGGTCGCACTCGTCGCTTCGGTTTCGTCTTCGTTCAGACGCTTGTCTCTTGGCGATGTGAGATCGCGAGGGCAACCAAGGGGCAAAACCGTGCATCCTACTTTATGCAAATATGCTGCGGCGGTCAGCGCAAAAGGTCCGCTTATCGATTTGCCATCTGATCGGTCAAGCAATTTGGGAATTGCAGTAAATTGGCGGACGGGATGTATGTTTATGCATCACTGCGGAGTGCTTATTGACTTCCTGAGTGTGTTGTGAAGAGGTTAAGAGGAGGTTATCGACTGAAGATTAGCATCGAAGCATCATCATACATTTTTGATCGAAACGAATCTCTTTAAAAGAGATTCACCTTAGAGCAGATGGATTATCTACTAGATTCTCCTCTACAATGTTGCGCGCAGTAGAAAGTGCTCTGTATAGCTCATGGGAGATCTCTTTCCTACAATGTCGGTACAATCGATCGCCCTCGTAGTCATGTTAATTTGAATTCTTTCTCCAGCAATTGCATGTACGCGAGTGGTCGATGGTACACATTGCATTGTATGCCTAATTGTTATGTACAGCATCGGTTACCAGCCTCCGATCGAGCTGCAGGAATGCACAAGATTTATAGAATGTTAATGAACGACAATCGTGGCATCGCGTATCACTGCTGGAGCCGCCTGGCACTCGCAAAAAGCGTGAAGGGCGCGCCCTGCACAATTGCAAATCACAAATCATACACCGACTGACCTGTTAAAAGCTCGCAAAGAATCCGCTTAATTTCTTCCGTCTTCACGTCGGCAATCAGCCGCTTTTTTTTTTTGGGAAGGGGAAGTCCTGCTCCAGAACCGTGGCGAAGGAAATGTAGATGTCGCCACGACCATGGCCACGAAAAATAGTGAATCCATTGCGCGTTGCATTGGAATTTGCATAAAAGGTCACAACGGCGGGCCACGTCGGTGGTGCAGACGGTGCCTGAAAGTGAATTGCAACTGCACACACTGCAGAAGGCGGCAGCGGTGGCACCCACATGTGCGAGAGAGGGTGTCAGGCCGCCAGCATTTACAAGTTACCGGCCTTACCGGCGACGAAACGAAGGGAAAGGCCCAAGATTAATCGTTAAACGCCATAATCCGCCGTGAACCGTCGTGGCCCGGGCCCTGGACCGGCTTTCGCTAATGAACGCCGACACGAAAATTAAGACGTTACTGGCGGTCGGTATCGGCCGCTGGACGGCGCAGCACAATGCCAATGCGCAGCAATCGCACGCCCGTACTGACCACAATCAAATCGATTAATCTTTTCGAATTTCAATTAATTTTAATGAACTTCAAAAAATGGCCATCATTGCTCGGGCCGCTGAACGTGTGTCCGGTGTATCGATCACACATTCGTACCGGCACACCAGCCAGTGTGTGCGATCCTCGTGGCTTATCAGACGAGAGCCGAGAAACCGATTCCCAATTTATGACCTGGAAGATGAAGAAAAAATAAAACGCATCGAACAGTTGTCCAAATATTGATTACAAATTGCACATCGGGTTCCTGGGAGGGGGAAACCTTCGGTAGATCGTTATGCGAGGTGCGTCATCGCGCAATCCAATCGCAGTAACCTCGGCATCACTTTCACCTGACAACGTCCGACACCCTGGCTTGTCCAAGGGTGCTTCTCAAATGCCGATCCCGTGCGCGGTCAAGAATAAACTCCGGGGTGCACAGAACCACGATCGATGGCGCGTGAATCGCGAGCGCACGTTGCATTCAGCTGTCTATCGCGGCTGTAAGCGAGGCGGCTAGATCGCACACTATCGAAGAGCTATCAGACAGAATTAACATAAAATAAAACATGCTCCAAGGCAAGGCGAGATCAGCGTCGTCATCGTCCTCAGTGTCGTCGTCGTCGTTGGATTTGCATTCGCGATCCGGCTGCGATATGCGGACCGCGTATGTGCGATGTTGCGTTATCGACGCGACGAGAGTGCTTGTTCGCACACACAGGCACAGGCACACACTTACTCACTGACAGGGCTGATCGCGCGGTGTGTCCAACCGGGCATGCCGGAACGTTGAAAAGCTGCTCGACGGCCGACCGATGCTGGAAGCTGTGATAGTAGTTGCCGCCGCCATCAACGCCACCGCAACCTGGCGATCGCCACTGAAGCACTGACCACTGGTCGACTCGTCCGGCCAATGCGACATGGTTCCGGGAGCAGTTGCCGATCTTGTTAACAGGTTTACCGGGAGGCTACCCGGTGCGCCCGCCAGAGACAAGCTACATGCCACGATTGAACCTCGGGAGATCCTTCGGTAGCGGCTAGCTCGTAGAAATGCTTTCGTTTGCTACCGCGGAGTGGAATGTGTGGAAGCTTATCGTGGGGAATTGGTTAAAATTGGCTAATTGATCACTATGGGCCCCACCGGGGAGCTGGCCATTCATTGTGGCTCATCTGGAACGCTGTGAGAAAGGCGACCTTCCGCAGTTCCGATCAGTCGACGGCTCCAGGAACACCTCCTGCGTTGAAGGCCACCGATCACCGCTTGGATCTTGTTAGCTACCTCACCCACCAACACCGACACCTGTTCCTGGGTTCTCCTGGCTGGCTACCAGTTCTTCGACCGGAGATGCGACACCAGCTTGGCGCTAGCGGGCACCGGAAGGCCGTCGTCGTCGGTGGCATAAATCAATGCAGCGCGCACAGTTTGCAACACGCCACGGTCTCTGCCGGGAAACCGAGCATCGAGCATAGGAAAGGATTTATGGTAACCAGGCGGACCGAGCTTGTACGCGCTGACAGTCCGATCGACACGATGGAATGCGTGTGGTTGCGGTTCGCTCCTGGCCAGTCTATTGACTTGGTCGCTTGGTCTTCTGGGAGACCGTAGAGGCAGAAACCTGGCCAGGAGGCTGCACAACAGAATGCGGCATCGATTGTTGCCAATCTTCTAGACCAAAAACCAACCCTAGAACGGCGCTGGTATGCAAAAGGTGAGGTTAGGGATAGGGCTAGGAGTATTTGGTAGCGTGCTCGCGCATATTGTGGCCACCATTGTGTACGGAAGTAAGCGGCCGCTACATACTTACGCCAGTGCGGTGCATTCATGTGCCGAGGGACTAGGGACGGCCGATCGACGTTGTAATGCGTCTGCGTCTGGACTGTCATTCGGTGGCGTCGTTACTGTATCTCTAACAAGGTCGTGACATGGACATGGAGCTCGCTAAAGGCTGTATAGACTTCGAGTGTTCGCCTGGCGGTGCTTAGCTTTCCAAAGCGTAGCGGGGATTACCGTTACGGATCGTAACAATATGTGCGTCGCTTGGAAAACGATCGAATTCGCTGTGACCTGCTTCACACACGATCATGAGCTCAGAGGGAGTGAGGAGTCGGGTGTACTGGTTTGCAAGGACCATCGGGGATCGGGGAAGATAATCACTTTGTAGCCTTCTACGGGATCACTCTGTCCGTCTGTGTCTCTGTTTACCCGTCTCACTTGATATGTTGGATATCAATCAATCAACGTTATCGCTGTTTTCAACAAAGTATAAAAACCCGAAAATTGCCGGTTCCCCTCCCGTCTTTCTGTCTCAACGTGGCGGAGTTGTCCGATCAATTGCATCGCTCGCTCGGTCACGGATTAAGGGAGCTCGATTGGAGTTCGATTGATTTTTGGCCTTTTTCAATCGTTCCCCCCTTCGGTTTCGGTGTTCGATCCGAGGGTGTCCGTGGTAGCCATGTAAGGTCGAAATGAAGCCCAACTAGGCGCCCCCACCCGCACCACGCACGTCGTAATAGGTTTTGAGTGCTTCGGGGGGTGGGAATGGAGTGTAAAGGGGAGTTGCACACGAGACAATGCACCCACCCCCCTTTGGTAGCGGGGCATCGCGTGATAAATCGCCGCGAGAAAGAGCGACTCCAAGGGGGCGGGGAAGGAAAAAATCGGAATCCGAAGGATCGGATGCCGACAGAGCAGAAAACTGGAACGGATCAGATCAGAAAATCAATAAACGGCGGCGCTGGCGCTGATGTTGTGAACGAGATAAATCTGCCACAACAACAACAACAACAGACAGTGAGCGCACCCGAACGAGCGAACGAACGAGCATAGTCAGTCAGAAGCCGTAACGTAGTCAGCGATTGGACCTGTCCATCATTGGGAGTTGCGACCGATCGCGGGTTGCACTTCCACAATCCATGGCGGTGGCGGCGTCGATGACGACAAAAAACTGGTCACAGTTTGTCACGGACAAATTCGTGACGCCACTCGCGGGGCCCTTTTGTGATCTCGGAGGGGCATTCAGGCAGCCGCAGAAGACGGCCACATCCACAGCGACAGATCGCAGAAAAAGTGATGAACGATGCCTCGGTACGGTGGGTGCAACTGGGAGGGCGCTTCGATTGTAGCCGTAGCATCTCGGGCTTGGGCTCGAGCTTGGGCTTGGCCTGCCCCACCCGACGTTAGCGACAAATCTGCGGTAGGAGGAGGAGGAGGAGGAGCAGCGGAGGTTGACTGAATCTTGTCCGAAGCATCAAACCGAAGGACAAACGATGCAAACCAGCTGGCGAAGAGAAAGAAGTGGAGTAACAACTTGTTAAGATGTTTGTTTTGTTGTTAATTTCTTATTAATTCCCTTCCAAACGGTTGACGGGGTTGGAGTGGTTTCGAGTGCTTTGGTTGGCGACTGGTTTGCTGGAAGCTGGAAGCAGCTGGTTCCTCTTTGGGAGTGAGAGTGTTGATCCGATTAGCAATGATTTCGATGGTAGTGAGTGGTGCAGGTGATTATGATAGCAACAGGTTGCTGGTGGTGATAAGGTTCCGAGGTGTTACGGCGCTGTTTTTAAATGACTTAGGGGCATTACATATTTTCCATGGTAAATAGCTTCGCAGATAAATAATCATCTAGGAAATATAAACTAGAGAAGATTTGTTGAATCAATTATGTTCAAAGTATTATCTAAAAAAAATGTATGGATGAAGCTGTTTTGTATATTTTTTAATAATTTTTCTAGCTAGTTCCTAGAGCAGAATCGCCTACGACAGTTGATTAATGATTCCAATGAGGAACTTTTTTTTTTAAATGCATATTAAATTTTTTCGAACTAACCTTCGATTGCTGTTAATAAAAATTAGGCCACAAATACGTATTTACTTATTTTTTTAGGTTTAAATTTAACAGCGTGTATTCTACGAGCTGCTAGTTTATAATGAAGAATAGATAACCCGAATCACCGTTTGTAATTGAATTGAATTGATGGAAAACATATTTGAAGCAATCTTCTAGGTGAACAGCTACAATAAGAGTTACTGCACCGTGATCGCTTGAAAGTTTAACTCAATTCCAATGTTCTTCATCATTACCTTCGCAAGTGAAGCAGAACCAAGTGTGGTAATCACATTTGCTCACTCGCTATCTCTCGTTGATTATTTACAACGGATTCCATTGTTTCGTTGTTGCTACTGTCTTCTCGCAGCTGCTGCGCCTCTCCGCTGACAATGCTCAGTACAAATTGTGCGACCGTGGTAACGCATGAGTAAGCAATTGTCGGACGAATGATGACACCGAAAGGGCGTGTCAGGAAACGAGTTGACATGCGGTAATGCTTCTTGACTTCGCGATCCTCTTGCACGGTGGATGGATGTACCGAGCAACGTCTCATTCCTGTCCTAGGCTCGATCGCTGCACATCGTCTCGAACCTGAACTGAAAAGAAAACAAAAAAAAAACAACAACAACGTTGTCATACTGTAAACTTAAATTTAATTAGTGAATCGTTTGACATCGATACGAACACGCCAGTGGTGTCGGTAGGCTGCGCTGGACTGGACCCTCGGGGCATGCTCGCTGGGTGATCGAAATTGCAGTGACACTCTCGTATCTTGCTTGGACCACCCTTGCTTTCGACGTGAATTTAATTTGCTTTCCACTGAACGCTTCACCGGAACGTTGATCAATGCTGACAAATGATCGGCGAAAAGATCACCTTAGTGCAGTGCCCGGACAGCGAGTAATTTAACATTGCTTCGCGTCCTTCAAGACGCCAATATTCCCCAAAAAGTGAATCAAAACAATTTGACTGACCGCTACGGAAAATGTCACCCTGTCGGAGTGAGGTTGAACCATCGCCAACTCGATACAACACAAGCCGGTCGCGTTGCCAAACCAGTAATGCCAGTGAACGATGGCGTGGTAGAAGGGGCGGAACTTGCCAAAACTTTCTAACCGACTGGCAGGCTCCGTGGCTACATCAAATACTTGGCTCGCAAGCAGCGGACCCGGGGAGAACGGGAGAGGCCTTCAAGGCTTCCCACTATCATTCGCGGCACATTCGAATCATTGTATTTCGCGAATACTTTGCGTCGCGAGTACCACCGACAGCCGATGAGGAATCTTTGATAAGGTGAACTACAGCTCGTTTGGAGGAAGTTAATGAGAAAAAGACCATCAGTGGTTTTTTTTTTGGTTTCGGGAATGCTGGCCATAAATTAAAAGCTTCCCTGTATGAAGCCCCAAAACGCGACAACACCAACGTGGTTATCACGGGACCATGTTAATGAATGTACGAAAAAAAAAACTCTTGGAACAATCATCTTCGCGAACATGAGAGATCGTTAATGCTTTATTATTGGCCCGGGCATGCCACATCATGTCTTATTAGTTAATCCTCCCCCGGCAGCCGACCAGCCGCGATGTTGCGAAATCTTCTTCAACCCGCACTGGCCTCCTGGCTGCATTGTGTCGATTGTGGCATCCATGCACCATGGATCGCGCATAGCACCGGGCATTCCGATCGATCGCAGCCGGCCCCTGCGGTACGAATGCGACAGTGACAATGATGTAGCGATTGATTTTTAATGCCTGTCGTCTTGGATGTGTTTATGGTAATGCGTTTCGAATTGATTAAAATCGGTAACTATACTCTCTGCGCTTCGCACCGATAGGAACGGGATACCGTCGAGGGCCGGTGGGGCGGTTCGCCACCAGTGTCCAATGCTCGTAAATTGGGCTCGAGCGATGATGTACTTTGCTTTTGCGCACAGTTTTCGGCTCGCGATCGGCAAGTATTGCGTATTTCATCGCACGAACACCTACTGTTTCATGGCCCTGGGCCGTAAATGTCTTAAATTTGGTTTTCAAACGCATTCAGGGAATGGGAAATCTCTTCACCGTAACTGCACTGTACAGGCTCTTTCACTGCACAGTGTGGTGCAATTTATACCGGATTATTAGTCAAAATGGTTATGATGGAGTGGAATGCAGCGTGAATCTCATGCTCATGTTCCCTTTCGCCGAATGGTTACGCTCTACAAATCATCATCCGTTGAGTTATCTGTTAGTTTGCAGTTGGTGCTGGTATGTAAATTAGAATATATGATGTACTGTAGTGTATTGAGGTCCTGCCACAAGGCATTTTACTTCTGTAAAGGACAAAAGATGCCAAAAATGCTGGATCGAAGGAGTCACTCAACGTAATCACTGCAGTAGTAGCGGAATGCAAAAATCTCTTCCAAAGAAACGCTATCCATGAAGCTGTTACGCTGCTCCGGATTGAGCTGCAGAGGCCAACGGCTGCCGTCAGCCAATTTATGGGTTTTCGCCCAAAGCACCACTAGGGCGTCCGTCGAGGCGCCACCGACGGAGCGGGCTCGCTAGTCGATTACGATCGGCACTGGCACCGTGGCTGCTGGCGGCATCCGTGTCCGTAAACAAATAAACGAAATTAAGATAATACCCATTTTCATGGTGCCCTGGTGCCTTCGTAGACATGGCCACCATCTGACGCTTCAAGGCTTCGTCGATGCCGAAACCGTCGTCATCGTCGTATTTTCGCTGTCGAATTGTCCATCTGGTCATGGTCGGCCGGGCAGTTGGTGAACGCTCATCCAATTTTTGCAGTTTTCGCTTCGACCTTCGAACCGGGACCATCACGGGAGCTCGTTTCGATCGTGTTGACGCCACGGCGCATTGGCATTAACTGCAGCATTCGGTGTACTGTCCCGCCTGTCTGCCCATACGTGTTCGCGGCTTGGAACACAACAATGTCATTAGGTTAATCAACATCTCTCGTCTCGTATGCGTCGTTCGGTTGAAACAACATTATTTTATGCACAATACACGTACACACGTCATTGGTTGTTTGTTTTTGTGACATGGTGACAGGCAGCAAAAAATAGAAGCATGGAAATCAACATTCGAATGCTGCAGCGTGGTCGGTTCCACGGTCCCATGAACTCAAGAATTTCCTCAAGCGATCGATTCTTAACCATTTTTCTCGTCTGTCCGACCCTCCGGTGACCGATGGCCACCGCCGGTCAGGGAGGATAAATTAATTCGTTAATTGGATTTAATGAATTGCACTGGCAACGGCATAAAATTAGTTGGCCAAGTGTTTTACGATGCGCCTGGCCATATAACTTCACATTACCTTTGACCCGGACACGGTTCCCACGAGCCGGAGAAGCCGCGGCATTATAGCCCACGATAAGACCCGCAGGGCCCTGCGGTCGAAGGTCCGTTCGCGTCAGCGCCAACTCTCAAGTGTCTCCTGCTAGTGATCTGTTCGTACGTTCGTTGTGATTGCCAACCACGGGATGACGGGTATTTCAATGGGGTTTTTGCATATTTCCGAAACGAAAAACGGGTGAAATTCCATGCGAAACATTGGCAACATGAGCGTTCCGGGACAGCAGCGTGTCCGAGCGAGGGATCTGCGATCGGAAAAATCGCATAATGAATGGTTATGCACTTATGCCGAATCCCTCCCTCCGCAGCTCTGTAACATGGCCGCCGGTGACGAAATTTAACACAAAATTTGTGAACTTCGCGGTGGCAATAAAATGCGTGCTGGGATCGCCCATCGCCAGCGTTGGCATCAGAATCCGGGGTGAGAGATGCAACTTAAAAAATCGTTAATCCATTGCAAGGGGATGATTAAACAAGGGGAGGAGAGGAGGCATTACGCACTTGGTCCTTGGCGTGGCGGTAACATAAGAAAAAGGGGGAAGGAAGACGAACGCACCAGCAGGGCCCAGGTCAGATCGTGCCGGGAGCCATATTTCTGCACCGTATCGGCTCTGCTCTGCTCTGCGCGAGTTTATTTTGCAAATCACCGCCAATTTATTCCCGTAGCTTTTCTTTTTTTCTTCTGTTTGCTTTTTCTTTACTTTCCCCTTTTTTTCTTTCTTGTCTTTCCTCCGAGAGTGTTCTCGTATTTCACGCTATAATTGCGGTTTATTTGCATTGTAATATCTTCGTTTTTGGCCAGCGTAAAACCGGCGTTTAGCCTCATTATGTAAGTCCGTGTGATAAGACAATGTTGAGACAGTTTCGTGCGAGTAAATGGAGTAGCGGTGACCACACAGCGCAGTGGCAGTGGTATTCCTTGGGTGGCGAGTCATTCGAAAGGACATTCGAACATGTTGCCTCATGGGAAGATGGAGTTGTGGTGCCGAAAACCATCAATCGATGATGTTCACATTCACCTGCCTACTACCATTCAACCTTGTGCAAAATCCTTACCATCAGGCCCTCAATCCAGTAGGCTTGGTAATTGAATTCTTTTCCGCTTCATTATTTGCCATCCACTCAGCATCCTCACTGACCGTTCGATCGATTGCAAACGTGTCAGAGCCGGTAATGCGAATCGCGAGATGCGTTATTCGTCGCTTTCAATGCAGCCATTCCAGCAGCAGCAGCAGGCACCAACAACCTCGCGCAAATAGTCCCAAAATTACGTGGTACTTGAAACCGTTGTTTACGCTACCGTCGACTGAGCATTAAAGCAGCGAAGCAGCGAACATCCTGGCGTGTGCGTGCGCCATACTGTCGGCTGGAGCTCGCGATGGGAGGATTTGTTGTCTGGGCCGACTTTCGGGTCCGAAATGTCAGCGAAACCAGATGCGCACACGTGAGGCCGTGGAGTGGACGGACAGACGGCCGGCCCGGACAGGACGCGCCCCGTTAATCGAGTGGAACATTTTAAACGGCCGCCCCGTGCATGGAACAATAAATTTCAATTATCAATACATGATAATTCAATTTTCTTCTTATTATTACAATTTCGCCTTCCGCGCCAGTGCCCGGAAGGCCATCCTTCGATCGTTCCAGATTCGCGGTTTTGTCGTGTTTTTTTGGGGCCGAAAATCACGCTCCCCTCGAGCTGGCCGGCCGGTCAGGGCAGGGGTCAGAGAGCAGCCCAGGGTGGGTTGATGGCCGGCGCCAACCGAGGTAGCTCCGACTCCGGGCTATCGCGTATCGGTGCCGGTGGTAATGCAACAGATTGCACTCCCCGATTTCACTCCCGTACCGTGCCGTGCCGTTGGCCGGCTTCACTGGTGGCCCCTTACTTCCTGGTGGCCAACCGTAACCAAAAACCGCAACCACCGTCGGACGATCGCGTCGATCGTCGCGAGGCGACTGATGGAAGGTATTAATTTTAAATTGCACTCATTTCCTCCTCCATTTTGTGCGATCGCGACGCGTGATGCGCACCATCACGGAACGGGGGCATCACGTTACATGCACGACGCTCGGTCGCTGAAATGGTAACATCCGAAGCATCAAACGGCGAGGAGGAGCGGCAGCAGCAGCAGCAGCAGCAGCACCGAAAGGTTAAAGGCTAGAGACGTGCACGCACCTCGAAGAGAAAGTCGAGCAGAGTGTCGAGAGAGCGGAGGAGGCGATTGGGTTTGGTGTAAGGTAAACATACATCGATTGATTGGTAAATTAGGAACACGGATGGCGGATGGAAGGGATGCCCATGCTCTTCGCAATCAATTAAAGCTTGTCACAAGCTTGTGGCGTCTATTTTTTTGGGGGCCCTGGACCGAGCGATCGCGAACCCATTTCAGACAAATCGAGATGAAAGATTATTTATGCTGCGATCGAATGACATTTTTAAGGTTCCACTTTGTGTAGGCGAGACACACACGCGAGGAAAGACATCATAAAACCCCTTCGCGCTATGCTCATGCTTGTGATCCACTCACTCACCAACCGGTAAAGTGCGCCCCTCCCTCCCCCGTTGCTGGTGGTGGTGGCCGACGTGTCATAAATGCAGCGCATCAATTAGCGCCCTCTGAGTCCACTGTTCCGATGCTGTGTGTGCGCGCGTTGGTGAAAGTGAACTGTTTACGATCCGATCTGCTCATCGGCTCGTCATCGTTCTGCTTCCCCCCTCGCCTCATCGCTGGTCACTTAATTGATTCTGCATGTGAGCAACCGGAGGGCAATCGAGAAGGAGGAAAGGAGCGTACATTAGCGATCGCACCATCGAACTACTTTAGCCGAGGTCGATCATAATCTCGACGACGATCGATCGCGGATCGATGAATCGGATCCCTCGATGTGCCAGAGGCACTTTATGGGTGAGTGTCCGATGGTCGTAACATCTGGTGCTGCTGCTGCTGCTGCTGCTGTTTCGATCATCGATCCCATGACGTGACATGGCTGACGATTCGTGCGTGCTGATGAGCGGCGTAATGAGTGTGATCTTAACAACAGCTCCTTCTCCTCCCATAAATACACCATTTTCTCACCTCATTTCATCGAGATCGGTGATGGCGGTGGTTTATGAGGTGCGCTAGACTCCATAATGCCTTGGAAAGGAGCGTTCCCGAAGTGGACGATCCAGTGACCCTGCGTGGGAGGAAAGGATCGTGACGTACGGTGGTCGTGCTGTAAGCGATGTAACAGCAGTCTAGTGTTAAAGCACATTAGTTTGTGAAATGATGCATCATCAATGCGTCATCATCACTAGAGCTTGGTGGATGTTTGGTTTCTCATAAATGGATCCCAAGGGGAACTCGAGACGCATTAAAACGATCCCTGGCATGGCATGTTGTTGAGTGGTGGCGGTGAGGCCACAGACGCAGACTTAATTTATCCCTTTCCTACATGTTTCGCACTTCCGTATTGATTTCATTTTTTTGCCCACCACAACACACACCAGGTCCAGGCCCAGGATCAGAGCAAACCAAACGAAAGAGTGTGAACCACAATCCACACATGACAGGGTGGCCATGTAGTACCTCCGGTCCGGACGGACGGACGGACGGACGGACCGTCGGTGTAATGTAAAACCAAATTGAAAACGCCGTCAACACACATGCACCGACGCACGGGCTACCGGTTTTAGCGGCCACTCCACGTTCGCACTATTTTTGGTCGACAGAAAAGGGCGAGAGGGGGTCCGTGAATTGCTACATGTGTTGCTGGAAATTGCAAACATGAAATATGGCATTCGGACACCATTTCTACACACCTCGCCACGCCCTAGCCGCTGCTGCTGCTGCTGCTGCTGCTTCTGTTTTCTGTTGCCACCACCATTGGGACCTCCAGATTGGCAGTCCCGTGGAAAGGGAAACAGTAGCAGAGGAAAGACTGTTACTCGCAGCGGCCTCTCGGTGAGAATGCTGCAGAAACATCGGAAAACAATTATCGCCCCCCGGGCTTGCCACCGGTGCTCGTAGGAATGCTGCCTGCGTCGAGTTGTGTATCACAACCGCACAAACCGTGAAGTGCAGGATGGGGAACCCCGTAAACCAAGATTGAGATTCATTTAATTAATTTAAAACATGACCATTGCCGCGCTACTGTGCGGTATGAAGTGAAGCTCCCAGGCTCACCATAAAGCGAGAAGTAGAAAATCAAATTGCGTTGGCATAACGTACCAACTGTGAAGGTGTGCCGGAGACCAAAGGGATCCCACTGCACGTTGGTTTAGATAATGAAAACATAAAACTCAATTCACCTCCTTGGTGATCATCCATTCGAACGATTCATCGCCCGCATCCATAGTAAGCGTTGCTGATTGCTCGCTCCGGGGTTTACGTCTGCAATCTAGAAGCCATCTGCCATCGCACCATGACAACCGGACACCGGACAAACCCTCACCCTTCTTCGCGCAGTCCTTGACCAAACAATCGACCGATGGCGCCACCGTTTGCTGATGATCTAAACGATCTGCCTGCGCCAAACGACGACAACAACCGCGACGACTCGGACGTGAACGTAGAAGACAACTCGTCGTGGTCGTCGCGAATATTGTCATAAATATTTATTCGCCGCAATAACTGTTTGAAAATGGTTGAACAATGGTGACATCGGCAGTTCCGGACACCAGCCGCCCGAGGTCTCAGCGCTCAAAATGCGTCAAATTGTGATTGTGTGTTTACGGTTAGTGACGTGCGTGTGCCGGTGCCAGTGTCGCTTCTGCCATGCCATGCCACTGGCTGTAAAATGCCGCCACAAAAATGAGGATTTCCCTCTCCGGACACCATCGTTTTTCGTTTGCTTTCCAAGCGCACACATCAATGCGCTTTTTATCCGATCCGGAAGACATCGCCAAGCGGTAGAGTTACCCTTTTCCGAGTTGTTGAAATGCAAAGCAGGGGCACATGGATGCACTTTACCTTCTGGTTGGTCGCTGACAGCGCATTTAGTGTCTAGCATTCAGGCGATCAATCGACGATCGTCGTTGCAGTGGTTGGCCAGTTCGTTCCGTTCCTGTCATGGTGGATGCGCTTTTCTGCCTGTTATGTGTGCTCAATTGCATCAACCAGACAATCCTGGCTCAGAAACACGTCTGTGCTGGCAACAATGCAGCAGTTCCAGTAGGTCCGTGGTTTCGTTGGTGTACAGCGCAGGAAATTATCATTTGTCCATCGAAATGATGATGCTCCTGCTGCTCCTGCTGCTGTTGCTGCTGCAATCACAGAACGTGAGATGCTTTTACTCCTCTTTTTCTCTTTTAATTCAAAATGCAGCAAAAGCAAACTCACTCTGGGATGCAGCGATGGTGCGTCAAACGAAACAGAGAGAGGAAGAGAGAGAGCGAACCTGAAGTGAGCATATTTTATGCTCGGTCTGTGACGCACCCCGTTGTCAGGTTTGTCTCGGTTCGGGGCTGGTGATAAATCATCTGGCAGGATGACCTTGTCAGCATAATGTCTCGCTGTGCACGATCGGCGCTTCGGCGATTGCATTTGACTTTTGATGGCTTTTGGTGGCGATGCAGCAACGGGCGAGTATTTCGCGCTGCGATTGATGGTTTTGCTGCCCGGTTAGTGGATTGCTTAATGCACTCGAGTCCGGTGTGTCAAGTGCTCTGCTCTGTATGGAGTGAAGAGCGTTCACGTTCCGGTCATTACTCTACCGGAAGAGAAATACACTTCAGTGTCGCGCTTTATGACAAAACGGTCTTCCGAAACGGTGTTTGAAGGTGTTTGCTCTAACCGCGTGGTTTTCCTGGTTGCTTCTCTTCTTCACTCACCTTCCACTCTTCGTCCTTTTCTTCCTCACCATGGCCTTAGACCGATTAATGTGCCGTCGATAATCGAGGACCGTGGAACGGAACCGGGCAACCACGTACAGGACACGCTAACTACGACGCTGCCGCTCTTCCTGCCTCGTCGTTCCCCCACTCCACCACCGTATTTAGCCCGCGGTCAATTTATGTCTCGTTGTGACAAATTTATGTTCATTTAATTTATGCCTCTTTCAAGTGTCAATGCATAAATTTATTAAAATCGTTCTCCGTTGTTGCGATTGCGGCGATCGAGCGGCACCGAGGCCGTCATCACCATCCATGGTCATCCGTGGCGTCGGTTCATAATTTCACCACCCTGCCTCTCCCTTTCTCCCTTGGAAACTGAGATCGAGAAATGAAAATGAGCGTCAGCGTGGCTGCGGAAAAATGCTGATCCGTGGCGTGCGATGTGATAGCGGTGCTCGATCGATGGCCCTGGCACCACACCGCGCTTCGGGCTAGGTTGCGGCCCGATTAGCGTGACGATTATGCTTCACTCATAATTTCTCATTTATCCGGGAGGCGACTGGCAGGCGACTGGACCGCCGTCCAGCGGCCGATCGGAGGGAGAAGTCCTGCGCGATCGAGCATCTTCGCTTCGTTGTTCCGTCCGTTGTTCCGTCCGATTAAAAGAGGCGGAAGGTGTCGAAAGAATATATTGTTTCGGGAACGACCAATTTTCCGCTTTTGCCTCGCAGCATCTTGGCTTTCGAATTCGTTTGTCTGGAGGGAGTGGACGGAATGGCAAACGGCAATTTATGGTAGCCGGTACGATGCATGATCATGCTCCGACAGTACCAGTGTGCCGACGATGCAGCATTAAACTATCGATATCGCTTGGATAGCAAAAAGAGAAACAAAAGATGTTCCTATCGGTAGGCAGCCCATCATGGAATGGCCGCTGGTTCGCATTCCACGCCGAGCAGGAGGCAGTCTCGTCATCCACGATCGCAGCTCGCATACCAGATTGCAGTGAGCGAATGTCTAGGTTGGGCATGAAAAATGATCCCCTGTCAATGCGTTCAGACCGTTGGTGCAGCATAATGCACCACGCAGAGCGCACGCTTCGAAGGCAAACGACGGGATAAGCAACGCAACCGGCGTGGAGGTGGCTTCGCAAAAACAAAAACAATAATGTTTTGGATTTGTTGTTCAACAAACCGACATTCCGACGAATGCTTAAAAGGCTCCGGGAATTGGCAAAGGAAAAAAAAAAAGGATACCGATGCGGTGCAGCAAACGAATTGGTAGCCATTAATGCGGGACTCCCTCCTGTGGTGATCGATCGTCACCAGTAAGCGGACGCGAAGCGTTTCATCAGCTGCTGTTGCTGCTGCTGGCGGTGGGGGTGGTGGGGCCTCTGACTCTGATTCTCGGGGGTGCGCGCGCGCGCGCGATGAAACGCATTAATAATTAGGTTGTTAAGTGAAACAGCTGGAGCCTTTTTGCTGCAACGAAGAACGCTAGGCACGACGTGCTCCTCGGCGTGAGACCGATGGTCAACGGTTGACCTTTCCTGCGATCCAGAGACTCCACGAGGTGTTCACGGTGTGCGTCGCTCCCCGCTTGCTCCAGCTGGTAACATTCCTGGGGCGGAATTTGACGTACGGGGTTCTGGCGCGGCAGAGAGCGCGCCCGGTGTCAATCGCCGCTTTGCTTGCAGCGATCGATAAATTTTAGCACACGCGTGTCCACCATCGGCGGACGCTGCGTTTTGACAGCTGTGCGATCGTAAATTGGCCACAGCCGAGTCAGCCGAGTGAGTACGCGTGCCATGCTGATGCTGCAACAACGGAGACGAAGATCCTCTGGCCGTGGCAGAGGAACGAATTTCTAATCTCCCTGAACGCCCTCGTGGGGTTCAAATATTTTGACAGCGCACGTTGGGGAGGCAATAATTTATGATCCGTGACGAAAGGGTAGCGGTGCCGCGATTCGTTGCCTTGCTTCGGTGGAAAATCAATTAAAGACGAGAGTACCAGAAAGGAGAGAGTAGAAACTGGAGCAGAATTTTGCACGCCGAATAGGTTCAATTGGATCACGATGCGATGTATCTCTTCATCATAGATCGGTTTGCAAATTCAGGAGTCAGATGTGTGATTGAGGATGAAACTGTTTAGTGATCGATCGATAGGGCAGCGAGAACAGCAAAAGATCTCTCGCGAGCGTTTTAAAACATTCAAAACTATTGAAAACACGGAGAGATCTATCAAGGATTTTTCAAGCTGGCATTCTAATAATGAAAACAGCGTGCAAGAAAATAACCTCATAATTGATGCAAATGAATAAAACTAGGCGACTATCATATATCGTCAACATAAAAAGAGAACGATGGCGTTTCGACGAGAGATTGATAGCTAAAAGATCTCGCGACAGGTCTCTCGTTATCTTGTGGAAGCTCAGCAAGAAAAAAAGGGTTCGATATCATTGAAATTCCTCCCCCAAAAAGCCTCACTTTGCGATCCAGAATGCCACTCAATGTCACTACCGCCCGCAACTCCATTATCTGCCGCGCATTGCAATTCGCGTGATCGTGCGCAAATGAATGGCACAAGCCATGGCCAACAGACGATCGTTTTACCTTAAGCCATTGGGATTGGGCAAATGAAGAAACAAAAACCAAAAGTAAAACAAGCCACAAACAATCGCAGCCAGCAAACGTAACCAGCGGGAGCTACCCGGGAACCGCGCAACGGGATGTTCCGAAACCGCAACCAACGGCGACTGCGCTCGACGCTTCTGCGGACGCCAACTGCGGATTGTTGGCGCAATTTGCATTCCTCGGTGGCGGTACATGAAAGCTGCCGCAGCGATTGGATTGGTTTTGGGGCTTTTCCAATTAATTGCTTACCAAGTGGCCAGTGTTTTGCCTTCCCCGGGCGGACAGCATCCTCGCGCTGCTCTCCAAGTGCCGCTTTCAAATTAATTAGTGATCATCGGCGGCAGAAGCATAAAAGAGGCAAATATTGTACCTCTTCAGCGGACGATCATCAATAAGAGAAATTTGGCTACAAAATCATACGGCTAAAAACTTTATGCCGATGATGTTTAACAAAATTCGAAATAACCCGCCCCAGGGGGACCATCGTCGTCTTTTGTTTCGGGGGCTAAACACCTAACACCGCTATCGGTGCTGGGGCCGGTTCGTCGCGCATAACTCATGCAAATCAACTCGTGGTTCAACTTGTTTATGTTGGCCATCTGCGGTGGCCGCGGTGGCGGCAACCGCGGTCTCCCTTCCTAATTGCCTCGGGAATGGCTCGTGCCAAATGTAAATCAACATCATGACCCGGACCCGTGCGCTGATGTTGGTTTATGCTCCAGCTGATCGACCCGATATCGATCTTGTTCCAATTGACTTCAATCTTTAGGCGAGCCAGCCAGCAGAACTGGCTGCCAAAACAACGGCCACAACCACGATGGACCCCTTTCGCCACCAGCAGAGTGTAGGCCGATCGCTTGATAAATGCTTTTTTCGTGTTTTTCGCGTTCGCGTTCGCGGATCGGGAAGGGAAGGGATATGTTTGGGATTTGGATTCGCCAGCCGTCAGCCGCTAGCTAGCTCGTGCTCGGGCTGCTACCCGTTTTTTTTCGAAGATTTTGGTGGCTTTTTAACGACCTCGAATGGATCAGGTTGCGTGATTTGTTCGAGCGAAGAGAGATAGAGAGACTCAAACAGAGAGACAAGCAGAGAGATATGAAGCGTTATAGCGTTTTCCCGCGTCCACAGACATTGTCTCAGTCAGTGTGCGTCTGTGTACCGTATGCTCTCGATAAGATAAACATTTGATAGTGGCCCGTGGTTGCATCCAAATGCGGCGCAGGATTGCCGATCGTTAAAGTCACCGGAGGATCGCGAGCGCACATGCGATGGCGCAGAAGATAGTCGGTGAAAGAGGGCTTTCCGGGGGTGCCTGCAGGGATGCGATTATCATGTGGCCGCAAGGCATTTCGCTCGACGCAGAACGTAGCTACACAAGGACGGGCGTTACAGGTTGATCAATCAATACGGACACGATTGTATCTTAATTATTTGCTTAAAAGCGCACCGGTTAAACTACCGTGGAGAGCAGGCGCGCTCTGGTTTAATGTGATTTTATCACCTGGCCCGGTTAATGTATTAGCAAACCGCTTTCTGGACGTTACTCTGCGGGGGCTCAACCGGGGAGACAGTCACTCTCTGGTTGAAATCGATCCCCAAACGGTATAATGATGTTTAAGAACTTTATCGAGCTGATGAGGCAGGCTGGCAGGCAGGCGGCTTTGGAAAACAACCAGTTTATGTTATCGAGATGCATGGCTGCGTTGTCCTAAATGCTTGCTCATCAATGTTTTATCAACGCTGCGATCTCACTGTCCTTTCTTCGGTTGCTAAGAATTCCGGGGAAAGATTTTTAATGGTTTACTTGTTTTAATATCGAGTTTGACACATTAGTAGATATCATTTTGAAATTTCATAACTTTTACAAATTAAACAGCTTATCTGCAGCATAAGTTTCAATCAGGACCCATAATTATGAAAAGGATTAGGGTAGGTGTAATATTTTAAAACTTTTGTATTCAATTTTTCTACAAAATTCCTATTAATAGCAGACATCCCTTCTATAATTAATGCTGAAGAAATTATTGAAAGGCGGTGAGCGCCGAAAATATGTTGACAATGAGACCACAATCAATTAATGCACAATTATTTAGCAACTTGCTAATTCGAGTAAAATTCGGTAGTTAAATAGAAACTCCAAGTGGACAGAAGTGATTGAAATATTGTGGATTTAAATATTGTCAAGATTGAAATGATCTTTTTAAAAGGCAGATATTCCAAATAACAAGAGGAAGAACCAAATAAGTGTATCTTGTACTGAATGAAAACGGTATTTTACTTATTCAGTTATTTATTCTACAACCGTCTTGGAGTCACTGATGCCTTGCCAGGATCTTGCGATGATCTGCTGTACCAAATATTAAAACTCGTTTACTATTTGGATAATTTTGTTCTCTCAAATTCGTCAGCTCATTTTCTTGGTATGAATGACGCTAACGTAATATCTAATAGATTCTTTTGAGAATATGCAAAATTCTGACCCGCATTTTCGTCAGACATCTCAACAACAAAAAATGGTTAATTACTCCGCTCTTCGTTGTATCAAAGCATTAACTACATTCCGTGCCAAGATGAGACGACCACTCCCATGGCGATCCTCCACCTTTCTAGGCCAACCAGTCGCCTGCACTGCTCGCCTCCTTATCCTCCACCCCCCCGGGGGTGGTGTTGAAGCGAAAACGAATATTTATAGCTCGCTCGTCGCGCCTCGGACACGACGTAACGTAATACGAAATGAAAGAAAAAGAGGCAATTACTCCAATTATTCTCGCTCGCATTAACATGAATGCGCACTCAATAAAAGACAAACAACACTTCTGGGGCTCCACCACCACGGCCAGGGCCCGTCCACTGCACTGGCCCCGTGAGGGGACACACAGACGTCCTTGCACCCCTGGCACCCGGGCCGGGGAGTGGCGGGGAATGTTGGTGGCGGTGGTTTCCTGCTGGGAGAAAGTCAACCAGACACCGAACGCCGAACGCCAAATCCTGCGACGCCACAAATTATTGACATTTTATAGTTCAGCTCCAGGTGCTCCGAGGCTCCGCGGGCGCCCGGTTTCGGATTCGAATTCCGAGCGAATCCACGTGTCACCACCCCGTTGTGCACCGTCGTCGTCGTCGTTGTTGTTGTTGTTGCTGGTGCTGTTGCTGTTGTTGTCGTTGTTTACGGTAACGCACCCCATTTGAAGAACCGAGTGTCCTTCACAGGATCGCCGTGAAGGGAACCCGAAAGGAACTGGCCGATAATCGCTCACGTCGGTCGGTCTTGTCTTGGCAACGGATGAGGATGCGATCGTGGAGGGGCCGTTTGGGGGGGGGGGGGGGGGGGGGGTGATAATTTTTATCATTTCCAAGCAAACCAGTGCGGGTCGGCGGTTTGGCGCCATCGATTGGAGCTTTGCGTGCTCCATTGGCGTCGTCCAGTCCGAAGCGTCCGGTGCGGAGTGAAATGGAATCGAAAAGTGCGCTCGAACATAAATAAACAATATCGAGCGACACGGCGCTTGCTCGGGCGTCCTTCTCTGACCGTGCCGTGCCGTGCCGTGCGTGTGCAGACCGGTGCACCATCTAGTGACCTCCTCACCACCACCCCCTTTGGGCCAGGAACCGGCGGCGAGACTTAATTTATTTCCGAGCTAATGGATCCAGTTACAAGCGTTTAATTGCCACGGCACCGTCTCGATCCTCGTGCTCCAGCTTCGCCGGCTGGCGAGATTTCGGCCGCCAGACCGACCGATGCTCGGCGAGTTACGGAAGGTACCAAAGGTCAGCGCGCCAATTGTGCACGGTTCGCGATCAGTGGCTCAGCTGGTGTCCTGCTTGAAGACGAGCGCATCTAGAAGCTCCTCCTTGGAAGATACACTCAAGCGGCCTAGGACCGGCAGGAGGTCACCTTCGGTTGTGGCGTATCTTGGAGTTGGCCAGCAACCCTCGGAACCCACAGCTGGCTACCGCTTTCTACCTCTACGCACTAATTGGTACAATCAATTCTCTGTCGGCATCACCAAAAAGGCGCTCAGGCACAACGATCGTCCATGAGGGAATCGTCCATGGGCCTCTTCACCAGCGGATGTATGGGCGTATGCAAATCCGTTACTCCGGTTATCGAATGAACCTGAACGCTCCGGTCGCTATCGTTTTCGAACCCAATTATCATCCACCCACTGCCAAGTTCGTTGAGTGGCCGAAATCAACCTCGTAACTGTCAGCACCGGTTACGGGTACGGCTACTGTAGGAGCGTTGATCTGTGGTCCCTCTTTTGGAGGAGAATACACACGCATAACACTGTGCGGTGCGCTACCGTGAAAACCTCCGTGTCCGCCATGAATCATTCCACGCAAGACGCTACTAATTGGTGATAGCGATCGCGAACCGATCGAACCTCATCAGCTACTGGACCAGCAGCAGCAGCAGCAGCAGCGTGGTCTGTCTGACAATGTCTGCGACGGGAAGTCAGTGGCCAGTGTTCCCTCCAGGCCCTCGAGCCCATCTTATTCATCGTTTAATCTGCGATCATCACCAATCACCATCCTCGTACCTCGTGGTCCCCGTTCGTGGACTGATCCAGGATAGATGGATGGATGATCCGGTTTGGAGAGGCAAATGCTTTTAAGATAAGATATCACTAAGTGAGCTCAGTGCGCGCGCGCGCGCACACAGCCATTGGGATCATTGATGCGCAGCCTAAGGGCATGAATTCCATTCCTTTCGCCCTCCCCTATTGGACGAGAGATGGACAGGAAGTCAAAGGCCGCTCGTCGATAAGCGGCTAGAGAAGATGGATCGTCTGCAGCACAGGAGGTGGCCACGGAGTAGACGAGGAGTCTTTAATCTGGTATCGCGAATGCGTGTCTCTGTGGTCGCGCAGGATAGAAGAGGGGAGGAAAGATACATTACCGACCGCGTTGCCCTGAAGCCCTGAAGATAGAGTATCGTGATAGCACACGGGGGGCATTGAAGGGCGATGTAACCGGCGCCAAAGTATAGATCGCCGTCACTTCCATGATTGATGACGGCACGGGTGACGCTGGTGCCCCGAGGTCTGTTATTGATTAGCCATGTCCGGCCTGTTAGATTCCACACCTACTCTCCCGATCGAGCGTTATCCGATCAAATGCCTCCAACTCCAAGCAGTGTTCCAGTATTGTGCTGCCTGTAATGGAGCGAAGGAATCAGAACATCCTCGTCTAGTGGCATCAACGACAGTGGCAAAAAAACAGAGATTAACCTGCGCTCCGGACGGTGCGTACTGTCCTTTAGGAGTCAGCTTTTGCCCTGCTCTGTGCTCCATTTTCCACGCTGCTTTTTCCCATCTACCAAAAGGGAATGCTCCTAAAGGACGTATTCCACCTGGGGATACTGCGTGTGCCCTGATATGGAGCAAACGGGGTCCACTCCGGGGACTTGGACTTACACAATCCACCGTCCGCCGTAGCGATCGACAAAATATGAATATCCATAAGTCTAATTATCGTAATAAAACCTGCAATTTCCATTAGTCTAGCTTTTATGGGCTGCAGCGAGAGTGCTGCGGCCATTAAGGCATGGCCGATGGCGCTCTCGTCTGATGATGATGATGATGATGGTGACGACGTCCACAGCGATGACGACGATGACGAGGGTAACCAGCGACGGCTACATACGCGCGACTTTCCATATGAAGCATCAAATTGAATCATAAGCCTACTGCGTTCTACGACAGTCTTGGATGCAGAGTGTGCTTGGATGCTGTGATACCTGGAGCCGAAGATGGATGAGTCATATGCACACACAGCGACCGGTAAGTAGTCGTGGTGTCGTTATTCAAATTGACGGACGGACGGACGAACGGATGGATGGACGGCCAGATTTATGGGGCAACTGGCGATGGCGCCTGGCCTTTGGGTGCATTTGAAAATTCATCCCATAAATGGTGATTTACAGAGTGGCGTGAGCGCGCGTTCGTGTGCCACCATCAGGATCGATCGTCAAAGGAGACTGTGTGGTGCTCCGATCCGGTAAGGCACCTTCTTGTGGTGGTGCGCTCGTAAACCGTTTTGTGGGGGTGAACCGGACGCCTTGTCGTGTGGCCACCAGATTCTTCGTCGATTTCGTCCGTTGGTGGCGATGCCGTTAAGCGCATTACATGGAGCCGTGGCGGCGCGGTGCGCTTAAGATCCAACGGAAGGACTTTTATGGTCAACTGGAGCGCCAGTTTTTGGTTGCTTGGAGTATCATTACCACCCCGATCCCCGCTAGTTGATTGGATCGTCGCCCTACCCTCGCAAGGCCACCGAGTACCGCGCGGGGCGGCGTATGAGTCAATAAATTATAATAAAAGTTTTCCTCACTTCGTAAATTGGTGTACTTGAGGTGGTGGGTTGGTGCCAGTGTTGTAACATGACGCGCGGCAGCACATGAAATGGCGGTCCGCCAACGCTCGACCACACCAACCGCCGCCAGCCCGCTCCACTATGGAAATCGTGGCCTTTTATTGCTTCATCCGAACGGGAAAGCCTGTTGAATGTATAAATTATTTCCGTTTGTTCGATGGCGCAGGGTGGCCGCAACCGCAGCGCAGCATTTGTTGTTGATCCTTCTGCTTAGTCCTTTTAGGGTGGTTTTGTGGTATTGCATTGCATTGCGCTCCGTTCGGTGCCTTATTTGGGTGTCATATTTAGGAGTTAATTTGTCGATAATCATGCCGGCGCAGTGCAGGTGATGCCACGAATGGTCCGCAAGTGCTAGGAGCGCTTGCTTGGCTGGCTGGAAGGTTGAGCAATCAATTCAGATGTTCGGGGCTTGGCGGCACTGCCTAGCGTCAGTGTCTCGTTAACCACGAACGAGTGATACTTGCTGGTGGTGATGATCTGCAATTATGATGAGTTACAAGAGAGTGTTAAATCAAGAACGGCGAGAGTCCTTGCGACCGTAATTGACTCACAGCGAGGCGTTTTAAATGATCGCGAAGAAACGTTGTTAATTGTAGTTTGTGCAGCCGCGTTGTTGGCAACTCAATGTGAGTTGATTCAAGGGCTTCGTTTCTTTCAAGGATTTAATCACTATTCCTATAAACGTCATTATTATGAGAAGCAATTAAAACTTTACAAATGGATGGATTTGAATTAATTAAAAACAGTCTAGTCATTTTTAGTCTAATTTCCATATTTAAAAACTGTTCAGCATTACTTTGAACACCTGTAGTGTGCCATTTAGCGAACGATTTGGTTATCTTCTGAGTTTATTAAACACGAAACGTAAATAGATACACTTTGTGCTTTACTAAACCGAAGCATTTATCAAATAAATGTATCTTAAACCGCTTTGTCGCTTATTTCCTGCTACCCCGATTGCATAATCAAGAACCAATCGGCTTCTCTTCACACTAAAAAACACTCCTCTAAACATCTTGTTCTAGTAAAATGGTCAATCGCCATTCTATCTCTTGGAATAATTAAAACATTAGCATTCCACCGAATCGGTATGTAAATGTGCGTCATTTCCACAACAAACAAAACGATTGGAATCGTTTCTCCTCCATCTTCCATGATGCAAAAAGCCACCGTAACGGATTCCAAGCGGTTCCCAAAACGAATGGAGCTGGCCTGCTGCGTTTATCCACTTTATCCAACAGCGCGCACCCGTTGCGGAATCCAGAACTGTACATTAACAGAAGCCTTCGTCGGCTGTCGGATTGGAGTCCTAATAAAGTGTATGATTAGTGTACGTCCGGCTCATGGATCGCAACCACACAGACACATGCATGTGGAGACACATATTTGTAGCATCCATGGCGACTGCACTGGCGGTGGAAATGGCCAGTGCGTCAGGTGCCTCCGTGGTGATCGCGCAACGAACGCGGAACGTGAAAGTAAACGTTTTCCCCTTTCCCCGTGGTCTGCGATAAGCAACGCGTCCCTCGATGCCACGCGGTGGCGATCTGGCCGCTTACAAGGTGAGAAATTCTTTGTAAGATTATCGTAAGAAGCTAGCAAACATTTTAGCTGCTTAAGATAGCGGTTCCGAAGCGGTGGACGATTTGTTAGCTTAAGTAATTTCACGCCAGACGAACGCTAAATGGATCATAACCCCCTCCTGGGTGATGATGATGGCCTGCTGACATTGGTTGGTGGTGGGTTTGTGTTACGTGCGCCCAGTTGCGTGGATTTGTAAACTGTCCGATAATGCGATCGTCGATCGTGGTGTGCTGACGGTGTATGAGTGAAGGACGAAATGCTCATCAGATAGTTAGATGGCAGACCGTTTGAAGCACTACGATATTCGTCAAAATGTCGGAGCTGATGCATTGGACTGCCGACTGCAATAAATGACTTGCGTGACATTTCTCGCCGTCCCTCGGCCTAGGTCCGGTACCTGGCGCCAAACGTAGGCTCACGATTTGCTCCCTTTTCTGAGTTCTCTGTCGAGAAGTCGAGTCATTTTCGGGCAATGCACGATCACGTTGTCCACCTGCGTTGCAGAGGTCACGTAGCACGGAGTAAGCATCAGGACCTCAGTCTCCGGAGCCAGTTGTCGCCAAACATAAAAGGACACCAGAAACCACCAGACACTGGAAGTGCGATCGTTCACATTCTGCAGAAGATCAGCCTGGATTTCGGAGCGGTTCCGATTTGCGGCATTAATCAATCGGCCGACTGGCCGGTAATCGGTGGGCTCTCCTCGTGACCATTCGTGGTGGCAACTCCCTGTACTCCAAACCATGCTGCAACAAGGCGTCTTCGAGTGGCCACGATGGTGAGCACGAGCCCGTCGACATCGGTTCGATGTCATTTCAATACTAAATTCTATGCAAATGCTCTGCTCTGCCCTCCCGTGAACATGGCCGAACGGTTGAAGCTGGTACGGGCGATGTTACGCCGGCGGGGGCTTTGTAAATGGCCGCGCCGCTTTGCACTCAATCACGGAACCGATTGATTATTCCACGGGACTCTCGGCGAGAGGTGCGAAATCGTATGTCTTGTGTGTTGAAGAATTGCTTAACCTCCCCGTTTAAGGGCAACAGCAACAGCAGCAGCAGGAGTTGAGCCTCTGGCGCGCAGGAGGGGAGGTCTGCACGATCTTGGTGAGGTCAGTCTATTCCGATCTCCCCGTTCGTCGGATTCGATGCGACCTGTGGTGTGGAGCGTTTCATTAATTGAGTTGTTTTGGGACCTGGTTTTTGTCACCTGGCGCAATGTGTGTTCACGCCCGGGTGTCCGGATGACATTTCAACACACATTCGAAAGGTGAAGGAAAGGAAAGGGCGCGTGAAGCGGTCTGCGGTTTTGCCTGGGAGCTGGCCAATGCCCGGCTGTGGTTTCTGGTAGCAGATAGAGTGCCATCGATCCCTGAGGACCTGAACATGCCTAAAAGGGTGGACTCGATTGGGTTCCATTGGAGCAGAACCATGGGACAGGTTTCCGGAGGGATTAGGTTTCCGTTTGGTGCACTATCGTTGGCGCTAACCTTTCACGAGTGGTTTTCGTTGTGGTTTATGGAGGGGTTGATGCTTTAGCACTATTAATTGAGTGCTTATGCTTCCTGTTTGATGGAATGCTGTTCGATTTTTCCTGATTTTTTATGATGTCTTCTGGGATTGAATTTAAAATTGATTTCTTTGATTGATCAAGCAGCCTCTATTGTAACATGATTTTGACTTCTGGAACCAGCTAAGCGTGCCCTTCTTGGGTACATGCACCGATGGTTATGCTTTTGCTGCCACCCCTTTCATGCTCTAGTTAAATCATATTCAAAGACAATAATCTTACTCCCCCTCCCTCGGGGGGTCCAATTCTTCAGCGACAGGCACCGATGCCTCACAATACCTTCAGAAAGGCAAATCATTCCATTCGATCATCTTCGAATCGACGGGAAAACAATGTTCATAGCGATCAAGATCCACCCTCTGCTACCCGATCGAAGGGTGCAATGAACTTCCGTGCACGGGGCCGTGGTTCCACTGGTTACAGAAGCCGAAACGGAACGACAACTTGATTACGATCGATCGCGATCGCGTCCGAAACGCATCTCACAAATGGGACAACCCCTTTTTCTGCTAACCCCTTCCTTCCAACCAAACCTCAAGCAAGCAAACCCGAGCAGCAGCTTAAGAAGCAATGAAAACACACACCCAGCAACACAACCACACATGCAGAGTACATAAATTGTTGCATTGTGTTTGCCCATGTGAAACATCGCCAATGTTGATTGATCTTCTCGGCTCGGCTTCGGTGAACCGCATCGCGCAAAAGGGGTGCGACCACCACCACTGTGTGACTCAACAGACACGCATAAGCTCCAAATGGAAGGTGGAGGGGGGGGGGGGGGTGGAGGAATACGGTTATTGAATTATTTATAACATTATGGAATCGATCGATCCCCCCTGTCTGCTCGGTGCTCGGTGCCCGGTGCGGTATTCGAATGATCAAAGATGAAGAGGCGAAAACAAAGACGAAATTATGCGCTGGGAAAACGGGGAACTTACGGGTCCGATCAAAACAATAGGATAAGAAGTTATGCTGGAAAGGTGCGGCCTCCGAACGAATGCCGTTGCTCTGTGCGCCATTCTGGATGCTCTTCGGCGTTTGTGGATGATTTTTGGTTTTGGAAAACAAAACAAGATTTAGCGATGGAATTCCTGCTGCCAAGAGGATAATTGTAGTTAGTATAACAAAACAAAATCAATGACTTCATAAACGCCAAGAAAAAGGACACGGTATTTTTGTAAATATAGTCAGCTTACACTGTCCCGAAAAATGTTCGTTGCCATAACGAAAATAATGAGCTACTGTTTTATTCGATGATTACACAAATGTTTGCTTAGATCTGTGTTCGGCGCATGTTTTTTAAAAATCGAGCATGTTATTTTACAGAAAAAAATGACGTTTAATGCAATCAAACTTATGTTTTTTGTGATTCACTGCAGCAAATGGATCTAAAATTATCTATTTTCGTTTCATTGTGACAAGCCTCTCTACTAAAAACAATATTTTTTACGTTTTGACGTTGCGTTGCAATATGAAAAATTCGATATCGCACTAAAAGTTTCCCATTTCTGTAGAGCCACCCTTACACTCCACTCGACGGCACTACTGTCTGGCTGTGCAGCATCCAATTAGGGAAACCATAAAACAACATCGCACACAGCACTGTTGCGTGTGCGCCATCGCGACGAATTCGCACGGATACGGTTCCCATTGCGACCTCCCCCGGACTCATCAATATGCCGGGCGGGCATCTCCACTCCACTCTCCTTCTCGCTTACGGTTTACGCATTTTTGCTCACGAGACGGCCATCGTACGGCCACGCGTGGTTGACCAATGTCCACTGTCCAGCTCGATCGCGGGGGAAAAACCGGTCGCAACCCGGCAAAGGCAGAGATTGCATTTTCCCATCGATCCGATCCGTCGTCGTCGCGATGCTACCGGTTGGCCAAAGGACTACCCGTTTTGTTCGCAGCGTAGCTCCTGTCGCGAGCCAAACAGCAAACCCTTCCGCTCTCTTCCAACCCCACCCCGGTGTGCTGGTATTTCCTGATCCGGATCGTTCCGTCCGTTCCGTTCTCCGTTAGGATGGGCTGCCTCGTTCGGTGAAACGGGTTAGCTAGTACCGGGACACGGGCGCATGGGCTGTCACTCCCTAAAATAACGAGACACTTTCCTTCCTTCTTTCTTCCTCAGCGTACGTGATGGATGAGGGTCCAGCCTAATACGTGCCGAACGGGCCACACTCCCGGGTACCCTGGTTGGTTTTCTGGTTTACTAGAGCGTGAGAAGCGTTTTGTGACGATGTTTCGGACGCTTTTTTCTTTCTTTCCAATTTCTTTCTTCTCCACCAACATTCGCACACGCGAAACAGGAAACACGCGGTGCGGGGGGTTTGGGTTTTTGATAAAAAATGCTTTTCTTTTGCTCTCTATTTGTTCTTCAACGATGGAACGATACGTTGCGTTATCTCTTCCTAACACTGTCATGGTGATGGAATGGACACTGCCGCTTACTGTATAGGATACTGATGGCTAGCGCTAGTGGCTGTACTGCTTGGCCTTGTTAATTGTTTGCTTCGTGCCAACTGGTCTCTCGGTAGCAATAAAATCGAACGATCAATACTGGTCTGCCGGAATGTTTGGAAAGGACATTTCTTTTCTGTTCTCTGCGTGGTATGCTGGCACGATCTCTTCGTAAACTAACCTCTTATCACTAGAACGATAAATACACCGTGAGAGCGGACCTTAGGCTGCCAAGGACATTTACATTTTGGAAGTGGAGCCCTCGGTCCTCTCGCTCTCTCTTCTTGGTGGCGCCTTTTGCGAAGGCGCCACACAATTGGCTACTGGAATGTAAGCGTACGGGGAAGGCGCACTGTAACGCTACTGGAATACAAATGTGTGACCTTATGTGACTTACAGGCTAATACCGTAATACCGTACGAATTTGCGTATGCGAGACTGACAATTTTACAACTAACTCTCTCTCTCTCTCTCTCTCCCTCCCTTTCTCTTAAACGAAATATCCAAAAGTGAAAACACAAAACAACACGCGGAATGGTCGATCCTAAAGGCTAATCATTGTTGTTAGACGCTTACGCACGAGGTTCATCGCTTGCCCGCTGATTGATGTCTTTTGTGCATTTTTGTGAGACTTTCGCCGATTGTTAGTTGAAAGTGCAGGGCGTGCGGGGGATAGTGGCCGGTGCAACAGGAAATGCAGATAAGATTAAAGTGCAGAAAGTGCATTCGGAGTCGTGATGGTTTGTTTCGTTTGGAAGCTAAACAGTAAATGCAAAGCCGCGCACATTCCTCTGCAGAGGATAATGCGATACGATGGGAGTAGATAAGAGAGCGAGACCGCAGCCTGAGCCACAAAGCGCATGCGCCACTGGACAGAGCCAGAGTTACAAATAAGGAACGAAAATACGCGCAGAAAGTAGCAGAATGTCAACTCGTCTCGACTACCACGATCTGTAGACGGCTGGCCAGGGGTCCGTGTACTGATCGTGGGCACGTGGTGGTGCCCAGGCTCCCGCTCCGGGTGAAAGGTAGCACGGAAAAGCTGCGGCAGGTGAGGCGAGGACCGTGATGAAGGTTTTACGATAATGCAATCTCACAGATGACTACTGGCCGATAAGGCTGTCCGACCGACCTCCGCTGCTTCGAGGAACGGCTTTTGTCTGGATTTTTGGCCGATGCTGCTGAACGAGAGCAGGAGCGGTGGCCATAAAGTTCGATGCCGCCGGTGGCGGACTCGAAATGAAACGATACGAAACGGAACGAAACCACCGGGAAGGAGGGAAAGAGTTTAGTGGAGATCGATTGACATTTTATGAGTTGCAAAAATCAAGATTGTCGCTCGTCGTGGAGACGCCGTGGCCATGGGCGGTGGCAAACAATTATGGCAAACGTTTATGATTGCGGTGCGGTGCGGCGCTGATACATTCGTCATCGTTTGCGGTTGACTTCAAAAAAGGTTTTGCGGTTTCCAATTCCAGCGCAGGCTACTCGATTGGAGGGAGGGCGCACCATTTTATTGGCGCACCGTACACACCACTTCTAGGCACCTTGGTAACAGCAACAACAGCAACAACTAGCAGCAGCTAGCAGGTGTTTTGGTCACGCGCTAGTGCACCCTTTGCTCGCTCGCTCACTCGTTCGCGCTCCGGTGGAGGTCCGTTGCGCTTAGTAACGCCTACCGATCCCACGTTTACCCCACGAAGTTGGTTTGTAGTAGTAGGCGACCCTTATTGGAGGGTTGGCGCATTGCGAACTAGCACGCTCCCGCTGTTCCTCAACCATTTTGTTGCTCACAATTCGCCAGGGGCTTAGATGAGAACAAAAAAAAAACGGAGAAATAAACGTGACACGCCGTGTGCGTTGTGTTTGTCACCATGTTTGATTGTGTGCGGGTAAAGCGGCTTCGATCACCTCTGGCAGGCAAGTGTTCGACTGCAACGAGCGACACGTGTAGTTGACACAGCGAAGGTCCGTGTTCTGTTCTCGTTCGGAATTATAGAGGGGTGGCTAACCACCACCCCCACCCAAGAGCGCGAATGACCACCTTCCAAGCCACATGCACACACAACGGCCGTCACGTTTGACAGAACAGCGGCATTATGCAATCGCATGAAATGGCGAACCGGCCAGTGTGGCCACGATGGCGACCGTAGCCTGTCACAATCCGCGAGCGCGAACGGAGAACACGCACGCGGGGCTCACTGGTTGGCACATTAAAAATAACGAACGAAATATTCCTCTCGGACCCCTTCTATGTCCGGGGCTCCATCATCTTTCGGTGGGAAACCATCGCGATAAGGTGCCAAATGTAGGTCGGAATGCCAGCGAGCTCGAGAACGCAGCGTTAGTTAGCCGTGTGCCGGAATGTCGGTACGCTAACCAGCAGTCTCCTATTCCTTATTGGTGTCCTGGTACGTGAACTCTATTGCTTTTGCACACTCACAAGGGCAGCTGCTGCAGAAAGGGCAGCTGCTGCAGAAAGGGCAGCTGCTCCAATTATACTGTAAATTGTCATATTCGGATGGATTGATTTACGATCGTAGCAGAACAATTGGAGAGGAAGGTCACCAAGCGAGGTGGAACGGAGCAATGTGTAATGTATGCGTCACGCAGAGCGAGATAGACGGTTTACCGTATACATACGAGGTACAATTGAATCACAACCATAAATGCTATTTATTGCGATCGATCGAAATCGGAGGCGTTCACAACGAATTGGGAACGGTTGTGGTTTCAATTAGAAAAGCAAAGACAACGGGCTGAGACAAAGCTTCCGGGACTAAGGACAAATAAAAGTAAAGGGCAGTTGGGATATTACGCAGGCCAATGGCACGTTTGAACAATGGAAAAAATGTAACTGAGAGAGGGAATAGAATAGAATTTGAAGAAGAAATAGCTCAAAGTAGAATAAAAAGTGAATGGAAAGAAGGAAATGATAGGCAGTAAACGAAAAAAAGCTTAACAAGTGATAGAGAACCAAACAAAAACAAACTCGCGTTAAAAGGAAAGGGAATACAAATAACGACGAAAGAAAAATAGGAAAGATAAACGGAAGGAATAGAATACAAATAGAAGCATAACGAAAACCAAAAAGTGGCATACAAATGAAGCGTTAAGCAATTCTTATTCCTGAACCACCAGAATAAAGCAGAAAAGAAACAAAAACGAAGGAAAAATATAGAGCCAGAAGAAGTAGATATAAGATTAGACAGCGCAACACTTCACAATGGAACCATCTAATCAGTTCAATTTCCAAAAAACGAGCGCAAAACAAACATTTAAATACGGAAGCAGCACCAGCACAGCAAGCAGTTATCCAACTTTACTGAGGACCGAACGTGATGCGGGTACGAAGCAGACCACTGCTGCTGCTGCTGCTGCTGCTGCTGCTACTGTCGCCGATGACAATAGATACTCCAGCTACCGCCACACCGACACCTGACAGCACAATCCGTTTCCGAGGGAGTGACAAATTGACCATCACGCGGTTCTAATGTAGCGGAACTGGCAAATTTGCACGCCCATCTAGAGGCCCTCGCTCGGCCACGAAACTGTCGTGACATCCAGCATCACATAAATTTGTAAACGTGCCAGGTCGCGCCCACAGTTGCACCCAACGTGTATGTGCGGCTAATGCGATTAATGTGGTCCGGTTAGAGAGAAGAAGAGAACAAATTGGGCATGCGGAGGTGGTTAGGGTGTAGAGTTAGTGTATCTGGTGCTAAAAGGGACGCGTAATCGAATCAATCAGGGTGCGATTCGTGAATCGTTGCTGTCGGCCACAATGGCACATCGCACACGCGGGTTCTCTTTCTCCTGTTTTGATCTCGAATAGAAACCATATTTTGTTCGCTCGCCACTTGCCAACGCCTAGCGATCAACCCCTAGGCTTAGTAGCAAAAGGATCCTCTCGGTGGCGTGGCTGGGCGGTAGCGTCTTGTCTTAACTAATATGACACGCTGAGAATAAATTACTTTCGGGACTTTCGTTTCGCGTGACGCGTCGTCTAACATCTACAGAACATTCGCGACGGAAGACGCATTAAAAGAAAGAGTATAGGAGAGGCTGGTAAACATATTTGACAAAAGTGTTCCTGTTTCTGGCCCCAGGCCAGTCCAGTCCAGTCCAGTCCAGTCCAGTCCGGGGTCATAGGTACAGCTCGAGGGCCGTCTGCTCGTTGAAGCCCGTGTGCAGCAGCTCGTTGAACGGGTTGAGTGCGTCGAGGTGGCTGAGCGGACTCAGACACGGTTCGGACAGCTGCAGCGAGTCCGCATCCGACTCTAGGAACAGGCCAAACTCGAGGTTATCGTTTGGTACCACCGTGCTGTCACTGGTGTGTTGGTTCGAGCAACCGGGGAACCCGTGCGCTCCCTTCAGCCCCGCCGTCACACCCGGACTGAGGCATCGTTCGGAGAGAATAAGCGAATCATTGTCCGACTCCAGCACCGAACCAAGATCCACGTCCATACTGAGTGGGCCCGTGTCAAGACCGGGACCCGGGTCGATGGTCGGATCCGGGATTATCAAACTCGGTGTCGGTGACACACCGGAGGTCAAGCTGGGCGCCTGTTTGACCGCTTGACTGCTACCCCGGCTGGGGAGTTTCCGGGACGAGGTGCGCGTACTACTCGCTGGTGCACTCTTCTTCGCCTTACTTCCACCGCTCGCGCTTTTCTTGCTCGCACTTCGTTTCCTTGAGTTGTTCCCACTGGCCGCAGTGGAGTGCCCGGAGGTCGTCGTACTGCTGCTGCTGCTACTGCTGCCGCCACTGGCAGGATCGTACTGCAACGGACGAACCGGTGACAAATCCGGTGATCCGTAACCCTGCTGCAAACCGTCACGCAACAGCAGTCCCTTCTGCATGACCTCTCGCTCGATCTCGTTGTGGTTGATCATGTCCAGATCGTTGTTGTTGTCGTAGCCACCGTTCGGTGGCCGCTCACTCGACAGCATATCGCTCAGTATCCGGATGTACTTCATCGCCATTCGGAGGGTGGTGATTTTGGTGAGTTTTTCGCTCGACGAAGCACCTCCGCTGCTGCTACATTGTTGTGGGGAGCTGACCGGTGAGCTGGTACCACTTGTCCCCGCCACGGCCAATGGGACCGCCCGGCGAAGGTTCTCGAATGCGCTGTTGATTTCCCGCATTCGACTCCTTTCGCGAGCGTTCGCCGTTTTCCGTCGGTATTTGCTGAGGGGAGCAGCTTTGGGTTTCGGTTTCTCTTTCGGCGGTGGTTTTTCCTTGGTCGTGGCCGTTCCTGTTGATGCAGCGGACGTCGCGGATGATGCGGTCGCTGCTGTTGCCGCCGCTACTGCCGCTGATGTCCGATTTGTGGTGCGTGAGTCGAGTGTAGTTCGGCGGGATTGACGTTGCCGGAGTGAATACTTTTCGTCCTTTCGTATCTCCGAGGCTAGCGTACCGGCAGCATCAGCCGCTAGGGGTGAGTAACCGGTAGCGTGACCGTGGCTGTTGTTGTTGTTCGCATCGGCCATCGATGTCGCCTCCATCGATGGTTGCTGATCGTGCGTGAGCGCCCGTATCGATTCGATGTTGTTGTGACGCATTGTAGTGACTGTTGGGGCGGATGTTGGGAAGAAGAATCGGATCGGGATCCTTATTGGCACATTCTGTGAACGGAACAGAGAGAAAAGAGAGAAACATTTAAATCGATTGTTTATTTGGCTCGGCTTTCCAAGGAGAACGTCGCTACGGGAATTCCAAGAAACCGAAAGTCCTCGTGCCCCGGTGCTCTGGTGCCCTGGTACGGTGGCGTTTCATTGTTCGAAACATTCAACGAACATTCCGTTCCAACATTCCTGCTATCTTTGTGCGAGGGCAGCGAGCGCCAACCGAACAGATCGAAGTGACAAATGGTTCCTCGATCGGCGGTTCGAATGGCCCCGCGAACCCGTCCAGTAAATCATCGATAACAATAGTGGCCCTTCCTGGTTGCTGAGCTCCTTCCTGGCTCCCTTCCTGTATGCCTTCTGACCCCTCACTACTACTATCTTCCATCATAATTCTCTAAAGAGCACGGTTTTGTGTTCGCACTTTGCGATCAACGAACTGATCTTCCAACCGTCGTTTCACGCAATAACGTTGATGATGATGATGATGATGATGGTTGTGTCTGACACTTGACATCGGCGTATCGATTCGGTTGACGGTTCGGGCAACTGCTAACTGGTCGTTGGTCGATTACGATGAACGGTTCGCGCACTCTCGCCAATGATTAATGGTCATTGACACCGAGTGGGAGAGATAGAGCGAGGCGGAGGTGGAGGTCACTTACTACTTCACACGATCCGTTACAGCTTGATCGCGGTGCTGGAGATATGGTTGCTTTTCCACCCTTTGCCGTTGCTAGGCAGCGGAACTACTACTGAGCCCACTACTGCTTGGTGTCGTATCTGGGAGCATCAACGCAGGCTGCGGTTTCAATGCCTCCTCGATCTCGATGCGATGCCGGAGCGCGGAGTGCGTTCCCAGCATCCCAGCAATTAACCTTGGCCAAAGACTCTGACAAAAGGCACGCCGAGGGTAAGAGTGTGAGCTCATCCTCTCAGATGGAAGCCACACATAACCTAACAAAGATATCATAACCGAGGGTGGATGGCGCTGTTGAGGCACCCCACGAAGGTCCACTGGGTGCTGGATGAGGATGAGGGCCGACAGAAAAAGTGGAGGAATTCCAAGACCACCACAACATTTGGTGTTTCGATGATGTGTTTTGTTGCCAAACCGCAACCTCCGTGCTGCGCGAGGAAGCGAACAACGCATCGCAGTAGCGTGCGAGATCCGCCCTGGGTACCTTGCCAGAAGCTGTACTGCTGTTACTGCTGCTGCTTTCCTTTTCAAGTGTGCTACTGACGGTTATAATGGCTTTTTGTGGTTACTTCAACTGGAGAGACATACTTTATGAGTCACCTTCTTACGCAGTACGTTGCGGCTCAACATGGAAGAAGCTACTTGAGGATCTCCCTCTAAGGAAGAGAGTCCGTAGTTGTATTTCATTGCCACAAGGTTTGCATGACTCTGTTCCTAGCAAACCACGATCATCAATTCACGCGACAAATTTCTTGCGACAGCTCATTTCACACAAAAACACCAAAATCGTCGCAGAAAACATTGCAGAAGCACTGCCGCAGATCGCCGACATAAGCGACTAAACGGATCGAAATCGCAAAGAGATAGACCCTGTTGCCTGCACATTTGATTCTGATCGTCCGATGGCCAACACGGGACAAGCTGTCAACCGGTTTGGCTATCCAATGGCGCGCTATAGGCGCATTATTGCGTTGGCCGGCCGGGCCGTACCATACTGTGATGATCGATCGATCGTGAGGGATTGCAAATGGTTCTGCTGGTGTGCACCGAGACGACCTGGCGATCCTCGATCGCTAATCGCATTTAGGGAGCTCCGGGGCTGACGCTGTAGCGCCAATTCACGACCAATGCACAGTCCAACAAACTCCACGATCGGTTGTTCCTTTCGCACGAGGTAGATCCTCGGAAGAAGCCAAAGTCCGGTGTCTGTCTCGCTGTGTGTGCGTGCTTGTGTCCACCGGAGTGACCCGTCCCGTCGAGAATGGCCATAATAAAAATGTTACTCCCGACCGAATAAGGGAACCCGGGACGATTATTGCGGTTGTTTTGCTCGACTTCTCGGGTCTGGCTACCGTTTTGGCAGTGGAAGAACCCGGTTATCTCGAAATGGTCAGCTATTTCGAGGCAGCCACCGGTGGTCACAACACCGGAATTCAGCAAGTGTCGATCGGGCCTCTCCCTCTGGTCTGACCTTACTGGCGTTTGGTTGACGTTGGGGACATTGACTTCTTGCGGTTCTCGCCAGCAGAGAACGATGCACCTGTATATGGCCACCGTCTTCCAACGGGACTGTTGATGGCGAGCGTCGATTCTCACCACTGGACAACGCATCCATCGGGTGCGATAAGGGCCCCCCTGGTGGCCGGCCCTGAGTCCTGTAGCTTCGATCAAACGATCGACTGTAACCGATACTGTCAATCGATGGCTTCGAACGTATCAATCAAATATCGAATCGGATCGGATTTGCGCGTCGGTCCGCCACACGGCACTTGTGGCGAATGTGTGGACACCCGTCAACGCGCTCCGAATGCGGTGGGCGCAATGGGTACGTGCCTCGTCGCTTGGTGCCGTTCTGCGGACACCATCGTTCCACCGGAATGCCAGCAATGTTTCATAATTATGTTTTCAGCTCGCGAGATGGAGACGGCTCGTGTGTGCGTTTAGAGATATGGTCCGAGGTTGGTTTGTTTTTTTGCTCCAGCTCTTAACTCAAGTGAGGTACTGGATCAAAACAGCATCAGGTTGATCGGCGCACTGTGGCACATTTATGCTTATCGTTTGGCCGATCGGATTGCACGATCACCACGGGAATGTTGTTGATAAAATAGCTCCCTAGCGGTTCCCATGAACCGGCCCACCGGTCAATATCGGAGTGCTCACTTGGGGAGTGTTTTAGGCCAGCAACAGGCAACAAGCGCGCTCGCCTTCACATTACAAACGAATTTGCAACTCGCCAATATCGTCAAGGATCGTGACTTGACGCGACATTTGAAAGAGTGCTTTTGCACGTCACGCACCGCCGCCCAAAAAACGGAAGGTCACTGGCGATGATGACGACAATATGACACAAATTGAACCGACCTCCAAACACACACCCCGCGCCAGCGCAGGACGCAGGGCCCGGGCGGTGTGTTCGCTAACG
>NC_064877.1:21207500-21230000 GCF_943734665.1 Anopheles aquasalis | reverse complement strand
CTGAACCTCACCCGGTGATGCGTCCCTCTTCGGATGATCGACGTAATCGAATTGAGTCGCCTGTTAACTGCCTCCTCCCGAAATCCATCCAATCATCTTCCTACGATGATGACGACATGGCGACAGCAGCAGCATTACCAGAAGCAACTTCTCATCATTAGCGAACGCTAAATGATTGTGCCGTGGCGCAAAATTGGACGTTTTATGTGATCCAGTGGATCCTCTGCTCGGGTCCCGTGGCATTCCTAGCGTCGGCGTGCAGGCGTGTGCCCTCTCATTAATCAAAACCAAGCCGCGATAGGCGACCCGCGATTTGTGGCGACCGAGAAGGAGCTACCGAAACGGCCACGACGACGGTGATGGCGACGAAAGCTGTGAACCCCTAATTTTATGGTGGTGAGAAATGCCCCGGCCATTGCGTCGCAGAGAGAGAGAGAGAGAGAGGCGCGGGCCCCTCGATTGCGCTGTTCAATCGACCCCATTTGTCACGAAGTCGGGGGGAATCCTCCAGTCCCGGTTGGCGTGCTAGCGTGATAATAATTTAATTGTCTTCGACTCGACCGTCATCGATGATCCACGCCCGTCACCATCCACCGCTGCCGGATCGATAATTGGACGACGGGCCAGAGATGAAACTCCGGAACCTTCGAAAAATTTCCGCTCGAGGTTCGAATTTGAAATTATTTAATTAAAACGAATTAAAGAGCGAAGAGAAGACCCTCGCGATGTGAGTTCTTGTGACCAGTGCTGCGATATTTCGCGGCCCCTCGACGAAATGTTGGGGGTGTCGATCGAAGATGATCCTCTAGCGGTGCTGCTGCTGCTTCTTATTTTTGTGCGAGGTGTCGTGGTTTTGATTGGGATTTTATTGCCTCTAATTGGAACACTCATCATTCCTGGTCCAGGGAGCGAAGGGGAATGGAGAAAGACCCGATCGAGGGGTGTCCCATTCCTGGGTTGGGAACATAATTTATGATCGAGCTGCACGAAGCAACTTTCCAGCACGGCCACCGTTGGTGAAGGTGTTCCGGTGGTTGGGCGGATTGGTTTTATCCGATTCAAGGAACCCTTCAACCTCTACGGACACACTCAGCGACGCACACATACACGATCGAGTGCGGTCTGGGCTCAAATTCGGGCAACATCGTAAAAGCATAAACAACAGCCCTGCCTGATAGTCGCCCATAAAGAGGGAAATTCGCGTTTATTGCAGAAATGCCCTGCCGAGTCCTCGAAAAGGGATCCTTTTAGCGATCCTCGTGTTCCACCGTCGTATGTATGTGATGCAATACCCTCAAAAGAGTGCACGATGCGTCGATGTAAAAGCAAGGAGCGATCATCACTTGGTTTGCTTTTGGGCGATCGCATTGCAACTGCATTCTCCCGCCTGCAGCTGCGTTGATTGACAGTTTGACGAGAGTCCAGTGCCTCTCAGCGGTTGCGGAAGGAATATTTATGACTTGTTTTAAGTGATTTTACTGCGCCAACCACTTAAACGTTGCCCTCATTTGGTAATGTGGGCCCAGCATTGGCACCAGATCCCGGATCGGATCATTCCATGAGTTCGCCTTCGTGCAAGAGATCTTCCGAAAAAAGATCCGCATTTAATGAGTGATTGATTGGGATCGTACGCCACACCGACGCGGATTGTCAACGCGCACCGTTTTTGGGAGGATACGAAATGACATGCGCCTGCGCGAAAGGCGATCCGATCCGCCGATACGGAGCTGCCTCTATCGCTTCAATCCGTTGCTCACGCTTCGATCGTTAGCTGCGTGGCCTGCGTGGCCGTCCCCGGTTCCCTTCTGGGCGGATTTCGCGCATTCCAACGAGGTTGCCATGAGGCGTGTGGATGGTATTTTGCGTACGCATTTCCCAATGGCACCCGCTACGCAACATACGCTTTTGCTGCTGCTCATTACGACGATCGCGGTGTGGAACTACCTTCACCGAAGGACGCCGGCGCCGATCGAGGGGCGGACGCGACATATCTTCATCCATGAGACCAGCATGCGGCCAGCGACATCGAAACCCGGGGCTCCAGGATGATTAATATTCATATGAAGATTAATGATCACCGTCGCGCTGAAGGTGGTATGGGTGTGTTTGTGTGTATGGTGTGCGTGGTGGACCTCAGTGACGCCCGGACTCAAACAATGCGTTGCCCTGGTCACGGTGGATCACTGGAAGAATGGTTGGCAACAAGGTGGAGAGGCAACCGATGGTATGTGCGTAGCCAGCCCGTTGTCACACCACGAGTTATGCTCCGTTATGCTTTTGTGGTCCACGACAGTGGGTCGTGCGCCATGGCCATGGATTTCACCTGTTTTCCCGGAGGCGAATACGGCGAGGGGGGGCACGCGCGAACGATGCTCGGCTCCGGGATCGGTGCGCCATCTAGTGGCGGCGCTAACGAGCAAAGGAACGAGCCACGTGGGTTGATTGGACCTTGGAATGCTCGGCGGGACCGTGGGAGGATCCGCGTTCGCGTGTTCGCTCCTGTGCGCTGTTGTCGCCGTCGCTTCGTCGCTGACATTCGAAAATGTCCGCAGCCAGCCCGAAAAACCAGCTCTTCCCACACACATACGCGCGAACGGGCGCGTGCCGATCATCGGACACTGGTCACTGGGTTGGGCTGGGAATGGCGATGATGAATTGATCGTCCAGACATTGGGGGCCCGAGCGCCGGTGGATCCCGGGTTCCGGATAAGTGGAGACGATCCCGACGTTGCTTCCAGACACAACACTTTAAACCAACAAAAACCCCAACGTTATTAACCTACTTGGCATTGCGTCGCGATCGCTTACGCTGTTGTGGATTCTTTTCACTTTTTTGCAGGTTTTTGCAGCGTTGAATACTGTTTAATCAGGTGTGTGCTTATGTTTTTGGAAAGAGAAAAGAGACACTTTTATGAAAAGACTCTAAACAAAGAATTATGATCATTTATCGGATTGGATCAAATATTTTTTTCTTGGTATTTTAGCTATACAGAAAAAGGAAACTGTTTAGAGCTTATGATTTGTATACTGTTTGTTACCATTTTATGCACAAAGATCGCCATAACCACACTCTCTACAACCAAACTAATCAATCAACTTTTCTTTATCGATCTACGATAGTGATTGAAGGATATTGGGCAGAGTTTATCGCATGTTTTGTTAACAAAAAAAAACATCGGTAAATAAAAAAAGAACAGTCAAACTAAATAACTTAATTGAAATATAGAAAAATAATTACTATAATAACGCGTATCTAAGAAATGTTTAAGCATGTCGCATCGCCACGCTCTTCCTGTCGAACGATCGAAGCACCGTTTCATCCATTTCGAATTGGGGATTTCAGCTCTTATCATGTCCCTTCCCCCCTCTGTTCCCATCCAACCAGATCTTGTCCACTTTGTGTTCCCTCACGGCAACCATCCGCTGCTTACTCGAGCTGTGACGGAGAAAGAGAGTCTGTTGCTCGCCAATAAATAATAACAACAAGATAGACCCGTCGGATGTCGAGTGCCCGGGTGGGGTCTACTCCTGGTTCCCGATCGCCCCGCGAATCCTGGATCGATTCGCCAAACCTACGCAAAACTGCCACAAACTTGCAGCGACAGCAAACCTGCCAATGGCCGCAGGTCGCCGACCCCGCGAAACCGGAACACAAACGGTGGTACGTGCATCGTTTCGGAACCGCCGCGACGACGACGCATTCGACGAAATGAAGGTGTCGCCCGATGCCAAAACCCGATGGTGCCCGCTTGTCATCAAGCCCCGTTCGCCTTATGTCACATTACACTTTCCGCCAGAACTGGAGCAGACCGAGGCGAATGATCAGACCGGCTCGTTGGTTCGATCAAACGACCCTCAGGCGACGGCGCCGGTCAAATGGCATCAGTATCAGTCGAGGTCGGCCGTGGCCACTCGGCGGCGTCGGCTCAACCAACTGACAAGCTCATTACTGTCGCGGCGAAGGTGTAAATTAGCCCTACTTAGCGGATCTTGCGGTCAGCACCACTCGCTGCCTCCGCGTTCGGTCATAAATGGTTGGCTGGTTGGCTGGGAGGGTGACTGATCAGGCTGGCCATAGGGCAGGGCAGGGCACCGTAATTTTCTGCCATTTGTGAGCCACCACAGCTCGCGCCTAATTATGGCAAAAAATCCCCGTGGCCCCTTGAGGGCTAAGAAGTCGCGTGCGCCACGCTTGGCCGCTTGGGCTCTCTCTTAAGGGCTCGGGGACTTCGTGGTGCCGTTGGCCGAGAGTGAGAAAATCCACACGTTTGGAGCGGTGATTCGAATTCGGCAAATTAATCGAGACACCGCGCCCAAGTTCCTCCTTCCCTGTTACGGTAGCAACGCCATCCTGTCATCGTTTCGATGTTGAAGTGTCTCCGACAAAACGATCGTTTGTAGCGAATTCACTCGGAGTCCCGAGGCGTCCGCGTCTGTCTGGCCATTCCAAGACAATTCGCGTCGCTGGATGTCGCGAATCTCCGTGGCCGGTGACGGAGCAGTTTAGTCGCTTTGACGGGATTGCTGGATCGCGTGTGGCGAGCAGCATCCAAAAAGGCGAGCAAATGCCTTCAAGCCATCCTTCCGTCCGTGGTTCGAGGATGATGCGACATGGAGTTTTTGTTTGGTGTTCGCTTTCGATTTCGTTTCGAGCCTTTTTTTCAGGGAGATCGAGTAAGAAACTGGTTCGATCACGCCCGTTTGCGAGACTTGACACTTCTGGACATTATTTTGGGAAAGGAGTTGCCCGTTATACGATCAACGGTGCCGCTGCTTGATCAAGTAATGATTAGATCGCGTGCTCTGCAGCTTTCGTTTTCACTTTCATGCGAACCAGCGGTTCTCTGGTTCTCGATTAGCGATTGAATTTGCAAACAGCGACGGGATACTAGCGCGATCATTCAAAGATCCTCATCATTAATACGCCGACGGTATAATGAAGCTCTACCATAAACGAATATTCAAGTATTCGTCGGTGGAAGACAATACTTTTGTTTATCCTATTCGAGACAATACTCGGAAAGTCTGACAACATCCTGCTGCTGGAACACTGGATGGCGTAACTTCTCAGTTGAATAAGGAAAGTATTCAATTAAATGTTGCAACAAAGTAACTAATTAACACACGCGGCCTCACAAACTCGTAAACGGCCTCGAGCAACGTGACTAGGCGATGTTTCTGACCAGAAATCCTGACCAAAGGACTCAACACGGAGAGCCACCTGTAAGACGAACCAGACCACAGACCAGGACCAGAGACAGAATTATTCAATTCGCAGTGGTGCGGATTGAGGTGAACCCGGGGGCGAAACAATGGCCACAATCGAAAACAACGTTATCATCCTCACCAAACCGTACAATGTAGCTCACAAGGTGACGGTTCCAGGAACAATAGTAACCCAGTGGTGGGTTTGAAGTCATCTTAACGCAATGGCAAAGGCCGCCAAGCTCCGTAGAGAGGAGTTGCCAACTTCACCAACAATAATAAGATCCGTTCATCACTATCAACGGTGCCAGCGATGGCCGGGAGTGGCGCGGGGGGGGGGGGGGAGAGGGAAAAGTGATCAGAGTCTGGTGGTGTGCTTCGTTGCAGCGAAAATTAAGTGAAATCAATAAAGTCATATATTTTATTTCGCCACGGTGGTGCTGCGATCCCCGCGTCGGAACCCTCTCGAAGCTAAACCCCAGTTTTGGGCAAGGAAGAGACACGAGAAAAAGGCACTGGGCCCTGAACAGAGGGAACTTGGCCGTCGAAAAATTGCAAACCAGCTATCTGCTGTCGCTCCTTCGGTGCGTCGCTCGCTCGCTCGGTTATAACCTCTGGAATGCGCCAGGGGGAACGTTCGGAATGCACCGTCGTGAATGGCCGCTGCCCGCGACGGTCGCGGTTTCATCAAAGTTTAATTAACATTTCACGGGTTGGCCTTTCCACCCTGTCTGCCTTTTTTGGGGGGGAGGAGGTTTCGGTTTGGGAATGGCCTGCCGAGTCGACTGACCGCAGGGGCGCACAGATTGCGATCCACGTCGACCTCTGGTCGGATTTTTTTCTTCCCCGGGAGGAAGGATATGAAAAATTTAATTCAATTTACTGCAAGCCTGATAGCAGCAGTCCAGCCAGGTCCAGCAGCATCGACGAGCGTCTGAATCAAGCGGAGATTCGATTTCAGAATCGAACGATCGCGGTACGGTGTACCCCGGTGAGTGTTCTATGTGAGGAACGATTCAAATTCAATTTACTATTTAAATTACAGTCAATTTAACATGCTGCATGCATCGACGATTCCGCCACAGAGTGACACGTTTTATGGCCACATTAGATGGTGCATGTACCGGGCAATCGCGCATGTTAATGGCATGTCGGTGAATGCGTGATATCGCGATCACACTAAAAGTGGGTCCGATTGATGTGAAATCCCCCTTCTTTTTCGGTGATCCACGACACGACACGTCGTTAGAGGCACGTGCATTCGGACGAGCATTAGTAGCGCTTTAATGCGCTCCCATCGCTTGATCGCGCTACCGATCACGAATCGATCGTTAATTGCTTATTCATCATTTGACTTCCACCCCGGCGAGCCACGGTGTCGTTGCTGCAGACAAATGAGGCCTGCATGGGTGTGTTTGTGCGCGATCCTAACTCCCATGTTGACGCCCACTCGAGACGAGCTTTTGAGTCATGTGCCGCGCCTGACGCCTCCACGCCCGGAAGAAGGTCAAGTGATAAAGCTTTCGGTTTTACGCAACGGATCCGCGTCGCCTCAGGAAACGAAGAAGAACAGTGCAGTTTGTGCATCTGTGGAGCGTGCATTGCATTAACAATAATCCTACTAACCAGATCGATCGACCGTTGACGATGACGATGATGATGATGGGTGGGCGTGCGAGCTTTGAACGATCGTTGATCGCTGATCGCGTGCCTTTTTGCAGCTCAGAAGAGGTGTCTCTAATCCAACATTTAAACACACCCGGTGCCCGGTTCACCAACGTGTCGTCTGTCGCGTTGTTTCACTTAACGATCATCCGCAAACGTGGCGATCGCAACCAGGGTCAGCAGCGAGAGCTCACAATGCACACCAGTGCCACAAGTCAGCGGGCATCATCACAACTATCTTCTGACGTGACTATTTGCTTATTATCGATCGCTCTGCTCAAGGCGAGCACACCTTTATCACGTCCCCCGCCCGGAGAGTTGTTGCAGGCCCACGAAACACACAGACACGACCGCTCCTGCAGTGACTTCGACGATTGCTCAGACAACGAACGCCGTTGTCAACGCAGCGGTTCGCTGATAGTACCACGGATCACGGGCTCAATCAGCGTTGGAGTGACATTTCACCCGGCAGCGTGGTGCGGAGTGGAGCTTGGAGTCGTCGAAGAAGAAGAAGAAAAAAAAAACAACAGACACCTCAAGATACCTTTTGGAAAGGAGACTTTGGATCGCGTAGGATGTGTCGCACTTTTTTGGATGATTTCGGTTCTCCTCCGTCATCCGACAACTCCCCAGCCTCTGGTCGCGCCAGCACCTTTGCCACACCACGGGCGTCTTCACGTAGGCAGCGACGCGAACGGAACGGAACGGAACGGAACGAAACAACTGAATCCCACTCACGGACGACGGACGGACACACTCTACGGACGGTATGGGCGGCCCGCCATCGTTCGGTTCATTTACGCTGAACCACCGCCACTGCCGGTGGGGCCTGGCGCGGAAGTTTACTCCCCACGCACCACCACCACCACGCACACGGTCTGGGCAAACAGACCGGATCACTAGCGCACGGCACGCGTGTGTATAGGGCCAGCGGTCCGAGGGCCCCGTGGATCTGTGATCGAACGCCTACAGGTTCCCTTTCTGCAAAGGCACTACGCGTGCGTGCGCGCCCTCGCTTTACGTTACGCGTTTCGATTGTTTTCTTAAGGCGCGCGAGGAGTTGCGATCACAAGCGTAGGACGCAGCCACAAATGGTGAGACGAGAGCGAGGGAGACCTACTACACCACTGAAACCACACGCGTGCCACGGATTTTATCCAGCGGGAACGAACGTTTCTCGTTCGATATTTGTTGCTCGCAAAGCGCAGTGCGTGCTTCTCATACGACGGATCGAAGCGTACTGGAGGATGCTGATCGTGTTGATCGCACGCCACGGTGTCGCTAAAGTGCCGAGCGAGTGATCGCGTCGCGTGACATCGCCCCCCCCCCCCCCCTCGAGTTGAGCGACTTGTAGCGAGCTGTTTTGTTGCTCGCGATCGCACCGCGGTCCCCTCCTACGCATCCGACGATCATGTGGGGCGCCGTTCTCGATCGATTTCGCTTTCATGCACCGAACGGGCTCAAGTGAACGGGCTTTGAGATGAGACGAGGCACGCAGACAGCAAAGAATTACGCGATCGCGATGTGTTATCGTCTGTCGTGGTGGCAGGGATTTCTCTTTGGAAGGATCACGAAGGAGCCAGCATTGGAGCCAGCGTTGTGGATGTTGCATCGAGCACGATACATCCGTTATGTGACCGTCGCATGAACCGTGAGTGCGGGCTTTCATTCGTTCGTGGTGGGGAGCTATCGCTAACGGGAGTGGGAACGAAGCAATGGGGCGCGATCGGTTGCTTGTGCTTCGGGGGGTTTTAAAGAACGTGCTATTGGCTCAGCATCAGTCGGTTCGGGTTGCCCAAGCGTATCCGATGTTTGGGTTTTGCTCGGAGAAAGATTCTCTTCTCGGTAGCAGAATCACGATCAGTTTAAGGAATGGAAGTTATCGACAAAACGTTTCTGGTGCTTTTTGATTTGCAAAGTTTTCAATTGAATAAATCGCTATCGCTCAACGCTATTTCATATGACAAACGAGTTATATTAAAAACATTAAAGCAGATAAATACATAAACATAAGCAGATTCGAAGCATGTCGAGAAAAAGGTTTACATAACGAATATATAGCAGTATATTATTTGAAGGCACTTCTGATCGCTTGTTAATAAAAAAAAACCTACTGAACAGATCGCGTTGAAATTTTAAATATTTTGTCCTCACTCAATTGACGGTAGACACCGAGGGCATCAAAGGATTCCGAGGGCTTATTCTTTTTTAGTAATTAAGTAATTCTACGTTCCGAGAGTCTTCCTCTGCTCAATTTTAACGATTTTTTGTTAAGAAACCATTCAACTAATTTTTTTCAAGTGAATGTCATACTAAACTACAAATTCTGGATTTTGGGGAATATATAAAAACTATATCTTTACTTACTTACTTACTTACTTACTTACTTACTTACTTACTTATTCGGCGCTAAAACCGATGCGTGGTCTTGGCCTGCCACAGAAGATTCCTCCACCACCCGCGATCTTGCGCGTTCGTCCGCCAAGTCGTTATTCCTACTATTCTGGGATCAATGTCGATACCGTCGCTCCATCTCGATTTAGGCCTGCCACGCCCTCTCTCAATCTGTCCATCCAGAAGGCCTAAGAAGACTTTACGGACTGAGTCGTCGTCTGCCATTCTCAAGACATGCCTAGCTCACCGAAGCCGGGCTTGTCTCATGCGCTGCGCGACAGTGGGATCGTCATTCTGTATCCATGGCATCAAATTTTGGAAGGCATGTCTTCAAAAACGTACTTTTTCCGGTGTCCATTGTAGCCGCGAGATGGATCATCTGAAATATACAAAAAATAGACTTGTTTAAAAAATTACACAATATTCTCGAAACCATCAGCTCCATTTTCCAACGAAAACGAGAACAACTCTATCATCGGGAGACCCGTTAAAATAAAACACTTTACACTATCTAGTTCAGCATTCCACCTAAACAGTCCACAATCCATTAGAACTCCAGCGCAAATAGACCATGGAAGGAGCCCCATTGCGTTGCCACCAAGGAATGCCGAATTGAAAACCTTCTTGGCATGTTTGTGCGCCAGCTAAAAAGGAATACCATTTCTCGTTAGACACCAACCAACCATTCCGCTCAAACTCAAACACCAGATCGAGTTGCTCGATTTATCATCCACCTCCCAAGCCACCAGAACGACACGACACCCACATCCCACCAAGGGTTCCCCGGCATGTAACAGACACACATACTCGGTCCAGTCGACGAAACTGTAACATTACGTCATTGGTCGCTTTTAGCCGAGCTGATACACCCAACCGGAAACACGCGAGCGCGTGAGCTGTTGGTTGTTCTGCTCGATCGCTCGATCTCGATTTGAATACACTGAATCATGTTCCAAACGAATCACAACATGACTCCGCTCGGGACTCGCCGAACTGAGTCACTTTCGATGTTTTGTTGGCTCCTTCATCTTCCACCCAACCTACAAGGCGGGTGATGAATGAGAATACAACAGCCACCAACCTCCCGAAAAAGGCAAAAAACGCTCCGACACCGAGGGTGCGGTAATGAGATTCGGAAATGAAGCACATTTCATGACGGCAGCACCGTGTCGTCGTCGTCGTCATCGTCATCATTTTGCGGACACCTACGCTCACACGATCGCCTTCGATCGGATCGGTCATCCCAAAAGCCGGTGGCGCGTGCTGCAAATCGTCGAACACACGAAGATCACACCTTAAGGCAGCGAACGAACGAACGAGCGGACCGACGGACGAACCGAAACCATGCTGTGGGACTCGCCCGCTGTTTTCTATTTTCTGACGATCGCTCACACCCAAGGCAGAGCCATGGATGATCGGACAGCAACAGTTTTTGGCTTTTGTTTTTTCACCTCCCCCCCTTCTTATGCCACACAACGCTGACCACCCGGCGGGCGTTAAAGTTTGGCGCCAAATCTGACTTCATCGCACCACGGTCTGGGGCCACGGGGACCACGCTCCACGGCAGAGATCATGCAGCTTGTTTGCGTAGGCAGGCAAGCGGTCAATGTGTATGCCGCCACCGTGTCCGACCCGGGGCTCCTAGCTCTCCGAGGCGCGGTTTGCGTCCGATGTCCACGGATGACCGGTTCGGGCCGGTCGTCCACGTGAGGGGCCCACACGAATTACGGCTAAATTAATTAAGACGATAGCGAGCTGTCTAGTCACGCCAGCCAGCCAGCCAGGCCCATCCGACGATCTCCTAGAGGAGCTCTGTCGCCAGTGAGCGCGAGTGATGTATCGTGCTAAGCGCGCGCCGTGAGGAAAGGAAAGCGGCCACTAAAATGTTGCACAAAGTACACTGTCGGTGTCCAGAGATAGGCGCTAGTCTGGCGCCACACACTTTGTCACCTTTTTAAGTGGATTATGGACCGGATTGGAAGAGTATTCTAGCCCCCCCCCCCCCCCCCCCCCCCGGGGTGTGAGCATTAAAGGACGCACCACGCAATGACGTGTCGGGTCGTGAAAGAACTGATTTCATAACACCACATCAAGCGTCTTAGCGATCCGTCATCCGCCTAACAAGCTTGCGTCCGTCTGGCGACAATGTTGTCGAAATGGAAATCATTTTGCGATAAAGCGATTTTGCACGCTAGCACTTTAGGAAGATTCACGGCATCGTGGCGTTATCGGTTCAGGGAAGATTAATGGCAGCGTTTCTACAGAATCACAAACCGTGGCTCCCCTGGTCGGGATAGGGTATGGAAATCAGTAGCCAAACAGTCAAACAACATGATAACGTCAGCGAACGTTCTTAAGAAAGCGGACGTTCCGAGTTGAGCGATCGTGAATGTGTTTCATTAATCTGCAGTTTATGGTGCTACTAATTGTGTGAATTTACATATCGTACCGCGGAGTTTCATTCCCGAGAAGTTGAGCCCATTTCACTCCAGCTCATCGCGCACCGATAACACCGCCTTTCACGCGCCGATATTCGACGACGAAACGAAGAAGACATTGCGGATTGCGAGAGAGAGAAGGAGGGATTGCCGTTAATCCGGCCCCGGTTCTTTCCGCAAAACTGACGCCATCGTCGTCGCGTCAGACAGCCGTGGTGCTTCAACACCTACACACTCTTGCCGTATGTACTGAGCTACGCTTCCGGCTCAAACCGAAGCGACACTTTTAGCACTTAATCAACCACCGGTTCCCGGGAATCGTATGGACGGACGAATGGACTGCGAAAAGTGCGAGGGTAGCTCCGAAATGCCGTAGTGCCTGTGCCTCCGCACAAGGCCACCAGCTATTCAAATGAACCGGAAAGAGAGTTGAAAATCAGTGCAAAACGTTGGTGACATGAGCAGGGAGGAGGAGGGGGGAAGTGTGCCAGGGGGTGCCAGGGGAAGAATACAACAAGTTAAAAACAACCAAACCACCAATCCACTGGTCTTTCGAATGGTCAGAACAGCGAGAAACGTAGATGCACAACAAAAGACTTCAACGAGCAACGAGCAAGCGACGAACCTGTCGCTAATGTGTGTCTAGTGGACAAATGCTCTTCGGCTGTTGCTTCATTTGTGATTCTGCACCATGTTGCCGTTCGATGCTCGATGCAGCTCGATCACTGGGACTGCTTGCAATCTGAAGCATTGTTCATGCGTGCCCCTCCCCTCCCACTTCTATGCGCCTATTGCGCCGTCCGCAAGGAGATAATGAACGGTATGAAAGGAAGGCAAATGGTGCCACGAGTGCACACGTGCGCCCTTAATAATTGAAGCAATTTATATCATCACATCCATTCATGGGTGTATGCCGGTTGCATAGCATAAGCCGTGAACGTGGTAGCTCGCTCGAACGAACCACCACCGAAACCGTAACCAATCTGCGCTATGGAGCTACATTAGCATACAGGGCGCGACAGGGCTGGCCAGGCAAGGCACACATCCTGTGGGCCCACACTATCGCTCGCTATAGGGAAAGGGTGAGCTGAGTGATTTTCATTCATAAATACCATTCAATCATGAAGGCAGACAGGGTAGTGGCAGGGTGGCGTTCATTCATAACGCTACTGTCCTCGCGTGTAGCTAACAGCCACACACTCTCCGTTAGTACGGCTTTTGTTCGGGGTCACCACGCTTGCTCCACTGTTTGCGCCTCATTTGCGAAGGCGGATCACGGACGGGGTGAATGTCATTTGGAGGCTGTGCACGATGCAGCACCAGCAGCAGCATCGATGTTGTGTACTCTATTTGATCAGCATACTGAGCCGATGCCATGGCAACACTTAGCGGTGGCTCTGGTGTCGTAAACACTCAACTGTCGCACACAAACAAGAACTTCTGGCTGGGCCCAAGGGATAAGTGAAAAGCATACAACGACATTGCAAAGGGAAAGGAGAGGGACGGCGTTCAATTCAAGACGCATTTTAGTTCGTTCTCGGCTAGTGGACCAACACCACCAAAGTCTAGGACCAGACCGTACGGTAATGGAGCAACAATTTGAAATTTCACGGTCCAACCTTCGGTGGTTCGGGGTGGTAAATTATGAATTATAAATTAACATTCACGCACCGGTTTCGCAGGTGAACGCAGGTGGTAACGTGGCCACCTACCAACCCAAACCGCCCTCCCGCCACTAAAACCAGGCCGTGGCGTGGCCATGGCCGCCAGCAGTGCAGCCCCCGCAATGAAGCGAAATTCATTCATAAACTTCACAAAACTGCACCGTAGGAGTGAGTTGTGTATCCGTTGGTGTGTCATGCTCCTCCTTCCCTTCCTCCTTCCATTCTCTCTTTAGTTATACCTCCAAGCAACCAATCGAAACCGATTTACTACGATCGTTACCCATCGCAAAACCATGTTTAATCGCTTCGCTCAGGTGGGTGTTGATGGTGGTGGCCGGGATTGGGGAGGGGGCATCCGGTGTCGCTCTAGTGACAGCAGAGGAGCGACTCTTTTCTTAATGAATGAATTCGTCGAACGTCGATCGCCTACCTCCCGATGCGCCCGATGGGGGCGTGGGCGCCATCCGTGGCAGCCAGCCAGTCAAGCTTGACAGCAGGAACTAGCTTGACGACCTTTACCCAAAACTAACCAACCAACCAACCAGCCAATGAATGTGGTCAATAGCGCGTGGTGGTGGCGTCATGGAATTAGATTTCAATTGGTTACGTCACAAACCCCGTGGTGCGTTGGTGGAGTTCCGATTTAGATTGAGTTCGATCGATAACACACAGCCACGTGAACGGCTCCAAAGGCCGGTGCCTGAATTGAATGCCATCGAAGCATCGAAGCGCCCACTCGGAGCTCGCCGGGGAAGATTGTTTGTGACATTTGGAAAGGAAACTGGAAGGAAGTAGATTTACTATTTTTTTCGTTGCGAATTGTCAAACCCCTATTTTAATATAAGATTTTAAACGAAATAGATTAGTGTAGTCATTTGGAAAAACGTAAATCAATCAATTTAGTTAAATTTTCTATAGTAGATCACACGAAAAATAACTTTAATCACACAGAACATCAGTTAGTTCCACAAAATAACTAATTCGATCCTGTTCCAGTGAATCTACAACCCCGATGCTGTTCCAGCAAATCCACAGCCACCGTACAAAGCGTTATCGCTTATGGTGGCGGAAACAAGACAAAAAAAACACGGAGCTTAGACCACTTTTTGTCGTTGTTTTGGAAGCAAATCCTCTTGCAGCACACACTTTCGTTTGCTGCAGCACATGGAAAGCAAATGATCGATTGATTGCGATCAGTTAGATCACTTCACTTTTTTCCCTCATTCAACAACAACAACCGGTGCACACATCGACGTGCCACTACGCTCTACTGCGATGCCGCTGTGATAATTAATACGACAACTGGTACGGCGATTGAGATCGAATCAGGTGGCCGGCCTGGACAGGCCAGGCTAGTTAGCGAAGCCATTTTCCTGTATCAACAACCACCTCATGCCCTCATGCCCTGATGCCAAGCGAAATAGGTTGTCTCTTATCCACCCTTCTTTGTATGTTCCGATACCACCAGCCACCTTCTTCTCTACTCTACTCAGTCAACTAACGATCGACGATCCGGCTGATCCGTTCGCATGGGGCGTTGGGACCTTGGCTAACCGTGAAGGTGTGAATTAAAATTTCAAATCCCAACCAGCGACCACTGACCACTCGCCACTGCCACCGCAAGCACCACCGACCGTTGTGTTTATCGCGGCATGGCATGGGCGCCCCCGGTGTTACGGAGCATTAATTTATAAGATCTTGATATCCTTTTGGGCTGCCGCCCGTTTGCCGCCTCCGATACCGATCGAGCGAGTGAACGAACAAGCAAGCGATCGTGCGATTGCGAATGCAAATTTAATCCAGCTGGCTGTTTTGGGGGGCGACATTTTTGCGTCGCTGGCCGCTGCAGCATGAATTAGAGCAGCATTTTTTTTGGGTCGATCGGTGAAGTGAATTCCTAACCGCGCCTGGTTCGCAACTGATTTGCTAACCTGATCTCCCAAAAGGGGTTGGTCTCTCTACTTTGAACTCACATTGTATGTCCATCGGCGACGTCCTGTCGTAATGCGGGCAGAAATATTAGCCATGGATCGAGCTGTGGTGCTCGAGAATCTGTGAACAAATTTTAATACCTTTAACAGACACAACCACGAAGCGAGGAATGTGCACCTTTGATTTGATTGCAACCGAAACTGCATCCGGTGCCCTTTTGTGCCATGCCCAAATCCCTTTCAATCTGACCACCCTCGGCACCAGGGATTGGCCATGGCCTTCACAATTGCCGCTGCAAACCTGGGACCCAGGGTGTGATCCTTGCATTCCTTGCCCCCCGAGGGAAGCGTGGTTGCGGTGTTCCGAAATCCGATTAGAACGACGATGCAGCCAGATGTAGGTGCGCGACCATAAGACAGGCACGCGATCGCAGTCGTTAACGGTGTGGCGGGTTGACCGATGGCCGTTTCTCATGCTCATAATCATAACGCCCTTCCTTCCGCCTTCACCACGGGCACCGCTCACCCTTATTACTGTCAATCAATCGGCAAGCGGTCAGCGGCCAGCAGCAGCGTGCTAACAGCCAACACCTCACCGTGATCGAGTGGAGCGGCAGCGTGGAAGAGAGCCGGACCGCAAGGGAATATCGCTTCGAGCATGAACTGAGGCCCACGAAGTAGGCACAGTCAGCTCGAACGTGCTCGATTCAATAAGCAGCCGGTGCCACGCTCTTGACACTCCAGGGTGGGTTGGAGCCGGCCAAGCAGCAAAGAGATGCAGCCAAGCGCTAAAGGTTGACGGGTGGTTCTGTGATGTCATGCGTTGGTTGTGGGCACTGCACTCCCGCGGAATGCATATAGAGCACCGTTTGTAAGCGGCTCACGTCGCGAGCGCTTGATGTTGGAGCGCACATCTAATGGGTAGAAGGATTGCGCGCAGGTACTCGATTGCGATACATGTTCCAGGTGCTATTAAAAGGCGATAGAAGAGAGCATAAAAACTAACAGGAAGATTTAGCTTTATTCTACAACGGAAAACCCGAAGCATAACGTATGTTATGAGTTGATAATCCTGGGTTTAGATACACCATCGCAAATCTGTGTTCGGGGAAATGCACTGTTATGTGTTTTGAGGTGGAAATAATTGATATTTTGTGCGATTCACAGTAAAAAATTAAGCAAAAATTATCAACTTTTTTTGCTTTGATAATATCTTTTATGTTTGAACGTTTCGCTGAAATATTAAAATGATATTGTTGAAGATGCAAGTAGGCAGTTGCTTTCTGGTAAAAGTAAGTTACCATTGTCCCCTGATTGCATGGTAACGGGATTCAGTTAACACCAACAGGTATCGCAACGAAATTTTTTTCGTGTGTTTAGCTACATCCTTAATCGATCGTTTCTTGTATTTGCAGCAGAAAATCATTTTTTGAACTTTGCTTGCGAAAATTCAATAAAGCCATTCCTTTGGCTGCATTCACTCGGGCTGCATTATCATAAACAATGCGCGACACTGCACGGCGGCGCTCGATGCGCTCCAGTGTAATCATTGCAACAAATCATTTGAAATGCGTCGATCGGCGCTGTGTTTGCTGCCTGCCTGCACCCCCTGCCCCAAATGTGGGACCATAAATAAGCTGAATCATAACAACACACACGCGCTCCGTGGAGCGTGGCGGCATCAGAACATAATCATGCAAACAGCGCCTGCACCCACCCATCCAGTGAGGCCAACCAGCAAGTGACCTTTTCGGGATCGCGCCAACGTCGTCTTCGTAAGTGATTTCCGCTGTCACGTCGTGTTCGGGGTGGCGCGAAACGGCCAACGCCTTCACTGTTGCTGCTTCCAACTGATGATGATGCTGTGGCTGCTGGTACTGCTGCTGCAATCGGTCCAAGAAGACGAAACCACCGTGGAAACCCATAATTTCCGGTTGACAAGCGCACGATCAAGCTGCACCGAAAACCGGGCAAAGCGAGAGAGAGAGAGAGAGAAAGAGAGAGAGAGAGAGAGAGAGAGCAAGGGGCCGCACGCACCATCCGCGTGATCCTCGCGATGGTGGAACAAAACATTCGTTCGAGCATACGACAAGCATTAACGTTTGTGTGCGTGTTGCCAACGGTGCGGCGCCCCAAATCCCCATATGCCACCAGGCGGTGTCCGTGCTTTCCGTGTGATAAGGCCCCCTCCGGCACTGTTGCCGCCATGGTGGACATGATATCATGAGATCCGTACCCGTGATGTGTTCTCTGCAACGCGTGTTTGCCGCGCTTGCATCAAAAAGGCCGATGCGCCCGCTCCGTCCCCATCTCCGTCTCTGTGGCGCTGCTAATGCCATTAATAAAGGTGGAACGAGAAGGTGGACATTTCGTGGTGGCTTGGTGGACAAGAAGCGGTGAAGAAACCGACAACAACAACTCCCTCGGCTACAGTGCTCGTTGGCGGATGAGGAACCGTTTCCTCGCTTCCAACTCGGTTTCGCACGCACGCGGTGGTGGTTTGGTGCGGGGCCATCATCCAGTGGGTGTCACCCACGCCACGCGACCGCGCGATCGTCAAAGTGAATGCGCAGGATGAAGATGCGCTCCAGCTGCAACGAAGCCAACCCACATTCGACCGTCGAGAGCCAGCGAAGAGGCTCCTTTGGTGAGTTCGATGTTGTAGCATGCTTGTAGCAACAACTGTTGGTTGAATTTGGTTGGTGCGCCCCCCAAAAAAAAAAGCTACATTTAACCAACGCAAAACACACAGCAGTCACCAATTGGCCCGATTCCAGCATTTCTAGTGTTGCTCATCCTTCCCACGCACAGCCACATACGCAGCTCTTGGGGAGGGTAGCATCCATCAGATCGCGTCAACGCGACCAGCAGCACCAACGATTACGACCACGACGACGTACGCCCCGGATTAAAGCACAGAAAGCAGTATCGCGAAGTGGAGCCAGGGAGCCACGGGCCCAACAAGACTCATCCTCCTCCGCTCACGATTGCCGAGGATTAGCCCGAGGGACGTGGCCAAGTACTGCACGGCACTGTGGCGTGTTAAACGAGCCACGGGAAGCACTCTCGCACGCCGGCTGGAGGCCTCCGGGAGAAATAAAACACCTTTAAGCGCTTCCTAAAAGCTGTTCTTAAGCGTGTAATATATGATCAAGCTGTGCTGCATGGCTTCGGGTTCGTCTGCAACAGGCACCAGGCACCAGTGCAGAGGTGGTGGGTTACGGATGGCCATACGGAGGCTTAACGCCTTGTGACTCACCCAACCGGGTGCACCCGGGGCTCGGTAACGAGTGGATCGAATTGCTCAGCGCCGGGGTGGGGCGCGAATGGATGGTCAGTGGCAGCAGCGTGGTCAATGGTTCGCGAACGTTGGCCAGTTCCCACACAAACAGTCGTCGACGGTCGTCGAGTGAGGTCAACGGCGTTTTCGGTGTCGAAAGGTTGCGAGCAATTCGTAGGTGTTGCGGTGCCTCCTACGCCGGGGTAAAGGATATATCATGCTGGAGTTCATACTGGTCCTTAAGTTAAGGCCTGCATTCACCAAATGCATTCGCAATCGTATAAAGAACTGATGGCTTCAAGCGAAACATGGAAAAGCATTTCAACTGCTTGATGTAGAGCGATTTGCACTAAAATCATATTGAGTGAACGAATAGATATTGCTTCTTTAATGGATAGAGGTAGCTTAGATGTTTCTTCAATGAATCTTAAAAAGGTAAATGTTTAATGTAGATTGTTGGTGCTTAATTGTAATTTTGTATTGCATTGCTATACATAAAATATTGCATGTTTTTAGTGACTTTCCTTTTGAACTTTTAAATGTTTTAGGCTTGCCAGGGAATAGTTTCGTAAACAACAAAACATCAAAGACTCCTTATGAAATAAGAAAACTTTCAATTCAAAAGAAAAATTTTTGTGCTTTTCATCCTATAAACATTTTTATGTTGGAATAGAAAATCTATTGGAATCACTAACATTACCATACGTATTCATCAAGTCGTATAAGAACATGACAATAGATTGGAGGGTAAAATATTAAAAATGAAAACGAATTCTAAAAAGGATTTTGATCCGCATAACAATTCAAGATAATGAGGATCTGATCACAGTCAATTATTAAGAAAAACTTGTTTTGGAAAATACTTTTCTTTATAAAGTTACAAATATTAATTTTCTTCTATTAGATTTTGAATGGAAAACTTCGAACATCCGGAAAGAAACTTCTGTGAACCAAATTTATAGCAAAACGGATACATATGCGACATCGACACCATGATCGTCTGGACAAACGAAGGACCCCGTGAGCTCATCCTCTCAACCTCCAAATCGATCGTTTCTTATGGACCATAGCCGTAAGCGCCATCATCTCCCCACATCAACAGCAACCCCGAAGAACTCCTTCCTCCGCGCCAAAGTAAACTGCCGTACTTTATGGTCCGTACAATTGCATTAAAAACAGTGAGACTTCCTTCCCCGCGGGCGGTCAGCGGCCGTCACCGTCGCGCACACTCGAGCACTTAATTGATCATAATGCAAACGGTTTTATGGCAACGAGCGTAGCAATTTGTACCGGTTCTAATCTAGCCTCCAGCATTACCAGCGCCACTCACCGATCGGATCGGAAGATCGGTGTGACTGTGGTCCGAAGGTTGCCTTCCATCTCGCCGCGTACCGTGTTCTTCCGCAAACGGGGCGTGAGATCGCGGTGGTTCCATTAAAGTGAGATGTTCAGCCTGTCAGCGCACTGTTTTCTGTGTGATAAATATTGGCAAATTATGATCGTCCGATCAGCTAGACCCGATGACGCTTCGAACGAGACACGATCCGGTGGCTAGCAGTGCCCGGCCACTACATTACCACCCGATCGAATTGGCACTAAATAGAGTAACAACAGTAAAGCGAGCACCTATCTAATGGAAGGCCAACATCATCAAAGATAAACTTCGCACCACAAGCGAAGGCCGTATCTCTATTGCCGGCATTGGAAGCATTGAGCATCCGAAACAAAAACACTCGATTTCAAGCCTCCAATCTCGGACTCGGCCGATCGGAACGGGTGGTTAAAGGCTCCCGTAAAGTCCACTCAGCTGACCTTACGGTTTCGATTTCGGTGCCACTCGACCTGGAGAAGAAACGGGAGAAACCCGCGGCGATCAAGCGGCAAGCAGCGACGACGAGCATTAATTAACGAATGAAAACAATTGCAGCCCGGCTCGTGCGTTCGTGCTTCACGCACTTCACGCAACCATCAGGCGGGTTAAGCGGCCGCTTAATCCGGCAATCAGTCCCCGGGTTAGTGTCCGGACAACTTCAAAACATGCGAACCGCAATCACGATGCAGACGGCACTCGAGAGTTGGCGGTAGCGATGTGGTATGCTCATGCTGCGGCCATGCGCGGTAATTATGTTGTGTATGTGTGCCATTTGGCGTGTCAGCTTTATTATTGTACTACTTTGCATTTTGATTAATAGAGTACCGGTGGCCGAAGGACTTGAAAGCTCATCATCAGCCAGTGTGCCTTTTATGTGTGCGTGAATTGCGTGAAGCACCGAACCGGTAAGCTTCCCCCCGTTTTTGTTTTTTGTTTCACGCATCACGATCCTTGAGGATCCGATCGGTTCATTTGATCGTTTTCGCGTTTTGCAATCCTTCCTTCCCGATAAATACGCCAACAAAGGCGTAGCCGGCTGGCCAACCAACCTAACCGGGCAATGGTTGTTGCTTCAATGTAATCGCATCGGAGAAGGTTAAACAGTTGGATGATAAATGGACGACACGTTGAACTGGGTGCAAGGGCTTCCTTGCCAGTGCTCATCGGAACATCGCAGTTACACCTGATTCCTGTGGTCGGCTGTTTGCTATTGCGAATCTGCGGCCCGTTCTTTCCTTGCCCACCACCAAAGAGCCGACAAAACTTTCTCTCCAGTGGCATTCAATCTGCAATCGCTGCACACGATTCGATTTCATCCGATTTTCGAGCCAGACGTGATCGTAAATGATAGTCCTCGAGGTCGCGAGTCGAGGATCATTACGCCACTCTGCTAAGCGGATGCATAAAGCATCCACTTTTGCCCCAGCTAATCACCGTGCGTAATCGATTCTAGTCGTTAAATAAATCAACAGCATCCATGCGTAGTCAAGGCGCGCACAGGATTCTCGAACTTGTGCTGGTGCTTTAGTGAACCAATAAATTGCGGCCGGCGCGATCGCATTGTTGTTTGCTTTTGGGGTGGTGTAATGAAGATTGGGTTCCATCACGCGATGCGCATGCACGCTTGCACGCCAGCACGCACGATCAACAAGGACACCGACAGGCGCTCTTCGAGGCGCTCTTGCAAGGTATGTGCGCCACGATATGATCATTTCGAAATTCAATATTGTATCCCCTGTACGTCGAGCCTCTGGATGTGGCTCTGGCTGGTGCGTTTCGCTTGGTAATCAGAATGGATCAGGAAACAAGCAAAGCACACGCAGCGCCTTTACGGAGAGAAAACTTCGACCGAAACGAAATAAAAACATTTCAACCCCACTTGGCCGCGCCACGCACACCACGCATAGTAAGAAGCGCAAAGAGGGCGGTGAGAGAAGGGGATGGCAGGACCCGTTATCATTGAGGTGTCGGATGGTTTTTGTTATTAATTGAAGCTGCCATTATTTGGCGGGTTTTGCGGTGTCGCTTTGTTGCCATGGTCTGCCGTCTGCCGAGAGCGAGAGTGATCCAACGATCAAGCCGTTCATCGAACCACTCCAGGTCCCGGAGGCGAAGCGGAGAAGTGCCGCGTACTCGGGGAAAGCAAAGGAATCTCGTATCTCGGTTGCGGTAAACGAACCGTTACGCACCGCGTGGAAGATCAACAACCACGAGATGTGCTCGATGAGGAGGAGGAGGAGAGAGAGAGAGGGCTCACGGGCTCTGATTCGTTCGATTCCTCCTTCCCCCGGCTACCAGGCGTGCGATGGAAGCGTAAAGTGCATCGCGAGGTTCCATCTTGTGCCACACAGAACCCACTAACCGGACCGACCAGTGGCTGTCAGTTGCGAAACGTCGGTGTCTAGTTAATGGAACGGAGATCGCTGAACCGTCCTTCAAGACAAACCCGGCTATCAACGGGGTTTTTGGCGTTGCAAATGGAAGCAACTACAGCACCGTGATCGCGATCAGGCCTGGTAGCAAAGTAAAAAGTGAAGATCACCAAAAAAAA